>NC_048595.1:300312675-300912675 GCF_003668045.3 Cricetulus griseus | reverse complement strand
TTTATTTATTGAGCATTCTAGATTTTAGAGTGGGAGTAAACAGGTTTGGAATGTTTCTGTATTGAATTTAGTGGGTTATTGAAGTACACTAATTCACTAGTATTCACTAGTAATTGGAAGTACTCTGAATTAACATTGACACACACACACACACACACACACACACACACACACACACACACACACATATATATATATATATATATATATATATAAAATTTTCTGTTGCTATTAGACCATTATTTATTTTAAGATTTACAGAACACATTTTAGGTTAAGCTTTGTTTTTGAAAACAGTTGTCACCAGCTTCCTTTCCTCTGTATCTTCTACAGTTCATCATGTAAGACTGGATAAGAACTCCTGTTGTGCTTTCCTCATTGTTTATTTACATTAGCAATCATTACGTTTCCCAGCAAGCAGATAGAAACTTCACTTTACCAGTAGCTCAGCTCTGATGCTTTGGACTCCTGAGCCCTATGCTATTTATCAGTCTGCACCTATGATTTATGTCTCTGCTGTAAGAGTGAATAAAATTTTAATTATCTTACCAACAGCAATGCTCAAAATCACCTCATTGACTCCTTTTTCCCCAGGCAAGAATGGTTTATCCAAGAATGGTACTGCTACTGTGGTGCCTTATACTTTCAACAAATTATCTCTGCAAGAACTCACCTGCACTTCCTTACAGAGACATTCTAGTTGAGGTTTTAGTTACTCATTTATTAGTATCCTGAATTTCAGCAAAAACTATTTGTGAAAACATAAAGTTGCATGAAGACAAAATAAATTTTAAATCTGTAACAAAGCCAGAGGAAAAAGAAAGGATGAAAAAGTAAAATCAAGCCAGAAGTCAGGTTGTTCCATATAGTATTTGCCCTATAGTTCTATACACTTGCTAAGGTGGAACTGAAATTTGACTCTAGGCTTTGTTGAAACCAATGAAAAGAGAGAGAAATATGATCAATATCTCTAGGAAAAAAGAATATGAGTTGCTTTGCTTTGAAGAAATGTCTTAATTATTCATGAAACCAGAGCCAGAGCTCAAATTGTTTTATATATAATATAAAATAAAAAATGTTTATCTCAGAGTATGGAGTTTCATAAGTCTGTTTTGTGTTGTGTTAATTTCCCTTAGATTAAGATATATCATATTTCTGATATATATGCCATTGTTGCATGGGGGGATGTATATAACATATTATCCAGTCACCTATCCCACGATGGGCGAACTCATGTAAGGTGAGATTTCAGAATAGCTATAGAAGTAGTCCATAACATTTGTTCTGGCAATGGTTCCAAATCTTGAGTTTAATCTATTTTAAAATATTGCATTAGTTCTACTCCCATTCCACTGTTTCTTCCTCAAAACTGAAGTGCTATTGCTGCTGGGCATGAGTTTCCTCATATTCTTGTAACTTTAGTAAGGAAATCCTGCAACTGTAGTGAAGTAAACACACGGGGGGGGGGGACAACACAGACTATTTCATCTCCATAACCCCAGGCCACACTAGTTACAAGGGTGCTGATACTCACGTGTTTTCTATGCAACATAGAAATCTACATAGTAAGTTTGTGCCAAATGCTAAAACAAAATGAGTTACATTATGCTTAAATACACTCACTGAGTTGATTTGAATGAAACTGTCCCCATAGTTCCATAGGGAGTGGCATTATTAGGAGAAGTGTGTCACTAAGGGTGGGCTTTGAGGTTTCAAATGTTCAGGCCAGACCCATGTCTTTCTCTTCCTGCTCACTGCCTGCTGATGTAGATGATCCCAATACAGAACTCTTGACTTCCTCTGCAGCACCATGGCTGCCTATGTACTGACATGTTTCCCACAATAATGATTATGAACTAAACCTCTGAACCAGGCCCAGTTAAATGTTTTCCTTTTTAAGAGTTGTCATGGTCATGGTGTCTCTTCACAGCAATAGAACACTATTTAAAGGAAAGATGATACTAATCTTGGTGAAAACTATCAAGAATGACTAGTTATTGCAAATGAGCATATCAGCCAGTTACCACCTTTATGAAATATTTGCTGAGTCAAGGATTGAGCACTAAGGCACTATACAATGTAAGAGCTGAGGCAATAATGCATCATCTCAACATTGTCTCAATTTCAGGAGAGAATATAACTGCTTATTTCTTTCAAACAAATTTCTGAATAAACAATGAACATGATGATGCATTCATTTTTATAAGTTTAAGTGTAGATATATTTTAAAATCAAGATTAAAATAATTTTTACAGAGCATTAAAAGCACTACATTTGATTTTCTCTAAAATATGTCACCATTGCTTTAAGTTCTAAAGGGAATAGAATGCATACATATTTTCACTTTATTTACTTTTCATTTACACAATACGTCCTGACTGCAGCCTTCCTTATCTCTACTCCTTCAAGTCCTCCTGCACTTCCTTTCTCCCCAAGATCCATTGCTTCTCAATTTCTGTTCAGAAAATAGCAGACTTCCCAGGATTATCAACCCCACATGGCATAACAAGGTGCACTAAGACTAGGCATAAACCCTCATATCAAGGCTGGATGGGGTAACCCAGTAAAAGAAAAGGGATCCCAAGAGCAACAAAAGAGTCAGAGATACCCTCCCACTCCATAGAAACCCCAAACTAAACAAATACCACATATTTGCAGAGGACCTAGTGGAGACCCATGCAGGCTCTATGACTTCCACTTCAGTCCCTGTGAACCCTATGAAGCCTGCTTAGTTGATTCTATGGATCATGTTCTGGTGTGCTTGATCCCTCTGGCTTCTACAATCCTTCCTCTTCTGTCACTGGTGCCCGGGCCAGTGACTGAAGAGCTGGACCAGGGAAGAGTCTTTGGATTAAGAAGGACACAACTCGGGTCATTCGGTAGAAGTGAATACCATCGGTTTTTGTAGTCAGCAGTTTATATACAAGAGAAGATGGAAAAACACCACCTGCCAGCAGAATGCATTCCCATGTCCTATGATAAACAAAGAAACCACAACCCCTTACCACAGCCAATGAATCAAGAAGGGGATGGGGCAAGAAAGTGTTTCAAAACAAGAAAGGTTCATAAAAGGATGTTGATACTAATGGGTACGACAAAGAAAACAGGAGATACCTCTGGTTATGCTGGAAAACAACACAGAGAGACCCCATTGGGGCTGGGTTCCAACACTCCTCCTCTTCTGTGGGATTCCTATAGCTCCACCTAAGATGGCTGTGGGTTTTTACATCTGATCCCATCAGGTTCTGGAAGAAGCTTCTCTGAAGGTAATTGGGCAAGGTATCATTCTATGAGGATAACAGAATATCATTAGGAATCATTTCATTGAGTTTAATCTTTTGGCTAGTTGTGTTTGGTTCTACCTTACGTCTTTGGGCCATTCAGGCAGTGTCAGACATGAACTCACTCTCCCAGCATGGACCTCAATTTAGACCAGTCACTATCTGGCCACTCCCACAAGCTCTGAGCCATCATTGGTCTAGCACATCTTGCAAGCAGATAAGGTTGTAGGTGGAAGGTTTTGTGGCTATATTGGTGTCTCAGTCCCATCACTGGAAGCCTTGCCTGGTTACAGAAGATGGGCAGTTCTATGGAATACATATTTTGATGATATTACCTAAAAGTTTTTCTCTGTATTCATATTGATAAGTAACAAGAGTAGGTAATTTTAATAGCATTTAACAGGGCATCGTAGATTCATGCCCACATTGTAGGTTTGTCTATTTACTGTAATATATTGAGTGACAACCATTTAGTTTCTAAATGAGCTGAGATTTTTATGGAATAATCTTTCTATCATATAATTATAGTCCTTCATAAGTAACTCATGTACTTCCAAAGCTAATCTTACTGTAATATATATTTTCTTTGTTCATTAAAATCTTTTCTCACATATTTATTCTTAGAGTCCTTTGTACCATGTAACTGTGTATTTAGCTATGCATATTTGCCTACAGTTTTCCATTAATCATATTTACCTCAGAGACTTCTTCAAAGACAAGTCTTCACTAAACTTTAAGAGACCTAGTCATACTTGCTGTGATAACTACCCTAGACTAGTAACTCTCCTTCCATTTTGTATTTATACACAAAAGTGATCTATATGAACAATGCTAGTACTGCATTTTCATTTTTAATTACTTCTTTATCTGAAAAAATGCTATCATATAATCATCTTGATGAACTTTGATCCATGTTGCCCTCCTTCTGTGTCCACTGTTACTCATAGCAGTTTAAACTTGATCCACAAAGAATAAATTTATTTAATTCTAACTCCTGTCTTCTTCTCATGCTTATTATTGGAGGATGATTTTTCAGATACCTACATTTTAATATAATATTTAGCATTCTCAAATACCATTCACTATTAACTTTGCTATACTACTTTCTAATCTGTGATTTGTTAACAGAATTAATAATTGTAATACAGATTATATTTTTGATTCACCAATATGAATCTTGGATTTTCATTTCAGTTTTACATTTTTATATATTTGTATCTTGTACCTGTTTAAAAGTAATGATTTAAGTATCTATCCATTGGACACTGTAGCATTTATAGATTTGAAATATATGCCCTTCCTCCTCATAGGCTCAGGTCCAGCTGTCACTTCAGAAAATCAGGAAGGGATGTTGCAAAAGTAATGCATGTAGCAAATGTGTAAACACAGTGATACCAGGTCCTGAGGTGTCATCTTTCCCCTTAATACAGTGGTGACATTAAGCCTGTGACTGCTCTGTAACACCCTGGATCAGAGTCAGTTGCATGAGTTAATCCATGGTAATAGAGTTCCCAGAGAGCATGAAATAAAACAAAACAAAACAAAAAACAATGAACAAAAAACTAATGGATCCTGTTTTAACCATTGGGATTTGCAATGTTTGTTACAGCTTCACAATCATGTACTTTACCTATACTTATTTGGGTAGTGCTTGCGTTAACATTGTTTGGATGGTGCCACAAATATTTTAACACATCCAACAGTGCTGATGTTCTATCTTAACCCATGCTGATAACAACATAGCCTCAGCATACTATTTTACCAGGGTCTGTGTACTTCTTTGTGAACAACATGGACTTTTTGGCTTGAACTGTAGTTTCCTTCTGAAGGTACCCTCCAGGTTACTATAGTCACCACATTGTTCTTAGGAGCTGACAAGCTTGTGATGGACTGGAATATGAAATCTTGCTTTCTTATATACAGTCTTCAGACAAACTTATATTCCAGATGCCTTCATTGATCAATAGGAAGTACATTCTTGGGGCCTTGACAAAGACCCCTCCTTACTCAACTATGTCTCTTTTCAATGTTCTGCTTTCTTGACATCCTTTAAGTTTCTACCCAGAATTCTTCTTCAGTCAAACACTTTCCCATGAGGTTCATGTTAGTCTATGTCTTGGAGACCTAACCTAAGTGTGGTAATAGAAATATGATATCTAATTTCCTAGTAATGTGTACAGTGTTGTGTTTCATTGCTTTTTAACATGTAAGAAGACATGTAGCACCAGAATATAAATGTGCACATATCTGTTTAAGAATTATGACATGTTGAATGTGCTACCCTTCCAGATCATCCATACTATAATTTAATTTCCATAGTACTGTGTGTTTATTGTACCATCTTTATATTGTTTCTTCACATTAGGTTGTAAATTTGTGAAAATTATGTCTATCCATAACCTCAAATAACTTCAAATACCAAATCTTGATTCATTAGAAAATATACTTGAGACTTAGCAATGTATATGACTACATAAAAGACCAGAGCTAGACATACAAAAGTGAGTCTAATCAAAGTATTCCAATATTTAATGTTCTAATCAATGATTATTATTAATCTTTAATAGCCATCATACATAGAAATTAAGGGAGAGACACTTTTGTTCTGATAAGATTTGGCTTGAACTGTTTAAATATTTGTATTACGGTCAATTGTCATATTGATATTTTACATCTTAATATCTAAGTATCTAATTCTATCTTCAATTTTTATTTTTACTTTTGTTTCTGAAACTATGTTAAGGCCTAATTACACATTCACTTAGAAAACAAAATACTTAAAAATGTATGTGATTTTATTTAAGTATGTATCATGTGCTTTTAGGGAACACAAGGAAATATCAGCTAAAGGCAATCAAATTAAATTATAGAAAAAAGCTGCATATATCCTCATTCTTCTGAGCTCACATATCTATGTGTACATAACTAAGAATTATATTTTTCTTCTGTTTGGTCTATTGGCCTTTATAGACACACTGGGTTTTCTGTTTTGGAAACCATCCATTTTGCCATGAGCAGAGATGTTGAACTACATTTATATGGTGAAGAAAAGTGGTTGAGACTTCATGTCTATTCTATTTAGATAGATAGCATATACACTTAATTATTCCAAATCTCTTTATCATCGATTCCCTTCTTTTATTAAACCAATTATTGAAATAACATATATTCACATTTGGTAAGCAAAATAAAAGTTGCAGTCAAATCTTTCAGTGGCATAAATTTTCTAGTGATTAAAATAAAACTCATTTATCTTTTATGCATCTCAGAAAGAGTCTGAGCTAGACAGTCAATGACGCATCTCATTAGAGTCAACATTTAGAAAATTATATGTCACTATCCATTAGGTTCTAACTTATACATGTATCTTTTTCCCTCTAGTATCTTCATTTCAGGAGCTTATGTTCCAAAATAAAGATGATCAGACACAAAACACATAGACACTGCATTTATTTTAGCTATAATTAGAAGGTCCAGATTATAGTCTAAATGCCTATAAATAGGTCAATGATAGTTTGTAGTATTGAGAGTGTACTTTAGCTATTAGGAGAAATGAGTTCCAAACATATATTGCTCTGAAAAGACACATTTGATGTACAAGGGCTGTTGCAAGATACTGTCAGAGCAGCCATTCTTTGAGAAAATAATATTTCAACTTATTCTGATCTTATAGGAACACCTCAAAAAATGTACACTAATAGTTAACATTCCATAACTCAGGGTAACATAGATTGGAAGAATTGAGTGTTTATAATATCTTAGTGCCTTTTTATTATTCAGTATAAACCAGCACTTGCACATTGCTTTGGTATTTAAAATAATAATACAAAACATAAAGGTTTTGGTTGTTGTTTTGAGCCATGATCTCACTCACATACACAATCTGACCTCAAATTCTTTATGTAGCTAAGAATGACAGAATTCTATCCTCATGCCTCCAGAGTATTGCTCTATTTATGTGGTGATAAGGATGTGACCCAGGGCTTCATGCATGGAACAATGCTTTATTAACGTAACTGCATCCTAGGTCGCCATACAATTTTTTAAAAGTGAGTAATACATGTGATTCTGAATCTTACTTTTAGGAGGAAGGGTTTTCATGGTGAAATTATCTTTATATGTTTAGAATATCTTTCCCCCACTAAGTTTATTATGTATGGCTTTGCACATTGGGCCCATTTT
This sequence comes from Cricetulus griseus, assembly GCF_003668045.3. Classification (NCBI taxonomy): domain Eukaryota; kingdom Metazoa; phylum Chordata; class Mammalia; order Rodentia; family Cricetidae; genus Cricetulus; species Cricetulus griseus. The sequence goes on along the minus strand of NC_048595.1, from coordinate 300,905,212 downwards.
GACAAGGAATATAAAGAAAGACATATTTCAAATCCTATTTTTATGTAAACTCCACAAATCTTTCCTATGTTGTAGGAGAAAATATATAACAATTTCCAAATGCTTTATTATTTCTATTACTAGGCAGGAAATTCTGTTTTGACTCATGAAGTCAACTCTAAAGAAAAAAAAAACACTGCTTGAGGACATGGAGATTTTGTAGATGTCAACAACACTTGCCAATATTTTGGCTTTTACTTCCTATTGATATTTAGAAATACTGTGTTTTCCTGTTTTCCATGTATAGGCATCATGGTGGACTTTCTTTGAGTGTGAGACAGACTGTGTTATCTCTAGTGAAAAGAAGAAAACTTTCTGTCATTGTTTACTAGCAGAGCATAAACTGTTACCACTGACTTTGAATAGTTACTACACAGTCCAACTCTCTTTATAATACTTTGGTTCTAGTTGTTAATGCAGCTTTATGCCCCCTTTCTGGAATAGATATGATTTTAGAGTTTTAAATAAAATAAAATTTGTACCCATATATTTTCATAAAATTGATCTAGGCAATATCATATCTAGAACAATTTCTTGCCAATTTCATAATCTACAGATTATTCCACCTTCCTAACCCCAGTCTTTATCAATAAAATGAAAATATTTATAACTCTTCTCCATTCTGCTATGCATTAATGAAATAATGTGTGTGAGATATCCAGCTACAGGTATGCACAAGTTTGAAAACTATTAGTTGAGTGGAAAGTCTTTGTAAGATTCTCTAACCAGTCTTACAAGTAGAGGGAAAAGGAACTTTAACAGGAAAATCTCATTCTGCAAGACAGGAACTCCCACTGATCCCTGTTTGATCAGCCATGCCCATTGAATTTCTAGAGTAAAGCTGGAAATGAGTGTGCCTCCTTGGGAGTCTTAGGTATCGAAGGGAGCTTGTGAAAATCATTCTGCCACGGAGAAAAGCAAAGAATTTCTTTCCTATATCCCAAATCAATATGTTTGACTCATTCTTATTTAATTCTCTATTTTATTTTGAATTCATTGAAATATAATCTCCCAGTTTGAGCCTCATGTCTATCATTTTCTACTGCACATGCCTAAGTCTCCTAGGTAGACAGGTTATTGTACTCCTCTCTGTCAACCGTGTGCTTCTCTTCCAAGACAGCAACTACCAGGAGAGACCTGAGAGTTAGCAGTGGAAGCAGCATAGGCATTCAGGCATGAGAATACTATGCACTGAAAGCCACTACTAGAAACACAAGCTAGAAAAATGCTGGCGGTTATGTTGCTTGGAATGTTGAATAGATCATATAAATCATTCATCATACCAGGCAGCAATGCGATGAGGATAAGACAGCATCTGCCTCAGCAGCTCAATCACATATGTAGACAATTCAAATCATAGAGAGATGAAATCAATGTGTTCAGTAATTAAGTCCAAGCTACTGGTTTTGAAAGGCATTTAAGTATCACACATTTGGATGGAGTGAGACAATTGTAGCTTCCCAGTCAGATGTGGTTGTTGCCTTAACTGACACTTTGAATGATTAATCCAAGACATCAATGGCATTTCTACTCTCCCATTCCAGGAAATGGCACAAGAAAGGTCACTTCTGACCACTACTATAGAAAGATAATCTAGGAGTAACTACTGTCAAAGTTTCCTCAGTCCTTCTGTCTTAAGAGGGTGTTTGTTTTCCTGAAAGTCAGGTTTTCATCTGATGGCAGGAGCTACTGTAGTCTCTTTCCAATATCATTTGAGTACAAAGTTAACAGTGAGATCATTGAGGATTGGGCTAAACTTCTAAATGCATGTCTCTTGATTTACATTCTTAGCTACTTCTTACTGTTTGCAGCAAGTACATTTCCTCTTGTGTCTCTGACTCTTTTGTCTGTACTTAGGACCCCTTTCCTGTTACCGGCTTGCCTCATCTAGTCCAGCATTAATAGGAGGGTTTGTACCAAGTCTTTTTGTTTTGACTAGGTCATGTTGGGGGGGTACTACTGGGGAGCCTATCTTTTTCTTTTTTTGAAGGGAAACTGAGGAAGAGGATCTGGGGAAGAGAGGACTTTTGGAGTGACTGTGAGGAGTTAAGGGAAGGGAAACTGCAGTTGGGATGGAAAGTCTGACAGAAGAACAAAAGAAAATTGCAGTTTCTGGCTTTAGTAATTTTTCACTTAAAGAATTTAAAATAATGTAGAGCTAAGGAGTTACATTATATATTAAGATCCAGGATTATCAAAATTAAACAAATCTTTATTGAATTTACTGTACTTATATTGTAAAAGATACTGGTGAAGGACTAAGATACAATCCATGTGCTTGGGTTCTACAATTGAATAACATTATTGCACAAGTATGTGTCTGATGTTATCTGAGAAGAAGGTCAGACTGAGTCATATGAGATTAGAAGTTTCTGCGAGATACATTTTCTGAGATTTAAGTAAATATAAGATGCTAGCTAAGCATATGGGATTAAGCAGTCAAGGGTGTGTGTGTGTGTGTGTGTGTGTGTGTATTGACAAACTGCTGTAACCAGAACCCTGATGGGTGAAGTCTCTGGTCCTATCCAGGCCTCAACACATGAAACCTGAAGCTTATATCATAATTATCAAAAAAAAACCCTACATAGTGAGCAAAGAACTATTGAAAATGGTAGCATAGGGATGCAAGCTTCAAGGGGAAGAGCCTGAAGCTCAAGTTAGAATGCATTAATCTGTAGGTGTGAATTTTACTTTTAGATGAAGAATTTGATGGGATAGTTGGTTATTCAAATCTAGATTTCAGAAAACATATACATTTCAATGATATGTTGATAGGATGAGGTTCTTGTAGTAGGAAAAGAGAAAATTTCTCATAACAACAATCAAGGTCTGTGGAGATAAAATAGAATAAAGGATTTTAAATGAAATAAAGGATTTTAAATGAGTTATAGAATAAAATCAGTAAAATTAGCCTAGAAATAAGATACATGTTAATATAAAAAAGTGGAGAAAATTAAAGTGATTTCCACAGTCTTACTCCAAAAATCTGCACCTTTTTCTAAATCCATAATCTTACCACAAGTGTCTATGGACAGAACTTACATATTATTGAAAAGGTATTTGTTGCTTTTTTTCCTTTGTATTATCTCTTCTGCTCTGATCCAGAAAAGAACAAGTAGAGTGAAAAATGCATTTACAATTTAAAAATAAGAAAAAATGAACAATACTGTCAGCAAAGTAGTTACTGTTTGTTTTCCTTTATAAGTCTTCAAATCAAAGTTTCAAGTGGCAGCTTGGCGCTGGCATTTGCATGTGGTTCTCATGGAGAGTTCACATGCTGGAAGTCTGCTCCTGACTGTGGCTATGTCAGGGCTGTGGAAATTTTAAGAGGTGGTTTCTTTATAATCTCAAAAATTAAAGGGAGAAAAATTATATTAATAAAAGGAGAAAAGAGATAGGGCCAAACACAGGTTATAAGCTTTCCAACTGATGAGTGCATGTTTGGGGACTTGTGAGTGGATTAGGTACTGTGGTGGCTTGTCTTTCTGACATTTGGCCTGAAACCAGGCTATGCTGAATGCTTGGCTTACCCACAAGGTGATCTTTCTTTGTCTGCTTTCTGCCTATGTTATGATATAGCTAGAGAGGGCCTGATTAGGACTTTGGAGGACTTTGGAGCCATTCTATTCAGATCTTCATCCAGAAGATTCTGGCTCAAAAGATTTTGGATGGAGGATGCACACAACCTTCTTTTCTTATAAAGTAGCCATCAGTAGGTGTTGTCTTAAAACAAAATAAAACCAATTAAGACAACTAGAGAAACAAAATCTTTAAAAGTTTTAGGTTGGGGCCTGGCAATAGGCTCAGTTGGTAAAAGTGTTTCTTGGACAAGCATGAAGGTCTGAATTTGAATCTCAAGAATCACATAAAAGGCCAGAAATGGCTACACACACCTCTTCCTGTAAACTCTGCATTGTTATTTGAAGACAGGCAGAAATCTGGAGCTTGCCAGTATAGGCAAAATGGTGATCCTTTCACTCAATAAGAGATCTTGATTCAAGGTAATAAAGCAGAGAACAGTAGAGGAAGAAATCTGATGCTGTCCACTGGCTTTTCATGGGTACTATGTACAATTGCATCCATACATCCTGCATCTGTCATATTCATATACAACAACAACAGCAGCAGTACACATATGGGTAGATGAGGGAAGAGAGAGAGAGAGAGAGAGAGAGAGAGAGAGAGAGAGAGAGAGAGAGAGAGAGAGAGAGAGAGAGAGAGAGAGAGAAACTCACAAACCCAGTAAGTTTTCCTCACATCATAATCCTCTTCCTTACCTTCCATGACAAAGCTGTCTCTGCAACTAAATTGTTTTTAGATCCTCTTGTGGATATTCAGATTTAAAATTCCAGGAAGAGAACTTTTGGAAGGAAAGCTTTTTTACTTTATTGCCTACAAAACATTTACCCATGTTATATGATATAAATAATTTACCCATGTTATATAATATGTTTTATGGAAAGATATGATGTTACAGTCATTGAACCAAGGATTATAATGATGAGAGCAGAATATTGTATTGATGGATCATTCACAAGTTTTCAAATATAGGAGCAAACTAGTTTTAGGTTCAGACATCTGGCTTTGGAATGCATACTTCTGCTTGGGCACACTCCTCCCCCTTTGTTCCTGTGTTGAACAAGTTAACACATATGTAAGTGATTTGACACCTTTGAAAAGCAATGTGCACATAGTAAGTACTGTTACATATTTGTTTTCTAGCTTCAAAGATTAATAAGAAACATGTGGATGCCACTTAACACTCGGGGAACTTAAAATTCCTTTTAAAGGAATGTGTGTGTGTGTGTGTGTGTGTGTGTGTGTGTGTGTGTGTGTGTGTGTGTGTGTGTGTTATTGCAACTTGAGGACAGTCTGTGTAGGAAGTCCTAGCTGCTTTGGTTTGAGTTGTTGAGTACATTTAAAAACTGTGTTTCTGTTCTCAGTATCTGTTGGACTTATTGTCACTAGATGGCAGAAATGGATCCTACTTCTGTAAGAAAATGAGAGTTCATTTTGCATTCGGGAAGGGCACAAAAAGCTTCCCACAGACAATGTTTACAGGCTTTCTTTATTTTGACATTTCTTCTGCATACATTAATGTTTTTTGGAAATTCCCTGTTAGGTCCCCTGCAGGGGTATGCTGCAAAGTGATCTTGGCTTACACAGAAGAAAGAATGGCTTGCATTATGCATTTTGCATTTCAGATTATAATTTTAGAATCCAATACTATACCACTGAAGTGTTGGTACAGGGAAGGGGTAGAGTTAAACACTGCAAAAAAATCAAGAATCTGTGTCATATTGCTAAAACATTGCCATTATAATATTTCATCTGAGCAAGAAAAGGCTTTATTGTAATCCATTCTCTTTACAGCGTGGGTTGCTGGCAGCTAAGGTGTCAAATATAAATATATTGTAAAATTCTCTATGTGAGCTATTTTTCCAAAGAAAGAATTGATTTTTAAAAGTTACCTTTTCTTCCTAAATTAGTTATTTTTCACTGCACCATCACTTTCTTATAACATTAGATGATGGCAACAGGACTCACTAAGAAAGTTACCCTCAGAATAACATTTGAGAACAATATTTTCTCTTTAGGAGATAACAACTGATTTTTCCTGCTTCCTATACCTGCTGGCCATAGCCACCCTTCAGAGTACTTGAGCAGAAATGGCTCTCTGGCAGTGTGCTAAAGCTGGAACTGTGGTAGCTAGATTATGTCATCAGCACATGTTCCCAGGCACCTTTGAATACACTGCTAAATACTCTCATCTTAGAATTATTTTTACTCCTCTTTGAAAATATGTTTTACCTCTATTAGGATTATATTTGGGCTATGAAAAGGATAGGTTTAATGTTACATTTGTTTGCTTAAAACGTAATTTTAAAATATATGTTTCATGTAGTTGTGGCTGTGGGAATTCCAAAGCCATAGGAAGAAATGCTTGCTGAATTCATTTGCATACCAATACCCAGAATGCTTTTCCAGCTCACTGCTATTTAATCTAAGTCAGCTGGTGTCAGAGCCCTGGGAACAAACTGAAGAATTTTGACATGCTTCTTTGTGCATGCATTGAGTTCCTTTTCTGCATGAAGTACATAGTGAAAACTCAAAATTTCATCTTTAATATGAATTTTTCTTTAAAGCATTGAATATTTTAAAATCTATTTCAACCTTTCCTTAAACCTTCCTACACTACATGGCTCAAATTATAATTATAATAATCTTTTAATTGATAAGTGCATTGCTTTGAATAATTTGAATGCAAGTAGGAGAACTGGAAGAAAACATTCTTCCATTTTAAAGAAGGTCAAATGGGAGATAATTTTGTAACTTGGGAAAATCTACAATCTGGTACATGGAAGATGCTAATGTCTCCCAAAAGGCAAGGCTGAGAAAAATCTAAGAGAAATTAGAATCACATAGCACCAACAAGAAATACAAATTTTAAAGTTTCTATCTTTTGGAGTGGCCCAAGTGTTGAAGAGACCAGGTATATCTACTTGATATTAATAAAAGTTACATTAATGTACTAAGAAATAGCAATTAATTGTTGATAAGATTTTAAAAGCTCCTTATTTTTTATTCAAATTTTCAATTATTTAAAAATGAAATCCTATATCTTTGAAATAACATGGGGGAGGAAGAGAAATGATTATGTTATAAATTAAATAGAATTGTTATGTGTGGATAATGGTCAACTCTTTACAATTTGGTGCACAAAGATTCATTCTACTCTGTATATGTATGTAGGTTTCAATCCACTAAGAATATTGTGCAACTAAGTTACAAAAAACAAAAAGGAAGTCATAAGTAGTAATGGACCAAGAAATGAAAGCATTTGAGTTTAAACTGTACATTTGTTCCCCGAAAAAGCCTTAAAATGTGTCTTTAGGTACTTTATTATACATAATTGTTCAAAGGATACAAAGGAAAATTTTATTACAAAGGATGCATGGAAATTTTTGTTAATTAGTAAAATGGAACAGAGGAACTTGCAAATTTCTTTTTCTCCCATTTGTTTTAATTTTTAGTCCACCTCTATTGACTCTATTCTGTGATCTACACCACAGCCCTCAGGTTGCCTTTTCATGAAAATTGTCTCACATCTTAGAGTAGTTCTGAATTTAGTCTGAGAAACCTCCATACTGATTGAGCCAACTATACCACACTGGACATGCTCAAATGATCCTGTAAACATTTTTTTCCATTTACAACATTTATCATTGTGTCCACATTTTAAAAAATTTAGAAAAATATATGAAATTCAAACATTAAGTGAGGTAATTCAGGCTCAGAAACAAATTCTGTGTTAGCTTTGCTTTCTTGTGATGATTCTAATTTCAAGCAGCCAAAGTGTGTGTCTGGGTGGGGAAAAACATGATTTTTAGTCAGGAACTCAGAAAGAGCCTGTTGGACTTTGAAATAACAACAACATGATATTTTTTAAAAGGTGCTACAGGAAAGAGAATAGAACTAAGTGGAAGGGCAAGTGCTGTGAAAATGGTCTAGGGGAAGGAAGTCAAAGAGATGTGGAGGGGAATCAAACAAAGGGAAATATGTAGGAATATCCCATGCACAAACCTGCTATTTGTAAGCTAATTTTGAAAGCTAAAATGCTTGAATACTTAACAATAAAAAGAGAAGTTGAAGGTCTCTATTATTATGTTTGGGCCCCCTTTCCTTTCCTTTCCTTACTTACATTTTCTACTTTCTTACACATGAGTCTTCAAAGAATTGTACAAATGGTCTTTATTCTCTCCTTGTCATGCTGGCCTTCATTTAAAATAGAGGGGACAACAGTATCCAAGATCCAAAGAAAAATATAAACACTCACATACTGATTTTTAAAGAAATATAATCTTACCATTGAATTAAAATCTCCACTCTTTCCTTACATCGTATCCACTTTATGCCACACTGAATAAAATGCAGGAAGATGGTTACTGTTCTTATCATGGTTTCTCACTATGCTCCTAATATTACTGTATGTGCTCAGTTTCACCTACATGCCTTATTTTTTATTGTGTTAGACTTTCCTTTGTTGTGATGCATTTTGATTTAACTGCTTTTGCCTTTCTATACACATTTATGTACATCTTTATATATGTAGCTTTTTCTGACAGCTATTTTCAGAGCTGATTATTTTCACAATCACATAATATTCCACTGTATCCTTACACAGCCATGTTATTGATTGCCACTTATTCCTAGGCTCTTAAAAGTAACTCCACAATCTATCCTCTAGTATAGTTCCACATATGGATTACATGTAGAGCAGAAGAAAGATACAAATGACAGGGGATTTTTGGATCACAGAAAAAAAATATGTCTGCAATTTTTCTAGGTAAAGTCAAATTGTTTCTCTTACTGAGCACCATGTCAGTGTTTCCACCATGAAACCTTCACCCAGCCTCATGTTAATAAGCAAAGAATTAGAGGACTTCCCCACACTGTCTGACTTGACTCTTAGGAATTGTACCTAATAATTCCCACTTCTGTGTGCATCATACTTTTGTCTCTTCTCTTGTCTGTGTCTTGCTTTCCTTTTCAGTATTAGCCTTTGTATATTTTTAAAATCTTCTCTTGTAACCCACACTTCATTCTGGCCTTGTCTTATTGTTCACCATCTCCCTGGGACCTTTTCATGATTTATGGAGTGGGATGGGGTGTCAAAGATCCAAAGTAGAACTCATCTTGTTGTTTCTTCTCTTTACCCTTACTCAGTTCTCCTACTGAATTTAACATTCCACTAGCATTCTATGTTTAGAATTAGCTGGAATTTCTGTGGGAGATCTGCTACAACTTGGTCCATATTCCACAGCTCTTCACAATCTCTGCATTATTATACAGTTGCTGACTTTTGAGACTATATTCTGACTCCATTTGGGCTTTGATTTACTACGGTTTCTTTTAAACCTTAAGGCCCTGGACCAATGGTGGTGGTGATATAGTGTATGCTTTTACCATATTATTCTTGAATTTTAGTAAAGACATGCATGCCAATGACATAGAAAGCTTCTGAGTGGAAGGCTCAAACAAGAAGTAGCAGGAGGATCTGCTATATGTATCTGAAACTGAAGAGAACCATATAGGCTGAAAACATTGGTCTACAAAGTAATTATAAACATACAAATGAAATGATGATAAATATGTTACCTGGTATTGTGTTACCTGAATGTTAAATTCAGTAGGAGAACTGAGTAAGGGTAAAGAGCCAAAAAGTAGACCATAGACAGATGTAAATGATATTGATTGGTGAACTGGTATAATCAGCTTTTCTGTCCTGATGAAGATTTTTATTTTCCTAGTACATTAGCTTAAAAAAGCACTGAGTTATAGAGATGAAATTTTCTATCGGTGGTTCTGAGGATGTATAGTATTTTGGATTTCTGTGTAGTGTGCTATGGTTTTTGTGATCTATAAAACACCAGGAAATATGTTTCTGTGGGTTTTTATAATTGCTTTAAATTATTTTACTTCTCTCCTTAAAGAACTGACAGTATTCCCTGAGGCAAATAGGAAAAGTCCAGTGCCACTCTTGTCTTGGCCAATGAGATCCTCTGCATCCTTCTAGCATCCCTTTGTTCTCATCAATTTCTCTGGGCCCCTTAACCATATTCTCTGAAGCCACATGCTCTTCATGCATCTCTGGAAATAAAACCTGCTTTCTTGTCGCAGTATGATTGTAATATATAGTTCTTTCGTATCTAGAACATGTTTCTTTTACATATTCTATGTGTTTATTCCTTGCTTCTTACTATTTTTTTGGTTAACATGACCATGAATAGATTCTTTACTTGAATCCCTACTAAATTATCTAGCACCCTATGTCCTCTTCATTCTGATGTATTTTCTATTTGTCTGCATATCTATCCACCTATTATGTATCTATCATCTATGTATCAATCATCTATTAACCTACTATCTCTTTTTTAGCCTCTCTTCAATACAATATGGTAATGAAGGATAGACTTGGTTATTTGATTACTTTTCACAATTCAGTGCTTATTTTTGTCACTTAAAGACAATAGTTATTCATTACATGAGCAGTGTCTAGAAGCTAACATATTCAGAAAAGTTGTGGAATGCTTTTTAAGTATGGGAATTTGATTGACTGACTACTTAGGAAGGTTACTTCATCTCTGTACCTCATTTACCTTATAATTAACTTGCTGATCAAAATTCCACCATTTCATAGTAAGACATTAGGTTATTTATTTATTTATTTATTTATTTATTTATTTATTTATTTATTTATTTATTGAGACAGGGTTTCTTTGTGTAGCTCTGGCAGTCCTGGAACTCACTGTGTAGACCAGTCTGTCCTCAATCTCAATGATCAACCTGCCTCTGCCTCCCAAGTGCTGGGATTAAATGTGTGCAACACCAGTGCCAAGTTTTAAAGTGATATTATACATGAAACCTCTTTGTGTTAAGTTCTACTTCTAGTCCTTCTTCTGTACATTGAAAACTCAGTTACTTTTTTGCAGTGCAAGTCACTTAATGGAGTCTAGTTTTAGAAGGAAACATTTACTAAATCTCATTATATGCTTAATGCTTCATTGATGTTTGGTACTACAATGACTAAGAGGATACAGTTAGCTTAAAAAGTATTTCATGAGACTAAAGATGCATTTATCATTTAAACAATTTTGAATTTACTTGAAATGTTTCACCAAGCTTTTAATACAGAAATATGCTTTTGAAGAATTGAATTCTCCCTTTACTTTATACATCCATAAATAGCAATTCAAATATCTACCAGGATTTAGCAAGTTGGTATTTATTAAAACACTATGACTCTGGCAAAATTCTCCCTTCAGCTCATGTTCTATTGATCCTCAACTCAATGAAAAGAAACATAAAAATCCCATAATGATTATTCCCCTACTCCAAAATCTGTAGCTTACATGCTCAGGAAACAGTTGGTGATACTGCCCCCTTATCATTTATCTCAGTTTAAATGTAATCCATCTTTGCTTTCTTTTTCATTGTACATTGAGGCAGAAAAGAAATTGTATGTGGTTTATGGCTAAAACAACTTGTAGAAAAGTGTTCAAAAGCCTGTCTGTGCATATTCTAGCCCCTTTACTCACTGAAAACATGCACTCTGCTAAGAACTGATCATGACCTTTTGAAGTAAAACTAGTTATCAGAGTTCTCTTCATCCTTTAAATATTTATTTTTAAAAGTCTCTTTAAAGTCCATTACAATATCATTGCATGTTGGCTTATTATGTCATCAATTTTATGTTTGTTTTTTTAATCAATCACATTTTCTGTGCTTTGCAATGCATCATTTAGTGATAATTTCTCCCATGTTGAAACTATTAAGGAAAAAAAAACCTTTTTAGCTATCCTTAAACTATCTCTATGATTCTAGCAGCTTGCCTTTATGTAGTCTGCACATCATCAAATAGCATCCCCTTTTATCCTAGACCTCCATACAAATTATTTCTACTGGGTACTATTCATACACTGAAATACACAACTGACAGTCAACTATTTGAATAGCCACAGTTCTGTGACCTTCCAAAGTATTCAAATAAAAGCTATACTAAGAAATACAATGTCAATCTTATGTTACAGTATTATTCTAGCCTCTGAGATAGAATCTGGGAGAGATGAAGTTTGTGAGGTGTCTTATGAGGAAGTAGAAATATCAATAGGTCAGATAGTATAAGATACTATTTATTTTTCCTTAGAACTTCCTAATTGATGATGAATTCATCTTTGTGAATAGTTAAATAAAATGCAGTTATAGTTGCAGTTTGGAGATAGAAGACTTTTAAAATTAATTGGCTCACTGGGTATTGGTGGCACACACCTTTAATCCCAGCACTCGGGAGGCAGAGGCAGGCAGATCCCTGTGAGTTCAAGGCCAGCCTGGTCTCCAAAGCGAGTGCCTGGATAGGTTCCAAGCTTCACAGAGAAACCCTGTCTCTAAAAATCACAAAAAACCCAACCAACCAAACAAACAAAATTAATTGGCTCTTCATTGACACTCACTCTTTTCTTAAAAAGAGTATTTTCAAAGAAATTTAGTCTCATTAAGTTCTGCTTTTGTCATCAGCAGTCTTTAGATTTAAATGTTTTCCTATTAATTCAGTAGGCCAGCAATGTACCTTAAACTGAACCTCTTAAGTGATAAGAACATTTAGATTGTTGTCAATACTGACTTCTAATTTGACTTTTCCTAGTAAAGATTTCAAGCAGTTTACACACACACACACACACACACACACACACACACACACACACACACACACACAACACACACACACACACACAAACATGAACACTCAAATAAATAGTTTTGACTATGACTAAATCACTAGTTTAATAGTTACTTTATTTTCATAAAATGAGTCTTCAACTTGTCCCAAAGAATTTTTTGGGCCTTTCTGTATATTGTTTTTTATTCCTATTTTATTTAAATTAGAAACAAGCTTGTTTTACATGTCAATCCCAGTTCCCTCTCCCTCCTGTCTTCCCCTGCCCCCCCCAAACCATCCCCTTTCTGGTCCCCAAGGAGGGTGAGGCCTTCCATAGGGATCTTCAAAGTCTTTCATATCATTTGGAATGCTCTTCCCTGAAAATGAGATGGATGGCTATCTTATACACCATCCTAGAGCCTTCATCCAGTAGCTGATGGAAGCAGAAGCAGACACCCACACCTAAACACTGGACTGAAATTGTGGAATCCAGTTGCAGAGAGGGAGGAGTGATGAGCAAAGGGGTCAAGACCAGGCTGGGGAAACCCACAGAAACAGCTGACCTGAACAAGAGGGAGCTCATGGACCCCAGACTGATAGCTGGGAAACCAGCATAGGACTGATCCAGATGCACTGAATGTGGGTGTCAGTGAGGAGGCCTGGGCAATCTATGGGGCCTCTCGTAGTGGATCAGTATTTATCCCAGTGATGTGAATGGACTTTGGGAGCCCATTCCACGTAGAGGGACACTAACTCTCTCAGCCTATACGCACAGGGGAGGACCCAAAGAATTTTTTTTGACACAGGTATCAACATTGTTTTTAAAAGACAGATGATGTTAGCATAATCAAGTTCAGAAACAGCACTTCTCAGTGCATAAAACTTGAAAATTCTCAAGGATGAGCTGGGCACTCATACTTAAGTTGATAAAGTAAGTCTGCTAGTAGAAATAATACAAAAAGAGAATACTAGCGTTCTTTTTTTGTTTGTTTGTTTTTTGAGACAGGGTTTCTCTGCATAGCTTTAGAGCTTATCCTGGCACTCGATCTGGAAACCAGGCTGGCCTAGAACTCACAGAGATCTGCCTGCCTCTGCCTCCCAAGTGATTAAAGGGGTGTGCCACCAATGTCCGGCTGAGAACACTAACTATGAAGGACACATCTATTAAGTGGCTGCTACCATCCATTTCTGGGTTTGCCTGAGAAGAAACAGTAGACTCTTCAATGTAAGACACTGTGAGTCTTGTGTTAAACTAAGGCAAATGAGGAGTCCTCAACAGTGTTCCTGGCACTCTAAGTAACAGTTTCTACTTTTAGAGGTTCAGACAAGCACAGTAAGGATTAAGATGAACCACCTCTTTCATATGGCTAGAGAAATGCATGTATCAGGGCTATTACAGAGCCTGATTATCTGAAAACAGTAGTATGGCATTAAAATTTACATTGGATCAATAGGAAATTATTATGCAAATCTATTTAGTATTCATTTCAGCTTCTTGAAGTGTTAAGTAGTGTCTTTCATGGCAAAAACACAATGAAGCAAGAACAGAAGCAGAGGAATAATCAACAATGACATGCAAAAGATTCCAGGAATACAAGCCAAAGTCCTGGGCAGTTCAGGAGAAGAAATAACCTTGATTCTTTCATAAAGTTCAGGAATTGAGGGAGACTTTTTTAAGGTGATTAATATCTGAAACAATAAAAAAACCGCAATTTTCTAATTTCTAGAAAGAAAACAAAATTTTCATATTCCCCTTTCTCTGTCAATTACAGAAAAAAAATACTTTCTCTGGTCCATTTGCTCAGGGAAATGATTTCTTTCTCCATCACTCTCTACATTTCTTTCTCTCTCTTTCTCTGTCTGTCTCCCCATCCCTCTCACTATCTGTTTCTATTCATATGTATTTGTCTGTCTCTCCCTGTCTCTTGGTCTCTGTCTCTGTCTGTCTGTCTGTCTGTCTGTCTCTCTCTCACACGCACACACACACACACACAAACTTCAAATACAAAAGTAAGTTTAAATTGTATGTTCTTGGCATAAGTGATATTGGAATCTTTTTCTGCCTTCACAATACTGATAAAGAAAGTGTGTGTTTTTTTTTTATAGACAAACAATATCCAACACAACACAAGTACTGCTAGTTTCTTATCTCATGTATTAGGATTTATGATTACCGGTACACTGTTGAAATAATGTATGGTTCATGAGTAGATCAAAACAGAAATCTCATATGTGATGTGCACACAATCTTACCTCAGGTCATGTAGCCAAACCTTCATATGGGCCCTCACCCTCTCACTGCTCTCTGTGGACCACAGCTCTCATCAAGTAGAGCTCCCTGGACAGCTGGTTCTTCCATGAGCCATCTGGAACTTCTATTCCCCAGTGGTGCCCATTACAGAAAAATTTCAAGTCCTCAATGTCACCTTTTGGAAATCTATATATCATTTAATGAGACATCCACTATTCCATTAGAGAACAGTGTTGGCAAAAAAAGATGTTTGAGGAATATACAATTGTATTTTAAGAGCAATTACAGCAAAACTAGAATAAAGGTGTATTTTCCTAAGAAATAACAGAAAAAGCAAACTAAGCAATAGCTATGTTTTAGAGGCCAAGTTAGTGGCTCTCAATGCACTAGTTCAATGATCTGACATGTCTCTATTCACAAGAACAAACAAGAAATCAGAGGGTTCTACATATAAAGTAAGTTCCTCAAGAAACAGCAAGAAGCAATATAAACTCACTCAGTCTGTATGCATTTGTTTTTCAACTTGTGTTTACTGCTGCCTTTCTAGGATTAGGATACCATTTTTTCATATAAGTGGGAGAAAATATATGAGCCACATATTGCAAAATCACATATATACACTTTATTAGGCCAGATGAATATGTGAATAGCCTTCTATGATATAACATGACAAGTTGCATAGTAGAACAGCACACACAATTCTTCAGGGGCAAATAATAGAGCCAGCACATTTCCTTGAGAAAGGAAATAAAGATTTCTTAGCACAGGAAATTTTTGAGGTGGGATATATAGTATGATTGGATCCCACTGAAAGATCTTTCCATACAACACATGACCAGTTTGTATATGTTGTTTCCTACCTATACTATAAGAAATTTACACTGTATAATTTCAAAGAATTTCTACTATTCTTAGTGGCTTTTGAGAGGGAGAGGAGGCATGAGTGAGGAGTAAAAACTAGGGGAAATAGAGAAATAAAAGAGGACAGTTGAAGCAGACATCAACAAAGAAGAGAACTCAGGTGTAGACACACATAAATAGAAAATAAAGAACAACAAATGTCTGGGTAATAATGATGAGGAGCAGAAGAAGTAAACAGGGATCAGAGGACAGGGCATGAAATAAAGGGGAGACTTGTCACAATAAAGGATTCAAAGGAGAAATCTGAGTAAGAAGATAAGCGAAATCAAGAACTTTATTGCCTTTTGATTTATGCTGCTACAATAAAACAAACTTTTATGGCAATTTCCATGCATATTTTCTTAAAAACAACAGAAAAAATCTTATTAGAAGTAGCTAACATTGAGAATAGCATGTATTTTCTTTTTGTCCAGATATGTAGTTTCAAATCTTAGATATAAAACTAAAGAGAATTTCAGATATCAATTTGAAGTACCTTATTTTCTCCTATGTGTCTGTTTCTATGGTGCTATTATAAAATATAGACCAAAAGCAACTTTGGAAATAAAGGGTTCATTGCAGTTTATAGCTTAGAGTTCATCATTTTGGGTAGTCAAGAAAGGAGGTCAAGCAGAAACCTGGGGGTAGGAACTGAAGCAGAGACCGTGGAGGAACAATGCTTACTGGCTTGCTTCCAGGCTGAAGTTCAGTGAGCGACCTTTATGATACAGCCTAGGCCTACCTGCCTAAGAGTTGCACTGCCTACAGTGCCCTGGGCTTTCTTACATTCATTAGCAATTGAGAAAATGTTTCACAGACATGTCCACAAGTCAATCTGATGGGTTCAGCTCCTCAATTTAGATTCTCTCATCTCAACTGTCTCAAAATGACAAACAAATTAGACACCAGAGGTTATAATGTGCATTTCAAAAACTAAGATTCATGATAATGATGTTGGAGTCCATCCTTTGAATAAGACAAATTGGCTATCCAATAGCAAATGATCATTCCAGATAACATATACATACAAGTACTAATATACAGACTAAGCAAGTTGTCTTTATGCATTTAGCAATGCTTGTATATACATATATACACACTTGTGTGTGTTTCTGCATTCCAACAATTAATGAGAAAAGTAGCTACAAATTTGAAAGATAAAAAGGGGTGGATAGCATGTAAAATAAAAACCCAGAGATAGATATTGGGATGTAAGCTTCAAACTGAAGATCAGAGAAGCAAAGCCGACAAGCCAGTAGTTCTTACTCTACCAAGCTGAAATGACAATCCTGTTTCCACAAATCCTCAGAGGGTAAAGCTCTGAGTACCTGTGTCCTCTTGCCTTATATTCCTTTCCCCACCCAGCCATATCCTCATATCTCCATTTCCCTAGTGCTGGGTTAAAGCCATGTGATCCCAAATGCTGGGATGAAAGGCTCAAGTTCTGTTACTCTTCACTCTTGTGTAGGCCAGGATGGCCTAGAACTCACAGAGATCCATCTGCCTATTTCCTGAGTCCTAGGATTAAAGGTGTGTGTCACTACTGCTGGACTCTGTGGCTTGCTAGTATGGGTGCTGGGATTAAAGTTATGTATCACTATTTCCTGACCCCCATGGCTTGTGGCAAGCTTTGCTTTCTGAGCCGTTAGGCGAGCTTTAATAAATCACAAATAATATATTACCACAGGGAAGTTATATAGGAGGGCTTTCAGAAAGGAAAGAGAAAGGGGGAAAGAATGTAATTGTATTGTGGAATAGTACTTTAACTATGTAAAGATTGCTACATTTGTTCATGTTGTGGAATATTACTTTATTGGTATAAAGATGTGTTACATTTGTTTATGCTGCATTTATTTAATGATGTAAAGATGTGTTGCTTTGCCTACCTAAGGTACCTCATTGGTTTAATAAAAATCTGAATGGCCCATAGTTAGGTAGTAGAGGGACAGATGGAGCTGGCAGGTAGAGAGAATAAAGAGGGAGAAAAAGAGGGAGATGCTGGGACCAGCTAGTCAAGTAACCACCAGCCAATCAGACACCAAGTAGGTCATACAGAATGAAAGAAAGTTAAAAAGCCCTGAAGCAAAACATAAATCAAGAGAAACCATTTTAATTAAGTTATAAGAGCTAGTGCAACAAGCATAAGATAAGGCTGAACATTCAAAACTAATAATAAGTCTCTGATTTGGGGGCTTGTTGTTTGCCCCAAAGAAAACATGTTACATAAATATAATCATAAAAATAAAAGATATTTTAAAAATGAAATTTAATATTTTCTAAAATATGAGCAATTGTTTTAGTACTTAAAAATGCCACGGTTTTTTGTCTTCAGGTGTGGCATTTAATAAGAATGAACAATTTTGATGTCTGAATCATTTTATGAAGGTTTACACTGTGTACTTTAGCAAACAAAAGCCATCATTAAGGAAGTACTCCATAAGGCTTTGGGTCTATGTGAAAATTCAATTTCTGTTCCTAAAGAAGTGTTTCAATTTCGTTACCACCTACTGTGTATTGTGGGGACTGTCCTGATGCCTTTAAGGCTCTCTCTCTCTCTCTCTCTCTCTCTCTCTCTCTCTCTATTTCTCTCTCTTTCTCAAATTACAACAGGAAGACTTTTGGGTGTGGTAGGCTTTTCTGACTCTATTGCTATAAACTCTTGCAACACATAACAAACAGCCGATCAGAGAAATGGCAAACATTGTCTGTATTCTCTGTGCACTTGGCAGGGATTTTTCATATTGTACATTATTGGCTGTGCTGTGTGATAGCACAACAGAGCCTTTGTAATGCTCTCGGCAGAGCTATTTATATACTGTGCCTCTACTAAGTACCCTTCCCTCTGCTGGTGTTCTTCCATAGCCTCAAAGAGAAAGTGATTTGCCCAAATAAAAGAAGTATGGATTGCCATTGCTCAGAGTACAGGATGCTGCAAAGGCAAAATAACTCTTTATAGAGCTCACATTAAGTGTCATTATTTTCTGTTGAATGGTAAAATGAAGGTTAGCCCACAGTGAAGAAACAGGATACTTCCCTCAAGCAGGCTAAGATAATTAGAATCTGATTTGCTTGCACCTGAGTTCAATTTCACTATGTTATGTCAAGGGCTGTGGACTCTGGGGCCACTTGATTATCAATGATTTCCTTCATAAACTGTTCAGATCAAAGCCTTAATAGATGTGGGTCAAAAGGTCTCTTTTCACCTGGGATAATTTTTTAAATTAAGTTTGTAAATATGTAAATGACTTTGCTGTACCTGGTACACAATAAAGAGAGTAAATATACAGTTAATATCCAAACAGTGATAAAGAATATTATTTGTCCTTAGATTTCTAATAAGTGACTAATAATTTGAAATGGACAGTTAAATACCTAGAAAGATAACATCATATTTCTCCCTGATATTTCATACTTGGGTTGGCAGTGGATCTTGTACCTTAGAATTTCTCTTATTCCTCAAAATTAGCTTGAAAGCTTTGTGTGTTCTTGAATTCACTCAGAGCTCATCAGTAGCATGATGTTCCAGCTGCCATAAGGACACAGCTGATATGACATTCCAGCTTTTACTTGACATTGAATGTGCTCTCTGTTATCAGATACAACCAACAAGGCTATGCTGAAATTTGACATTTGCATTCAAATTAAAAGGTCTGATATTTGGGTTCACTCATATTCAGTCAGAGCATGTTCAACAGCATGATTTAAAAATAGCATAAAATGCATAAAAATAATAAGGCCAAGAGATACTACCAGAATGCAATGCCCCCATTCAGTTAATGTCATGCTAACCTGAGGATGTAGAAAATGTCAATTTTCTGTGGTTAAGGAAGACTAGATGTGTGTGCAGTCACAAGGAAAAATTTGGCAAAAGAGCAATGATTTTTTTTATTTTCTGTATATTCATTTCTTGGTTAACTGTTTAAGGGATCAGACAGCCACAGGAAGAATAATCTTCTGGGCCTTACCAGTAACATAAGAAAAATGCCATCAGAAAATAAAAGAAACGATCTAAAATCAACTACCAGGTGTTTTAAAATTAAGGATGTGTTAAGTTAATAAAAACATGATTTTCATAAAGAAAAATCTTGCAATTATTTTTTCAATATATTATAAACTTATTCACTTCATTGTAAGATTGTCTTTAAATCTCTCCCAACTATGGTAGCCTTGTTATTAGCTGGCTTCTTTTCTCTGTATGGCACAAAATTAGAGTATAAACATTTATTCAAACTTTTTACTGAGCAAAATCAATTTAATGGGTCACACTATATAACGATTTATAAGAACTAGTAAGAAAAATGAAGACCTAATAGATTATGTTCCAATTTTCAAATTGTAGATTTTACTAAATGCTTGTTGGGGGGAGGTTATATTCAGTAAGAGGAAACCTGCTGTTTTTAAGATGCAGCAGCTTCAGCTAGTGGGGGAATACCAATTTAAGAGTGGAATTTGTTTGTGTTGTTTTTTGAGACTGTGTTTCTCTGTGTAACAGCTGTCCTGGAACTCACTCTATAGACTGGGCTGGCCTTGATCTCAGAGATCCACCTTCCTCTGCCTGCCTAATTATGGGGTTAAAGGCATGAGCCATCACTGCCTGACCAAGAGTAGAAGTTTTAATTGCTTGATGCTCTTTGAAAGGGAATGTGTTTAGTTCCCAGGGCACATACCTAATGGTCACAACCATCAGATTGTAACTATAGCTTTGGAAGACTGTGGCCCTCTTCAGTCACCTGTACACAGGTGACACATGCAGGACACAGATACATACTCATAAATAAGAATAAAAACTAATATGATTCAAGTGATGATAAAACCTTTTGCCTGAAAAATAACTAAGATAGAATTTTAAAAGTAGGGCCTCAGAAAGTTGAAGCACAATCTACTTACCCTGACTGTCCTCGTCTGGCTTCTCAGATCAGAAGTTCATCTTGTGAAGCTGACTTTTTATGTACTTGTGAAAAACTGATTTTCTGATAAAATATATATGGGAAATTGGCATGCTGTAACTCTCAAAATTCCAAAAATACCTGAACATAGCAAGCCCTCAGAAGTTGTATAACTAGGAAAAGTGTTGTTCTTCTTTGACATATTGTAAAACATATATATGATTATTAACTCAAAATTGTTGCTAAATTTTGATTGATACCAAATGAAGCAAACATTTCATAGAACTCATTTTGAACATATTGGGTGATAGTGGATAAAAGTAGCTATGTTTAAAAATTGACCAGGCTTAAAATGTACATTAAGTTTTAATCTGTCTGTCTGTCTGTCTGTCTGTCTGTCTGTCTGTCTGTCTATCTACCTATCAATCATCTATATTTCTATCATCATTTATCATACAAGATACCTTGTATCTATCAATCTATCTATATCTATCTATCTATCTATCTATCTATCTATCTATCTATCTATCTTGTACAACCCTCACTGTCTGCCTGTCTGGTAGGTATCATCTCAATTTGTAACTTAGACTCGTGGAAAGTTTCGTGGATAGCCAGCATTATCAGTTTGGGATGAGAATGCCAACACGGACTAAATCAGCTCATGATTCCAGAGCTGAAGAGTATTTGAATTTTCTTCCTTTATAGCTCCCAATGTTGTTTTGCCTGGTTAAGCTTGCCATGCTTTTTATGTTCCATTTTGTCCATCAAAAATAGGACAAATAACTAGTTAGTCATTGAAAATCATGTACTTGTTATTGAGTTGTAAAGACCATATCAGCTGTGTTTTGTGAAACCTTATTCTTTGAGGAACACAGAAAGCTACTTGAATGATGAGCAAAAGCAGTCTTTGAAAGGACCAAAGAGAAACAGACTGAAAATTTTGGAATTGTTTTTATGTGTAACGTCAGGGTGAGATAAATATGTCCTCTTAGATTTCTGGGCTTAAATTTCAGGGACCATTATTAGAACGATGCCTTTATATCCTTCCCATTGCCTGAATCTGTGGGCTATTGAAATCCAGTTCTTTTTCTTAGTGATTCTCTATTTCTTCAACGACCACACCACAGGAATGAAAGGGATTTTAAAAAAATATGACAGACAGGATGTCTGGACTCAAATTCTTAGAACTCCTCATAGTTCAGTCTCTTTCTCAGTTCTCCACTACCATTTTATTTTTCTTCCCCCTTACATTTCTAACACAACTGTGTAATCATATTTTTTGTTTGTCTTTTTTTCCAACTTTTTTTATTTGAATTGGAAACAGGATTGTTTTACATGACAATCCCAGTTCCCTTCTCCCACCCGCCCTCCTCTACTCCCCCAACTAAAACCTTATCTTTCAGATATCTTTTCTGCTCCCCCTGGATGGTGAGACCTTCCATAGGGTGTCATCAGAGTCTTTCGTATTCTTTGAGATAGGGCCTAGCCACACCCCCATGTGTCTTGACTCAGGGACTATTCCTGTATATGGAATGGGCTCCCAAATTCCACACCTACGATAGGGATAAATACTGGGCTTCTATAGGAGGTCCCACAGATTTCTGAGGTTTCCTCACTGAAACCCATGTTCCTGGGGTCTGGATCAGTCCCTTGCTGGCATTCCATCTATCAGACTGGGGAGCAAGAGTTCCCGGATGTTCAGGTCAGCTGTTTCTGTGTGTTTCACCAGGCTGGTCTGGACCTCTGTGCTCTTCCTTCTCTGCATCTGGGTTCCAGTTCAGATCGGTGATTAGTTATGGGTGTCAGCTGCTGGATGAAGGCATATAAGTCAGTCATCAATCTCATAATCAGGGGAGGGCATTTAAGGTAGCCTCTACTCCATTGCTGAGATAGTTAGCTAGTGTCATCTTTGTAGATCTCCAGACATTTCCCTAGTGTCTGATTTCTCTGTAAACCAAAAATGTCTCCCTCTATTATGATATCTCCATTATTGTTATCATGTATTCTTCCGCTGACTCAAACTTTCTGCTCCCTCATGTCCTCTGCATCTCTCTTCTTCTCCCCTTCTCATTCTCCTAGCTCCCTCCCTGCTCTTCCGAAGCTCCCAATTTTTCTCAGCAGATCTTGAACCTCTCCCCTTCTCCAGGGGACCATGTATGTCTCTCTTAGGGACCTCCTTATTTGGACCTCCAAAGACCTCTACTCTTTGGCAGTGTGGATTGTAGGCTGGTAATCCTTACTCTATGTCTAAAATCCCTATATGAGTGAGTACATACCATGTTTGTCTTTTTGCGATTGGGTTACCTCAGAATGGTTTCTTCTAGATCCATCCAAACTCTTACTATTTGCAGATGATATGATAGTCTACATTAGTGACCCGAAAACTCTACCAGGGAACTCCTACAGCTGATAAACACCTGCAGCAAAGTGGCAGGATACAAGATTAACTCAAAAATTCCGTAGTCCTACTATATACTGATGACACATTGGTGGAGAAAGAAATCAGAGAAACATCACCCTTTACAATTGCCACCATCAACATAAAATACCTTTGGGGCACACTAACCAAAAATGTGAAAGACCTGTACCATAAGAATTTTGAGTCTCTAAAGAAAGAAATTAAAGAAGATACCAGAAAATGGAAAGATCTCCCATGCTCTTGGATAGGTAGGATCAACATAGTAAAAATGGCAATCTTGCCAAAAGCAATCTACAGATTCAATGCAATCCCCATCAAAATCCCAACACAATTCTTCACAGACCTTGAAAGAACAATTCTCAACTTTATATGGAGAAACAAAAGACCCAGGATAGCCAAAACATCCCTATACAATAAAGGAACTTCTGGAGGCATCACCATCCCTGACTTCAAGCTCTATTACAGAGCTACAGTCCTGAAAACAGCTTGGTATTGGCACAAAAATAGCCTGGTAGACAAATGGAATAAAATTGAAAACCCTGATATTAACCCATACACCTATGAACACCTGATTTTTGACAAACAATCCATATTTATACAATGGAACAAAGAGCACATCTTAAACAAATGGTGCTGGCATAACTGGTTGCAGATATGTAGAAGACTGCAGTTAGACCAAAGCCTATTGCCTTGCATGAAAGTTAATCATATTTTTTATGATGACTGTATTGCCTACTTCACAGGGAAGGCAGAATCAGGCAGTAGTTTATTAAGATCCATGCCTGTCAGTCTACTTGAGCATGTATCTGTGCTCTGGCTTCTTTGGTTGTCAGATAACACTGTTTTACCAGCAATGTGGCCAGGCTCTTTATTTTGCAGTCAAATTCCTTAGAAATCTTGTACTATCAAGAACTTTTCTTAAAAGTTCCATTGAAACTATACTGTTCAATACTGTCCTTTCCTGCATTTATCCACAAATAGTGGCTGCTATAAATAGCACTTTTGTCTGTCTTAAACTAGGAGTACTATCATTCTCCTTTTTTTCTATTGTTTTTAGAAGTCTCGTTGGTACAACTTCCTGTCCCCTCCATCTTGGAAGATGTTCTTCAGTTAGGTTCTAAGATACCAGTCTCCTGAATGTCTTTCTCACTGACTGTTCCTTTTAGCTTCTTTGGCTTAGTCTGTTATGCCACCAGATTGCTAGACACTCCTCAATTTTGTCAGGTCTCAAGGAGATCAACTAGTCTCTGGCTTTAAATCCACGTGTTTGACAAGAAACTCTCATCTAAATACATACATCTCATACCACCTTTTCTGTAGTCTCATGAGTACTAGATGGTGTCCAGTGGCTTCTTCAAACTCTGTACCAAAGCAAAAATTCCAGATCTCTCTACTATGCTCCCTTCTCTGACCTTTCCTGTATCTCTCAATGAACATAGAGAAGTAGAACTGGTGCCTGCACTCCTAAGTTCTATTGTCTTTGCTGTAGGAAGGCCTGGTTCAGGTGACAGAAAGAGAAATCTGGACACCAACCTAGCCAAAACACCCTGACCTTCAATCTATCCAGCCTGCAAATGTGCCTTGGCAATGGTAGTGCAGGATTTGTGGGAGTGGCCTACCAACGTTTGATGCCCACATCAAGAAAGGGAGTCCATGCCCTGCACTGCCAGGACAGCCAGGGTCCAGAGACTGGATACCCTAGAGACCAAGGGCAGCTGAAACACAACGGAAACAAACAAATAATTGATTAAATGTTTCCTGATGATATTCTGCTCTACTCATAGATTAGTGTTTTGTTCAGTCATCATCAGATTTGCATCCTCAGGCAGCAGATAGGAGGAGCATATGCATGATCCACAGTCACACTTGGAGAGTCCAAACTGGAGGTCTCTACTGGGTCCCTCCCTCAGAGATGGGGAATCCATGAAAGAGGGGGTGGAAAGACTGTGGGAGTCAGAGAGGATGGAAGACACCAGGAGAACATGGCTCAATGACTCAGCTAAGCAGGGCTCAAATGAGTGCACAGAACCCTGAGGCAGCAATTATGAGGCCTGCATAGGTCTGCACCAGGACCTCTGCATATAGGTTATGGTTTGTGTATCTTATTGTTTTTATGTTACTCCTAATAGTTGGAGCAGATATGGCTCTGACTCCTGTGCCTGCACTTTAGACTCTTTTCCTCATACTGCATTGCCTTGTCCAGCCTCAATGTGAGAACTTTTGCCTTGTCTTATTGTTATCTTTTGTTTTTCTGTTTGGCTGTTATTTTTTGGAGACCTGTTCTTTTCTGAAGGAGAAATGGGGAGTGTAAGTTGAGAGAGGGGGTAGGAGCAGCTGGGAGGAGTAGAGGGAAGGGAAACTGTGGATAAGATGCATTATATAAGAGAGGAATCTATTTTCAATAATAAAAAAATAAATAAGAGGAAAGGAAAAAGAAAAAAAGGAAAAAACCAAAACCAAAGCTACTTGTACCATAAATATTTTACTTGTCTTCAATAAATGTTTGGTTCATCTGAGTTCATTGTTTCAAATAGCTTGAAACAATTCAAGGAAAAATGTGTTTCACAGTGAAGGCCAAAGTACTCAGGAGGCATTTTGATAAAAGAAAATAGTTGTTTGCCTAGGAAAATGTGATTTTCCTACACAACTTTGAAGGTTGCTGTTATATTATGTTTTCATGTGGTGCTATGGTCTTCTATCCATTTTCAGACTGTCTTCCCACTACTTCCCAAGAGCTTGCAAGGACCATCCTTGTATTACAGAGAAATCAGCTTCAAACAGTTTTAGAGGTAAATATTGTATTTACTATAGTTTGTATTTTATATGTATGGTATTTTTAACCATCTGATATGGTTAAACCTATGCTACCATTTTTGATTGATTTCTTATGTGTTTTGGATATCAGTGCTGATTAAATTGTCTCCCTATCCAGATTGCCTATCAGCCTAGTGATTTTTCTTGTATGACATAATACAAATTTCTATCAGGTTGGAGAAGTAAGAACTGCATACTGAAATAAGAAAGGCAATGAAGTCCCAATGCATTGAGTATTTGATATTTAATACTAGACACATTGTTGAATGTTTCACAGTTCATAGTTTTATGGGAGAATGCTCAGAGCTCACAGTGATGTCAGAATGGTAAGAAAAATGTCACATGACACAAAAAGGTTGAGCAAGGATAAGGTAATTTTCATTATGCACAACTGGTGACTCCTGAGTCATCTTGTTTACATCTGGTGTTTGTACTCTGAAAATAATATGTCTTTGTGAAGAGGAAAATTAATCTCCAAAGAAATTTGTCAAGCTAAGTCCTTCTATATTGTCTCTGAAATTTGAAATTTATTATAGGGGAAATAAATCCTATTTAGAACATAGTGCAAGTTGGTTATGTTTTATCAATGTCAAACTGTGTCTGAATTCCTTGGTGTTTGGACTTGGAATGAAAATTTTTGGAGCAGTATTTATTTTGGAGCCACTTTAAAATTTGGTTGCAGAGAAATCAGAAAAGTGACCACAACTACAAAAAGAAAGAAAACAAAGAAATGACTTGAGAATATTCGGACATACCTTCAAGAAGGAGGAATCCAATGCAAGAGCAGGAAAAGAGTGCAGACACAATGCAAGACAAAGAAACGTTGTGCTTAAAAAGGTGTTTCCCAGGAAAACTGTGGGAATGGAAGTCTTTAACTAAGTGAGGTGGGTGTGGAGAGGAAAGTAAAACAGAGAATCAAGCCCTTAGGTTATGACCTTTTAAAACAGAGTCCAAGAAAGTTCTTACACCAGATTAGGGGTGAGACTACTTAAGCAAAACCACTCAAAGGAAGGTGCATACATGTTTGAAGACAGACATCAGTCTATAAAATCTTACAATAATGTATTTTAAATGTAAATTTCAGTTACATTTATTATACAGTATGGTAATTTTTTCAGCCACTTATTTTGAAACAAAACAGAATCTTTAATGTGTCTCTGATTTCCTTAATTCTGACATTTGCAGTCATTTTAATGACAATAGTTTATAGCAATAATGATAATGATTGGCATTAGAATTAGTTTATTAGTTTTGCAATAACACATTTTTGGTCTTCAAATTATTTTCTTGAAAGTTTTTTCACATAATATATTTCAGTCATGGTTTTTCATCCCCCAACTCCTCTCCCACGCTCCTATTTCCTACTCATACTGCTCAAGGCACTGTCTTTTTCTTTAGCAAATAAACAGGTAAACAAAAGCAACAAACCAGAATAAAGCAAAGAAACAAAGCACAAAAAACACAACCAAAGCCCATAAAAACACAGATTCAGAAACCAAGACATACAAGTGAAAGACAAGTACGACAAAAAAGGTCCAAACAGCACCATGTAGGACAAAACCTTTACAAAATACCATTGAGTTGGTTTTATGTTGGGAATCTACTGCTGGATATGAGGTCTGCCCTTAAGTGTGGTTTATATACCCAATGAGTCTCCGTTGGAGAAATCTAATTTTTCCTTTGCAAGGAGTTGTCAGCTGCAAATGGCTTCTTGTTTAATTATGGGAGCCTGAGTCCACTGCAAGGATTAACTGTAGTTAACGTTTAAAAAGATTTCTTTTAAGCCAGGGGTTGGTGGCACACCCCTTTAATCCCAGCACTCAGGAGGCAGAGGCAGGAGGATCTCTGTGAGTTCTAGGCCAGCCTGGTCTCCAGAGGGAGTGCCAGGAAGGATAGGCTACAAAACTACACAGAGAAACCCTGTTTTAAAAAACCAAAAAAAAAAAAAAAAAAAGATTTCTTTTACCTGATTGCCTTTGAAAGATTGTGCATTATTTTTTCTATTTTTGTTTCAATTAGCAAATTTTCTGTTATCTAAAGCTTCATTGATAGAATAAAATACTTTTACTTGAACTAGAAACAATTAGCAAAAAAATCCCCTTCCCTCCAAAAAGGAACTGCTTATGGAAAAATAAGTCCACCTCCATAACTGGATTCAAGCAATGCTAAAAGCTCCCAGGAAACTATTATGGCAGAGAAAAAGAGAATGTTTTAATGCAGATCAGTGGTAAGTTATGCATATCTAATAAATTGGTCAAAATAAATTATTTTGTTTTTTGTGTGGATTTACTGACTGCTATTTTTATATGACTTTCCCTTTTTATGCTTGCTAGTATTAAAAAAAAACCTCTTATGGGAACATATTTTAAAATTGGAGAAAATTAAATTGTCCCTTATTGAAATGATGACTACATGATAATAAACAGATTTACAAAATTATTAGAAAGCAAATTAATACAAACTCTGAGCAAGATTAAATGAAGATGTGCCAAGAAGACTACTTCTTTGTTCAATTTATAAGGCTTATTCTTACAATTATTTTGGTGACACTCAGGATGGGCTTCATAAATGCTAGGCAAACAATACTGCTGAGCTATATCTTCAGCCCTGTAGTGACACTTTAGAATGCAATTAAGAGAGTGGCTGCAAATACAATTAATGCATGCTTACTCTTCGGTGTGTATCTTTGGGAGAAGTTGATGACGCCAACAAAGAAATTCAATGTGAATTTGGAGAAGTATATTAGGAGTCTTTACAGTAGAAGTTAGGATTGCTATTGAAGCACTTTGTTTCCTGCCAGATGCTCCTCTTTAGTTTATATAAGGATTGTGACTGCTCACTTCCGAAAATTTCACTGCTGCTTGGCTAGTGTACAAATGCTAAATCAAACACCTGCTTCCAAGGCATGCACACTTAATAGTCTGCTGACTCCAGTCCATCTGATGCGACATGTTGCATTTTTTGAGGAAGTCCTACAATGGGTATTTCCATCTCAAAATAATGGGAAACATAAGGTTTGCCTGTCTGATCAATTTTTAATAAAATACTTAAGAGTACAAACTCCTTTTTTCTCTGAACTGGAGACTGAAGTCTCTGCAAACATCATCAAGTGAGATTTTTACATCCTGGATGGAAATTTTTTCATTCATTTCTTAGACCATATCTTATTGAGGATTTATCAGGACCCCATCTTCATGTGAAAACATGATAGATAGATAGACAGATAGATAGATAGATAGATAGATAGATAGATAGACAGACAGATACAGATAAGATCTGCATAATGAAGAAATGGTTAGAAGTTTGTATATGCAAAACTTGTCATCTGTAGATTCTCTGCATACACACATATCCATAGTAATATATGCTTCTGAATATATATATATGTCATATGCATGAATATTCATATATGTGAATATGGATGTACATATCTCTGTGTATGAATATACATATATATATGTATAAATTTCAAATTATAGGTGCAGTCAAGGTTCTTTTTTAACCTTGATTTTTAAAAATTGCATTTATTTTAGAACATGGTAGAAAATGGTATATATGTAGAAAAGAAGCAACAAGTGACTTCTCCATTCATCAAAAGTTTACTGAAAGCATGGTTAACCAACAGAACACAAGAACCTGTGGAGCAGACAAAGATTAATTATACCTGTACTCATGCAGCAATGTTTGTGTTCCAAACAAATTATATTTGCTTGTGTTTAAACGATGCATAAATCTGATGCGTGCAGATGAACGTGTGTTCAGGATGAGTGAGCACACTTGTTTGAATGTCATATTTATCCCTGTATTTTGTCAGAAAATTAACTTCTTTGGAGTTTGTGCTTGAGCTGAGCATATGGTTGTTGATCTCTGGAGATGACAGCCTATCTGAGCAATAGCGCTCCTTATGGCTCCTGTTCTCCTCGGCTGGCAGATGCTTTGGGCTTTTCTACAATTAAGTGGAGATCATCACTGTTTTCTTTGAGCACTGCTGTGCCTTGTACTCTGAAGTGTTTTGTTAATCACTGTCTGCCTTCGACAGAAGCTGCCAAAGCTCTCATTAAGTCTGAATTTTGAGATGTCATGCTCGGATGATGGAATTTCATCCTTTTTCTGCATGAATGGAATTGGCTATGGAAAGGTGCCAGAAAAAAAATCATGTCACTAAAGTGTACTTGCTTTATATTTTGGAAATGAAAGAAAAGGCAGTTGAGGGGGGGTTCCAATTATTTGTCAACCTTTGGAGGATGTCGTTTCCTAGGTGATATAATTGTTGGATGCTCACCTTATTAACAATAATTCTTATTATACTGCATATCGGCAACCAGTCATTTATTTCTTCACAAACTGAACTCCCTTCCTTTGCTTGCCCCAGGACCTTTCATGGCATTTGCTATCAACCCTCAGTACACTGAAAGAGAAAGCAGGACTAAGTTGCATAGAAGCAGAGTGATTTCTTTAATAACCTGTCTGTCTAATTGGGGGCATGAGGAAATATTTGGTAGTAAAGAAAAAAGTTCACTTTTGCCCTTTAAAGTAATTGCTTGAAGCTGGATAGAAACTGAAAACTAAATGCTACTGTTGACTGTTTAATGATTTGCTGCAGGAAACTAAGTGTTATGGGAAATATGGTTTGAAAAGACATTATCCATTTCTCCTGGTGAATCTAATTGTTTCAGTTGAATGAGTAAAAGTAGGAAGTAAGCTTTGAAGAGAAAAAAGTACTTAGAGTAATTAGCTCTAATGCCTAATCACTTGAGTCATAAAGCATTTGGAAATTTATTAAACTGATCTATAAAGCCCCACACTTACAAAAAAGTGACATCTCCTACTTAGGTACAAACTTGAAAGCTGCAGCCCCTTTTTGTCTGCTTTGTCTGTGGTTCAGTTAATCCTAATCAACATCATAGGCAATGGATATTTCATTTATCCATTTCAATATTTACAAGCAAAATAAAATTCAAATCTATCCCATAGCAGGAGGAAGATGATTGGTTACTCATGACCATAGGAACTCTGCAGACTCACCACTTCTGTATAAATGAAATGTATTTTTTGCAAAGACAGCAATGAACTTCATGACACTTTGTGTATGTAGAATATAGCATTAACCAATTTCATGAATTTGTGGATTAAAAGAACTTGGATCAAATGTTAATTGTAAATTTTGAGGCAACATTTATGTAATGGTTTCTGTGCCTATAATGTTGGGGAAACACATTCTAGGAAACGTGTTGCATTGTAATTTTAGATGCCAGATCATTATGCAAGATAAGCATGAGAGGGAAACCTTCATGCATGTGAAAATTCTACTTTTTCTCCTTTACTTATATTCAGATAGAGAATTTGATTAATTTAGCAGACAAAAATTGACTCATTCAATGTTATTCTGCTACGCAAAGTATGTTACACCCCTGAGTTTAATGAATTCCCTTTAGGAATAAAAATAAATTAAAATAAAAATGTCCATTGAACTAAATAATGCTCTTATATTGTTTACCACCAGTGATCATCATTTCAGGCTATGTATTTGTGATTTCATAGAAAGGAAAGGAGTTTGACAATAGGAACCCATCTGAGTAATAGTCAAGTGAAGCTGTGAAAGCTGAGTATTTCATCACTAGCTGGCTAAAGTAGTACATGCTTGTGGGGTATCCTTGATATCTTAGAAAACTATGATAGTGACAAGTACACACAGTCACAGAAAGAGAAATCTAAAGATAAATCTTGACTATTCTTGCTCTCACAATAATTCAGAAGATGTACAGAATACCACAAAACCAAAGGACTACTAAATCTGACTTCTGTTCCTTCATTGGGGACAAGTCCACAAAGACGCTCCACAAATACTCTGTGTTTTTGTAAGCCATCCGCAATGTATGGTTCAAAGTGGTATCTTAACTTTAAGTTAAATTGGATGCAGAAGATGATTTAATACCTGCATTAGTATAAAGGAAAAAGGGAAGATAATGTAATTCTAATATTCAGCTTAAAAGTCAAGAACTTCCTCATATTTTCTTTTCCTTAGAATGGAAGCTCAAATAATGGTTCACAATAAAGGCAAGTACTGAAAACAACCAAGGCAGATACCTTCTATAGTACAGTAAAGCATGAGAAATATTAGTTCTATATGTATATATGAATGTATGTATGTCTGTGGATAATCTATTCACATATGCATTTTTGTGCCTATATTCTTGGATTTATGATATCTATTTAAATATTTTTATTTAATTTTTTCCCATTTTACATACCAATCCCAGTTCCCCCTCCCTCCCCTTCTCCTACCTCTACCTCCTCCCTTCCCAACTCTGCTCCTCAAAGGGGGTGTCAACAATGTCTGGCATATCAAGTTGAGGTATGACCAACACCCTCTTCCCTGTATCAAGGCTGAGCAAGGTATCCCATCATAAAGAATGGACTCCCAAAAGCCAGCTTATGCACCTGGAATAGGTCCTGGTGACACTTTCAGGCTCCCCAACAGATCAAGTCACATAATAGTCACCCACATTCACAGCACTTAGTTGGTCCCATGCAGGTTCTCCATTTGTCAGTTCATAGTCCATGAGTTCCCACTAGTTCTAGTGGTGCTCTATGGTTTTCTCCATCATGCTCTTGACTCACCTCCCTTGTTCATATGATCCTTCCTCCTCTTCAGCCAAACTCCAGGATCCAAGCCCAGTGCTTGGCTGTGGGCCACTGCATCTACTTTCCTCAGCTACTGGATATAGATTCTATGTTCACAATTAGGGTAGAAAATATGATTAATAACAGTCATAATTTTACAGGATGTGATATGGTATCTACTCAAAAATGTTGATGTACATCTCTTATAGAATAATCTTTAAAACAAGGATGACTAGCAGGGGCAGTGGGGCAGGATTTTCATAATAACACTTGGAAGGTATGGGCTGGCAGATCTCTGACTTGAACAACTTGGTCTATATAGAGTTTCAGACTAGACAGGGCTGATTGTGAAACACTGCCTCACAACAAAATAAGGAAAACTAAACTAACCTAAATAAAAAGGAGAATCTTAAACTGTTCTATTTCATTAATTATTGTGCTTTTGACTTAGTAGTATATGATGCTTGTGAGTTATTTTACTTTGAAACATCATTTATATACAATTTTCATGTTTGTTATTGTATATAAAAATAACACAATTTGCTATCATTTTTATTCTGAGATCTTGTTTTTCTAGTATTTTGTTTCATTGTTAACTATATCATATATCATTTCATATAAACTATATGAAACTAGTACAATTTGTTTTTATTTCATTATTTGAGAATTCTAATACTACCACCTGTAAAGACATGAGCTTTATTGAGACTTTTATACTGAAGGACAAATTTTATGTTAGAACTTAATTTGAAAGTTATTAGACATTTTGATTTTCTATCGTCTTACCATCACAGCCTAGTAAACTCCCCAGTAATAACACAGAAATCATGTAAATTTTTTACTTTCTTGTTACATATATGGCATACTCACATACAACATATATGATCCAAAATTGGAGACATAAATATAACTTATTGGAATGCAATCTACATGAAAATACTGAAATACATAATATTTGGGAAGATAATCTTTTGAGTCTCTGAAGAGAAGGCAATGCAAATACATTCATTGGCCATATCCATGTATGGACATTCTTGGACACTGTTGCTTACTCTCTCCCTCCTTCACCCCTCCTGACTCCTATGTTTCTATATTTATCACTCTACTATAGTGGCTCAAAATCACTAGCACACATACAAAGAATAAAATTTAAAATGGTACACCAGGGTTCTGTATTTGCATTAGCACAATGGATCAGTAAATTTTTAGAAATCTTTCATAAGATGCTAACGAAACTTAAGACAGAAAAGCATGATAAGCAACTGATAGCAAGACATTATAAATGCTCAGCAAAGAATTAGGGATTTTCCAGTTCATGCATATTACTTCTAAATCAGATCACTGACATGAACCTACTGCACTTAAAAAGTTCTATGAAAATATATAACATGTAAAATAAGTAAAATATTTCTGGAAAATTAAAAATCTTAAATTTAGAAAAGTTAACAGAGGTAAGTTCTGTCATAACTGATAGTTATTTAGGGACATAAATCTATTTATTTTCCTAATGAGTTCTTAGGGAATTTGTCTTCAGTAGGCATAAAAAACATAGCTGTCAGAAATGATGAACATTTTACTACCTGGAATCAAGAATGTCTTTGTACTTTTATTATTTTTCCTTTTAAATATTCTGTTGTACCTTTAATGTAATGTTAACAATTAATGAGGAGAATGCACTTCTGATTGGATGATAAGTATTGGAAACCATGTCTCTAAAGCGAATCCCAAAGAGCAGACCTTAAGCAAACTTAAATTCTACTTTCCACCAATGATGTCAATATAAAATTCATATTTATGTAGCATTTGTCATCACACAAAGACATTCTTAACACCAATAGAAACTTTTTACAACAGGACCCTAAGCCAACTATCACTGACATCACACCTCACATCTGCTCACACAGTGTGCTCCAGCCCTCAGAAGACAGGAGTATTAAGTGGAAGGAGAATGAGTTGGAGTCTTCATGCTCTAGAAAAAAATCAAATTCTACCATTTCAAAGGTAATAGGAGGAAATGTTTGGGACATTCTTGCTGGCATATTTGAAAAACAGTCTCCACAACAAAATTACTTTACAACACTCACATGTAAGACAGAGTAGATTGTGCTCTCCTATAGCCACCAAAATAGGTTTTTCATAAGCAAGGAGAATGGCTGTGTGCTCTAAAACCATTCAAGTAATTATCTCCTTTCAAAACATGCCCAGAGTGTCTGAATCTTCAAGAACATAAGACACAACTTATCTTTTATATTGTAAATTCTTGGGAAAGTCTGCATTTTTGGCCTGTATCTTCAATATATGATATATATCAATCTCTCTCTCTATATATATATATTTAGAAAAATATATAGCTATAATTATTGACTAAGGTACATTTCATTTCCATGCATTTTATTTATGTTTGTGTGCACTTGTGTGGGATGTGTGGACTTGTAAACAAGTGTCCTGAGGCGACAGGAGGATGTTAGTTGTAAGTACTCACTCTTACTATTTTAGGCCATGATTTATTTTTTTTATTTTTTATTTTATTTTTGTTTTCTTGAGACAGGGTTTCTCTGTATTGCTTTGGAGGTTGTCCTGGAACTTCCTCTGTAGACCAGGCTGGCCTCTAACTCACAGAGATCCACCTGCTCTGCCTTCTGAGTGCTGGGATTAAAGGCATGTGCCACCAAAGCCTGGCTAGGCCATGATTTCTTATTGGACTTATGTCTACATTGGCCGTCAGCAATCTACAGCTATCGTCCTTTTTAGACTCACTCTACTTCCTAGAACTATGGATATAAGAGCAAATGTGATTCTATCTCATTTTTTATATAAATGCTGTGAGATCTAAGTTAGGTCATTAGGCTTGTCCACCAAATACTCCTCCATAGTCCTTTACTGTCACTTTCAAAAGTATCATGTTGTTCATCGTAGCTCATCCCCCCATTGTGGCCCCAGCTGGCACTACGAATATCCCTTTCATTTTAGTCTTCCCTTTCCATACTCCATTACAGAATGAAGATACAAAGACATTTGTATTCTTATTACATCACTTATCTAGCACATTCTTTTTGCCTTTTATTGTTATTGTAATTATTTTAAAATGAAAATGCATAAAAACGTATTCTACTCTCAAATAGTTGACATGAAGCAATCAAAGCCTTTGTATGTATGATGTCCATAGTATAAACACTGGATTTGCTTTCACCATTACCTTGTAGAATAACCTTTTTCCTATTCATCAAATAGTTACATGGAAGTAAGTATATGTGATAAAGATGTCCTTGGTTCTCAGCTACTGATATCACAAAATAGGATCATACATTTGGTCAAGGCAATTATTTAGGGGGAAATTTTCTGGATCCTTTATATTTTAATTAGTCACAAGCCTTATAGATTCATGCTATAGAAGTATTCTCACAACCAATAGAAATAAACTTGTTTAGCAACTAGTGTTTCTTTGGAAATTGGAGTAGCAATGTGAAAAGAAAGAGTGGGTTAGAAATATTTTTACCCTGTAGTAGAATTATTAGTAGCTATATAAAAAGGTAAATGAAGAAAGCAGAATTAGCTAGACTACCAGCCATATTTTCTTACATTTGGAGAGGCAGAGGATTCAAAAGGTACATAGATTGGGAGAGCAGAGGTTTAGTTATATACAACAGGGCAGTTGTTTATTATAAAGTGAATGGAATTGAT
The DNA here is from genome assembly GCF_003668045.3 of Cricetulus griseus. Lineage (NCBI taxonomy): Eukaryota > Metazoa > Chordata > Mammalia > Rodentia > Cricetidae > Cricetulus > Cricetulus griseus. The sequence continues at coordinate 300,869,381 of NC_048595.1, read as the reverse complement.
AGACAAGATCAAGAATCAGATGGCTGTCAGTCTAAAACATGACCAAGGAGTGTTGAACTACTTTTTCTGTTAGCTGATGAGTGTCAATTATAAATGTATGGGCTGACACTTTGATATGGAGTTCACTCATTCTGAAAAGAGTATGTGGGTTTTACATCAATTGATTTGGGTGTATGCAACTCCTGGAGGCCCCAGGGAAAAAAATTACACTGTGTCAGTAAAGAAGCAGGTGGTCCAGAGAATCCAGTTAAAAATGAGGACCCAAAGATGGACATGAAAGAAGGACCCCAGGAAGGGGTAATAATTAAGATTTGGGTAAACTGGGAGGGGAGAAGGGAGGGGATGAGGGATGGAAACATGAGGGATCAAAAACCCCTAGATGGAGGAAGGACTGAAAGGGAGAGCAATGAAAGAGATATCTTGATAGAGGAAACAAGTATAGGGTTAGGGAGGAGCCTGGTGCTAGGGAAACTCCTAGGAATCCACAAGGATGATCACAGTTAAGACTCCTAGCAGTAGTAGAGAGGGTACCAGAAATGGCCTTCCCCTGTAATAAGATTAGTGACCACCCTAACTGCCATCATAGAATTTACATCCAGTAACTGATGGAAGAAGATGCAGTGTTCCACAGCCAAACACTGGGCTTAGCTCCTGGAGTTCAATTCAAGAGAGGGAAGAGAGAACATATGAGCAAGAGGGGTCATGGTCATGATGGGGAAAAACACAGACCAATCCAAGCTAATATTAGCTCATGGACTCCGAACTAACAGCTGGGAACCTACATGGGACCGAACTGATCTGGGCCCTCTGAAAGTGGGTAACTGTTAATGCGCATTGAACTGTTTGTGGTGGGTGAGTTCCTGGGAATAGGACCAGGACTTATCCTGGGTATATGAATTGGCTTTTTGGAGCTCATTACCTATGGTGGGATACCTTGCCCAGCCAGATTCAGAGAGCAGGGGCTTGGTCATACCTCAGCTTGGTATCTGAGAGTTTGTTGAATCCCCAAGGGAGACCTTATCTCCTCTGAGGAGTAGATAGGGCATGGGATGGGAGGACATGGAGAGGCAAGAGAAAGGGAGGCAGGAAGAACTGGGGTTGGAATGTTAAAAAATAAAAAGAAGCAGACCAGTGCCTGGACCCACTGGTCTCTGGAATCTATGCTCACTTTGCTGTCTGTAGAAAGGTCTAAAACAATTGTGCCAGAGCACAGGACTTTCAGCTGAAAGCTAAAGCACCAAGGCCAAAACACAAATTTGTTCTTTTGAGGAAAAGTATTTTTGTCAGAAAATGATACTTAGAAGATTTTCAACTTTGTAAGTGTGGCATTTTCACAAGAGCATGACAGCTCAACTTCTAGACCTGCAGAATATGCTGCACAGTGATAAAGGAATAAGGATTTCAGTTGTAGGTCAGTGTAGATGAGGCCTCCTTAGAGGAAACAGTACCCATGTAGATGAAAGAATGCAGCCTAAGGATAGTAAAAGACAGTGGATTTTTACCAGAAATCCCAGATAACTTATATACTTAAACTTCATGAGGTGGAGAGGATCAGGAACAGAGTAATTAAGACAGAATAAACACTCTTTGTGTAGACAACTTACATCATTACTTAGGTGGAGACTGAAATAAATTCACCCTTCAACTTTCTTGTTGACACTTTAATTACTTTCTATGGTTCTAGACAAGTAAAAGTTGCTTTCATTGTATAACCCATCGTGAGCTGAATGAAGGCACAGAGTCAAGAAGGTTTGTAAGCTTTCAAGAATAATGTGTGTTATAAGCAATGTTAGGAAATGAGACAGGATAAAGGCTCTGGAATGAGGAGAATGGGAGGACTCATTCTCTCTCTGTGTCTCTCTGTCTCTGTCTCTGTCTCTGTCTCTGTCTCTCTCTCTCTCTCTCTCTCTCTCTCTCTTTGTCTCTAGGTTTTTATTGAGACAGGATTTCTCTGTGTAGCCAGGCCATCCTCAAACTCACTCAATATACTAGGTTGGCCTTGCATTTAAGAGATTTGCCTGCCTCTGCCTTCCAAGTGCTGGGATTAAGGGTGTATATCATCACTGTGAGCCTTCATTTTTTCCTTGTGTTCAGTGTTTAGATTTTTGGGGGGATATTTCTGAGGAAAGAAAAATCATTTAAACCTAATGAAAAGGTTTGGCTGTGGAGTAGTTTATCTCACAGGAAAACAATCTTATGAACACTGTGCCTTTATGTGTATTGGGATTTGGAACATCTACATTTACCAGATGAGAGTGAAGAATAAGTAGTCCAAGAATTGTTCTACTGTATTTAAGGGACTCAAACATGTACAGTTGGTACTGCATTTGGTAAACAACTTTCAAAGTTTGGAGAAAATTTTTACATATATGTTGTCAGCAGGTAAAAAGCAGAGAAGTGATTGAGTCTGCTTTTATTCTAATTTAAAATTTCTATGTGTTTTTAGAAAACTAATTCTAGATAAGTTGTTCCAATAGAAACGAAGACACAGCAAAGAATTAAACATTTACTTTTATGAATTTCCTGAAGTCAATCCAGTATATCCCTATGTACCCAATCATCTAAGTCTTTCTAAGTCATCTCTAGTCAGTCTACCATTGCCCTTTCAGCTACTTTAGTTTGCTTCAGTTGAATCATGGTGGATGCTGATTTATTTTTAAAATTAATAAAAATTGTCACTGGTAAAGAGAAACATACCATCTAAAATTGTATTTTTGGACTTTTCAAATTAATAATTGCCTATTTGTAGACTGTGAATACTATGTATGTATTCTATAGTTTTGTTTCTTGCTTCTTGCACTATGTGAACCATTATTGATCATGTTTTATATTGCTGTGGACTGATTATTAATGTACTTAACTCATACCTCCAAATTCTCAATCACAGATTATAGGAGGTGGGGCCTTTGGCAGGTAACTGGATTATGAGGGTATAACCCAAAATGACGAGAGTTTTACCCTAGTAAGAGACAGAAAAGATAAAAGATGATTTGTTTTCTCTGGGTACTAGAGGATAAAAGAAGAACATAGCCATTGGTAAATTGGGTAGAAAGGCTTCATTAAACCTTGTACACATTCACTTCTTGATCGTGGACTTCCTGCCTTCCAGAGTTGTAAGAAACCAACATTTATTTTAAAACATTAAAAAAATGATATCTTGAAATTTGCAGGTAAATTGATGGAATTAGTAAAAACCATTCTGAGTGAGGTAATCCAGACCCAGAGAGACAAACACACTATGTATTCACTCATAAGTGGATATAAGATGTATAACAAAGATTAAACAGGCTACAATCCATAACCCCAGAGAAGCTAGGTAAAAGGGGGGATACCAAATGGGCCACAAAGGGAGGGCCTCAGGAAAAGAAAATAGTTAAGATCTCCTGGGTAAACTGGGAGAAGGTACAAGGAAGGGGATGTGGGATGAGAACATGAGGGATAAAGAAGACTCAGTTAGGGGAGGGAATGAGAGGGAGAGCAATGAAAGATTTATCTTGATAGAGGAAGCCATTATGGGGTTAGAGAGAAAGCTGGTGCTAGAGAAATTCTCAGGAATCATCAAGGATGACCCCAGCTAATACTCCTAGCAATAGTAGAGCTGATAACTAAACCAGGCTTCCTTGAAATCAGATTGGAGACTACCCTAATTGTCATCATAGAACTGACATCCAGTAATTGATGGAAGCAGATGCAGTGACCCACAGTCAAGTACTGTGCTGAGCTCTTGGAGTTCAGTTGAAGAGAGGGGTAGGGATCATATGAACAAGGTGGGTAGTCAAGAGCATGATGGGGAAAACCACAGAGACAGCAGACCCTAGCTAGTGGGAGTTCACAGACTATGGACTGACAGATGGGGAAATCTGTATGTGACCGAACTAGAACTTCTGAATGTGAGTGACAGTTATGTGGTTTGATCAGTTGGGGGTGCTGGCAGTGGTACCAGATGGCTCCCAGGGCCATGAACTGGCTCTTTGGAGCCCATTCCCTATGGTGGGATGCCTTTCTCAGCCTTGATACAGTAGGGGGGGGCAATTTGCCCTGCCTCAACCTAGTATGCCAGACTTTGTTGACTACCCAAGGAAGGCCTTATCCCCTTTGAGTAGTGGATGGAGGTGAAGGGAGGAGATGGTGGACAGGAGAAGGGGAAGGAGGGGGAACTGGCATTGATATGCAAAATGAAAAAGTATTTAATTAAAAACAAAACAAAACTTTCTTTTAGTGTGAAAATTTCTGTTTTAATGTGTTTATTTTTTTCAAATTAGTCAAGTACCTGAGCAAGTGCCGATGATTAAATGATGATACTACATCAGTCAAATTATCGGAGAAACAGGTGCATTTCACAATAAACTGCTGATCTGATGTCTCTGGACCACGCCTGTCCTACATTTTCTTGCTGTATAAAAATAATTACACTCATTTAATCATGTGTGGGCATAGAAGAATTTACATATAAATAATATAGCAAAATGAAATAGAAAAATAATCAGCCTTAAAACATGTCATCTATTAAGTTCTTGAAGTCTTCACATGCTTTCCTACTTGAGTGACATTTCTTGATCCATGGAATGGTAACAATAACAGTGTGAACCACTCTACCAATATAAGTGAGACCTCCATGGGGAGATGTCTTGGGAGATATGGGAACATAGATTCTGTGCATGGACTTTTAATAAAGCATTATCACAATTTCAGCCTTTGAAGAACATAAAAGGAAATAGTCCTAGGCATTACATATGTACTCATCAGTATTACAGCCCTGTTTGTGTATGCTGCTACTCACAAAACCACCCCTGGCAGAAAGTACAGGTAATACTACTTATTCTTATGTTTAATAACCACCCTAAAGCATGATTCTTGAATATATTAGTGGATTTTCTGCCCTGACAACCAAAATGAAATTTCATAGAGAGATGTCAAAAGAATTATATAATAATTCACTAGAATAGATAGCTAGCCTTTATGTCCTTGGATTTTCACACAACCATGTTTAGACTTAAAATGTAACATAGGAAGCTGAGATTTTAGAATACAAAATCATCACTCCAAAGCTGTAACATTGAACTGAGAGGAGTAAGGTATGACTTTCCCATGGTTCTTCCAGAGTTTAGTCTTCCTTAGAAGGTATGTGGCTGTAATCCCCTATGATCTGCTGCCATGTGCATTGTGTCATCTAAGTACTGCAAATCTATCACATCCTCTTAAAGGTGTTAATCTCCAGGCTTTCTGGTCTCCATGGACTTACTCATTTTCATTCAATAGGAAGCTTGTGGTAGCTCTGTGCACTGGGCTTTGGTTTTGCTATCCACTAGCTGAAAACCAGTCTGTGCAGAAAACCTGTAAAACACTCTAGTAAAGAACATTGCTAAAATATCCAAAATATCCACAGTTCTCTTGTTTTGTTCCATCTATTTCAGATGCATCTTTAGGTTACTTGTAAAATACAGTGCTTATTGGGCACTTTAATTCCGAACTGTTGTCAAACAAAAAATGGAGACTGTTTAAGATTCAACTTAGATATTGAGAATATTCAACGCAGCTAAATATAAAATTAAGCCGAGAAGAAGCTTATGAAAATTAGCTTCTACAAAGTAGCTGAATCACTAAAACACCATTACCTAAATTACTTAAATAAGCATCTTTACATTGTCTCATGTGTATGGTAGCATTAGATAAGGTGGAGCTTATGTAGAAAACCACATATACAACAGACCATGAAACTTTGGATAGATTAACATATCAACTAATATATTTAGACTGAGTTATTCAAACTTTAATAAAGGTTTTCTATTCAGACTTCCTGTTTTTTTCATACTACCTTTTAATAAAGGAATTTGGTTTCCTCCCTATCCTTACAAATCACACTTTCAGGAATATGGTTCTTTTGATCCATTCCATAATATAGGCTTCCTTCTTTGGGACTTCCCTAAAATAGAACTCTGTAAACCCTTTTATAAAACTTCTTAAAAAGTGCATGAAAGCTCACTTTCATACACAAATGCACTGACTCATCAAATACACAGCTCACTCCTGGAGGCTCACATTCTGTCAGATATCCATTTCCATCAGGGGATTTCTGAGAGTTCATTGACATCTAGACATTCCTCTCAGCACTCTCTGGCTGATATGTGACACTTATGTCCTTTACATGCAGTGTGGAGCACCTTTCATGACATTTATTTCAGGTGTCCATCTTAAGAAGCTGTGCAAAAGCGGCATTATTAAAGTGAAAACTTCTTGCAAATGCTTTCTTTTCTGGTTTGGGAAAGATGCATTTCATCACTGAACATGTTGCAAAGAGACTGGCTGCTTAAATGCCTTAAGATGCAGTGGTGTGTGTGTATGTGTATACATGCACACATAGAAAGACTTCCTTGTGAAGTGTATTCTTGAAATACTAGTATCTGTTTAGAAATTGCATATACAGATTATTGGAGACATTTGGAGCAGAAGAGACAGTTATCTCAGTATAATGAATATGTCTGCCAGCCATTTTTATAATGATCTGCTGCAGTTTTTATTGTCTGACAAACCATGTGCTGTGCTTTTCTGAGAGCTCTCTTGTTTTACACAATAAAAATGATGTGATGCACCCCTTGAAGTCTAGCTGGATAAAAGGAAAGCAGAGAAGAGGGGCTTAGCTTGGTTGTATTACAGCAGAGATTATTCTTTAGCTGTGAAATGCACAACTCTTGTCATTTGTCATATATTCTTCATAATTTACAGTCCAGATATTATGCAGATACAGAACTTACAATCTATTCACACACCTAAAATTTCCTAGTACGCATTAACCGACCAATTATAGCTAAATCTTTTGAGAAAATGTTTATGTATGCTTACAAAAAACACAAAATAGTTTACTTTTGTTGAGCTGGTGTTCTACCTTACTTTATGTGACCATTTAATTTGCTCATTAGGAGAAATATTTCAAAAATAAATTAGAATTAATGTGAGTGATCATTTTCAATTTTTATCTCTCTATATGTGAAAAGCTCTATGCTCACTGTTAATAAGGTTACATTAATAAAAGCCCCGCTAACACTTAGACGCTGTGTGCAATAGAACTGCATAGTATGTACATTCACTTGGGTGATAAACACTTCAGTCTTTCTTTAGAGGATTATTAAAAGTGTTCTCTGGAGGAATAAAATGGTGGAAGTCACACATTTAATAGCTCAGGTACAAAGAGTCAGATTGTGCCAGTTGGCAAAAGTTAGCAGGAAGCTGTCACAATAAATGGCAGCAGCTGCTCATAGTTCCAAAGAGTATGTCCCAGTCAGAACTGAAAACTGATGGCATCTACATTAATACTACCTTAATGGCCCATCTGCTGCTCCATAGGGTCCCTAGCTGCTGTATGGAGTCATAGGCATTTGACAGGCAGTCTCTGTATGCCAGACGCACATTGTGCCAAATGTTGCAGGCTGCTTCATCTCGTTCTGATGTGTCAAAGTCTCCCTACTCATTTATCAGGCAAAGAGTTATGAGGGTTTTCTTTTCTACACATCATTGGCTTTCAGCACTGGGGCAGCTAACAATTTGGAAGGCAAACTATTTTGGTTATTATTTTTTTTCTAATTGATGATGCAAGGCAAAGTTGTCTAATGCACTGTACATTAGTAGGTAGGTTAACAAAATGCTATGACATGCAAGCCCTGTGGAGAAATCATTTTAAATGCATTGCTGCATAAATGTTTTTATAATTATATTGGAGAAGATTATTGTGTATTTATTTACATAGAGACCTACTAACTGGGTAAATATTACAAAAGATCACTTAAATTATCTATGTAGACAAATACTAATACTTTACTGATGTTTTAATAGTTTTTAAATAGGAAGTAGAAAAATTGACAGTTGAAATTATATATTAAATTTGTATCTCCAAAATAAAATAAACCTAATGCAAAAGAATGAAACATGAATGTAAGCAAGTTTATGTTACATAGCAGTTAAATTACACAGATGTAACATTGTTAATAATAGAAAATAAACTATTCATATGGAATATTCTGAACTGTCAAGACAGTCTAATTCATGTATCACTAAGTGACCAATGCAAAAATAATCAGATTCATAATATTTGTTACATTAAAAACTGTGGAAAAACTTTGATAAGTCTTCATTGTACACATATTAAAGTCTAACTCTTGACTTCACAGGTGACTAATCTTCTCATTTTGGTGATCAGTCACAACATGGCTGTCAAATGCAAACATTTAACAAAACCAGGCTTCCTCTGAGAAGAGAGTTGGTAGTTAATCCCTGCTTCCCCTCAAACCATCACAGACCTTGTATTACATGGGTGTATTTCAAACACAATTGATTCATTTTTTGCAGATGTCCTTCAGTCCATATGATGCATACATTTTTTTATTAAACATTTCTCCCTCCACCCGCCATTACTTCATAGAATTCCAATTTTGGTGTCATAGCATTGCAACATTTTGGATAGACAAAAATAAACACAGTGTTACAAGAAAACGCCATATAATGAATATTAACCACATGTGTCTCACCTGTTGTGGTACACACAGGGTTCTCAAGGCCCAGACTAATGGGAAGAGAGCCAGCCAGTCCAGCCTGATGCCTCACTGCTCCGACAGGGCCTAGCCAGCCAGGGTCCTCAAGGCCCAGGATGTCAGACAGGGGTCGGCAGCTTATGGAACTGGGCATGTGGGCTTTATTACAATAATGAAATATGTGGTGCACAAACGGGAAAGATAGAAACAGAATGGTTCATGGGCTATGGAAAGACACAGAAAGGAAGAAATGAAGAAAGCGAGGAGTAAACAGATGTTGCAGGCCTGCTTACCACCAGGGCCTTGGTAATGTCCAGACTGGACTGCTGCCAAGCGCCATATCAGGGTCTGTGGTCCTACAGTAGCCAGGATCTGGGTTGATGTCCATGGCTCCTGTTGTCGTTTAGCACCATGTTGATTCCAGTAGGCTGGACTGCCTTCTCGGTCTGTGTTTGGGTCCAGATCCATGCAGCTACTCAATGTGATGGTGATATCCTTGCAAAAGCTGCAGCTGAGGGCCATGTCAGGGTCCATGGCCCCACTGCAGCCAGGGACTGTGCTGATGTGTGGTGATATTTTATTTATGATCTAACAAATAAAGCTTGCCTGAAAATCAAGATGCAAAGCTAGCCACACTAGTCAGCCACAGCAGTGATGGCACACACCTTAAATCTCAGCAAGCACACTAGTTAGTTATGGAAGACGGGTAATGGTGGTACATGCCTTTAATCCCAGCACTAGAGAGGAATATGTGATAGGAGGAGACAGGAGTCAGTCAGTCTGCATTCACACTGAGGACAGGATCACCCTGTCCTTGGTAGAGGTAAGAACTCTCTAATGGTTGGCTGTTTTTGCTTTTCTGATCTTCAGCTTGAACCCTTGTCTCTTGGTTTTTATTATTTGTGCTACACTAATGTCTGATGTCCCCCCCTTTTTTTTTACCATCAAAGGCCATATAGATACCTGAGATTGAGAAACATGTTGGTGTTTCATGGTTATACTACCAATGGGCCAGTGGTGACATTCAGACCCATCTGATACCAAAGACAATGACAGGATCCATGGTCCTACCACAGCTGGGGTCTGTGCTGAAATCTGGGTCCTGCATTATCATCAAAGTTCACATAGAGGCCCAGTGTTGGGGCCTCAACCTGACTTCTTGGTGGTGTCCAGAGGCCCTATGGCCACCAGAACCATTCCCACCTGAATGGTGATTCCTTCTACCCAAAGCCAGGTTATTGTCTAGGCCCAAGCTGCTGCCAACTACCCTGTCTGGATCCATTGTCTAGCTTCTGCTGGAGTCTGTGTGGATGTCTGTGGCCTAGGTCACTTCAAAAGACCTTCGGAACCATTGGAGAAAAAAATCAGAGGGCCATGTTAATCCATCCTCACCCTTCACTAACCCTAGGAAAGTTGGTCTCGCCTTTTGCTGGACACTACAGCAAGAGAGCTGACCCATGCACATTGGAGATATGGCCCCAGCCCTCATTACAGGCCAGGGTGAACTGACCCTGAGGGCTTGCAAGTAGGGGAGCTGACTCTACCTACTTGCCTGAGGTTAGTGGACTCTGGGGCCCACACTGCCCAGCTTAGCTACAACCAAGGCACACAGCCAGGCCTTGGGTTGACCCACCCTAGCATCTACCCCATCTAGCATGAGCTGGACCTGGTGAAGGAACTGGTCCTGTGGAATAATGCCTGCAAGATCTCCAAAACTCATGACAGCCACAGGATATACCAGAGGAATTGGAAGAGGATCCAGTGATGATGATGTACAGTGACTTATTGCAATGAACATTTGTCAGTAAAACAAATGGGACAAAGAGGTATACTGCTGATGCCTACGTTACCACCAGGATGAATGAAGAGGTATTGGAGAGGGAGGAAAAAGCGACAAGCAAAGAGATTTTTCTGATGTTGTGGTGTCTGTGTTGCCTCTGTTTTGTTTTGTTTTGTTTTTTCTTTTGCTTGCTTGCTTATTTATCTTTGGGTAACTCTAAAAAACAAGTGAAAGACCTGTATAGCAAGAACTGCAAGACTTTAAAGAAATAATTTAAAGAACATATGAGAAAATGGAAAGATCTCCTATGCTCTTTGATAGGATCAACATAGTAAAAAGTGGTAATCTTGCCAAAAACAATCTACAGATTCAATGCATTCCCAATCAAAATACAGGCACAATGCTTCACAGACCTTGAAAGAACAATACTCAACTGTATATGGAGAAAGAAAAGACCCAGGATAGCCAAAAACAACCCTGTATAATAAAGGAACTTCCAGAGGCACCACCACACCTGACTTTAAGCTCTATTATAGACCTATAGTTCCGAAAACAGCTTGGTAATGGCACACAAATAGACAGATAGACCAGTGGAATTGAATTGAAAATCCTGATATTAACCCACACACCTATGAACACCTGATCATTGACAAAAAAAAAGCTAAAATTATACAATGGAAAAAAGAAAGCATCTTCAACAAATGGTGCTGGCATAAGTGGATGCTGACATATAGAAGACTGTAGATAGATCTATGTCTATCTCCATGTACAAAACTTAGTCCAAATGGATCAAAGACCTCAACATAAATCCAGCCACACTGAACCTATTAGAAGAGAAAGTGGGAATTACCCTTGATTGAATTGATACTGGAGAGATTCCTGAACATGACACCAGTAGCACAGATACTGAGATTCACAATTAATAAATGGGACTCCTGAAACTGAGAAGCTTATGTAAGGGAAAGGACACAGTCAAGAAGACAAATGGTGGCCCACAGACTGGGAAAAATTATTCAACAACCCCACATCTGACAGAGGGCTGATTTCCAAAATTTACAAAGAACTCAAGAGCTAGTTTCCAAAACACCAAAAAATCCAATTGAAAAGTTCTGTATAGAACTAAATTGATAATTATCAATATAGCAATATAAAATGGCTGATAGACACTTATGAAAGTATTCAACACCCTTAGCCATCAGGGAAATGCAAATCAAAACAAGTCTAAAATACCATCTTACTCCTGTCAGAATGACTAAAATCAAAACCACCAAGGACAGTTTATGCTGGAGAGGATATGGAAAAAGGGGAACACTACTCCACTGCTGGTGGGAATACCAACTCCTACAACCACTTTGGAAATCAGTATGGAGAGTCCTCAGGAAAATGGGAATCAGTCTACCACAAGATCCAGCAATTCCACTCTTGGGCATATACCCCAAAGAAGCACATTCATACAACAAGGACATCTGTTCATCTATGTTCATAGCAGCATTATTTGTAATAGCCAGAACCTGGAAACAACCTAGATGCCCCTCAACTGAAGAGTGGATAGAGAAAATGTGGTACATTTACACAATGGAGTACTACTCATCAGAAAAAAAATGGAATCTTGAAGTTTTCAGGCAAATGGATGCAGAGAAGAAACCATTCTGAATGGTTTGTCACAAAAAGACAAACAGGTTATGTACTCTCTCATATATGGGTTTTAGACATAGAGGAAAGGATTACCAACCTATATTCCATACCACCAGGAAAGCTAAGAAACAAGGAGTACCCTAAGAGTGACAGAAATAGTCCCCCTGAGAAGGGGAAAGTTATAAGACTTCCTGATCAAATTGGGCACATGGTGGGAGGGGAGAGGAGGTAGAAGAAAGAGAAGGGGAAAAGATGATGGGAGAGGAGGACATAGGAAGTAGGAAGGTTGAGTCAGGGGAGGAATAGAGGAGAGCAAGATTAGAGATACCATAATAGAGGGAACCATTATAGGTTTAATGAGAAATCTGTCACTAGGGAAATGTCCAGAGATATACAAAGATGACATCAACTAACAATCTAAGCAGTAGTGGAGAGGCTACCTTAAATGCCCTCCCCTCATAATGAGATTGATGACTAACTTATATGCCATCCCAGAGCCTTCATCTAGTAGCTGATGGAAGTTGAAGCAGACACCCACAGCTAAACACTGAACTGAACTGTGGAATCCAGTTGAAGAGAGGGAGGAGTGATGAGCAAATGGGTGAAGACGAGTCTAGTGAAACCCGTGAAACAGCTGACCTGAACAAGGGGGAGCTCATGTACTCCAGACTGATAGCTGGGAAACCAACATGGGACAGATCTCTATGAGTTTGAGGTTAGCCTGGTCTATAAATTGAGTTCCAGGATAGCCAGGACTGTTAACACAGAGAAACCCTGTCTTGAAAACTAAAACCAAAACCAAACCAAACCAACCAAACAAAAATCTATGAATGGTCATACCCTCAGCTGTTTGTGGCTATGACAATGAAATGTAAAGGCAGTAATTGCCATATTAAGAGTTTTCTTGATTTTTTCCCACTTATATCCTACTTTTTAGTACTCTTTAAGCTATGCCCTTCTAAATCTTTTTATAGCTCATTTAATTTTTTTTTATTTTAGAAACAATCTTATTTTACGTATCAATCTCTCTATTTCTTCATCTTCCCATCCTCCCATGCCCCCCCCCACTAACCTCCCTAACCCACCCCCAATCTGATCCCCAAGGATAGTGAGGCGTTTTTCTGGGAACCATCAAACTCTTGTCACATCATTTGCAGGAGGGCTTAGGCCCTCTTTCATGTATTTGGGCTGCAATAGTATCCATCCATAGAGAATGGACTCCTAAAGTCCATTTGTGCACTAGGGATAAACACTGGCTCCACTGTTAGAGGTCCCATGGACTGCCCAGGCCTCCTAGGTGGCACCCACATTGAGAGAATTTGGTTAGGTCCAATGCTGGTTCTCCAGCTTTATGACTAGGGTTACTGTGCCCTCACTAGTTCAGGTCAACTGTTTCTGTGGGTTTCTCCAGCATGGTCTTGGCTCATTTATTCATCCCTCCTCCATTTCTACAACTGGATTCAGGAGTATGGCTGAGTGTTTAGCTGTGGGTCCCTGCTTCTGCTTTGATCAGCTACTGGATGAAGGGTCCTAGGTTGGCAACCAAGGTAGTCATCAATCTCATTATAGGGAAAAGGCATCAAAGGCAGCCTTTCCCCTTAAATTCCTAGTTGGGGTCATTTCTATGGATCCCTGAGCATTTCCATAGTGCCAGAACTCTCTCTAAATCTACACTGGCTCCATCTCCTTTCTCGCTCTCCTCTATTCCTCCCCTGTCTCAGTCTCTTAATCTTCCTGATCACTCTTGTTCTCCTCTCCACTCCTCTTCTCCTCTTCTCTTTTTCCTACCTCCCCCCCATATTCCCAGTTTGTTCAGGGGGTTCTTGTCCCTTTCTCCTTCTTTGGAGGACCATGTGTTTTTCTCTTGGGGTCCATGAATTAACGTTACTACTTATAAGATAGAACATATTCTCATATAGAATAATACAGGTAACAGTAAAATAATGGTCATTAGCTCAGCTAGGGATGATAATAGGATCTAAAAATCTGCCTAAAATATAGGTGTACAATGGTGGCACATATGAAATGAAACCTACTCCTGATACTGCTAAAGTGTTCAAGAACCAGAGACTAGATAGGTAAGTGGCTTAGAGGGAAACCTACTACTGTTATTCTGCTAAAGTAACACAGAAATAAAATGATCCCTGGTGTTCTGCTATACTATTAGATAAGTGAATCACTCAATCCATATGAGAGCTTTTCCTTCCAATAGATGGGAATTACCATAGCTGGAAAATGTGCAAAAAGTAACAGACACAGACTAAGTCCTCAATAAGATTTCCTCTTTAAATCTCTCTCATCAAGGCTCAAGAATCTATGTGGAAGTAGAGGTAAGAAGATTGTAAGAGCCAGATGTAGTGGATGACTCCAACGAAGTACTCTCTTCCAGACACAAAATGATGCAAACATGAACTCACATATATTATAAAAACATTCACAAGACCTTTGCAGACTCAAGTCAGATGGAGCTCCAGTGGACTCAGGCTACAACTCCATAATCAAAAATCTATTTGTAACTGATACTGATGGCAAAGAGAAAATCAGTGTTCTCTAGTGGAAAAATACTAAACATATCAATTGCACTTTAGAGAAGGTCATACCCAGGAGTAGATGCTCAATACAAAACAACCCAGTGATATTTTTTGTACATTGCACATTTTGTTTTATTTTGCATTTTTCACTTTGTTGATATTTTTCTTATTTATTATAATTTTGTGGAATATTTGTGTTTCAGTTTTGTTTGCTCATAAAGTAGGAGAGAAAAATGAACATAAGTTAGATCAGTACAGAGGTTGGAGGATCTGGAAGGACTTGAGGAAGGGGAAAATCAAAATATAGTGTATTTCATATTGAAAGGACAAAAATATTGAAAGCTGCATAGTTTGAACCTGCTATACTTAGCTTTGATTTTGTGAAAACTGTTAAGTCTAGACTGATTTCTTGTTTAGCTTTTATACTTTTTAATGAGTGTTTTTGAATAGTATTATATTAGAATAATTTTCGTTACTACAGAGTGTATTTTCAGAAACTACTGAGTATTATTCCAAAATTACTTACATAAATCAAGAAGACTTTCCTTTCATATTATTTTTCCATTTAATGTCAACTGAAACCCACTCTTTGTCACATTTATTCTTTAATTGTCAAGGACAGTTTAAGAAATATGGTCAGCCATGAAAAATGCAACTACCAGGGACAATATACGTACTGAGGAGGTTACGTTTATATACTCACGGACACGCACATATTCCCACCTAATATGAAAATGAATCTGAAATTCCTTTCCTTCTGAGATAGGATCTTGTGCATCTCTGGCTGGCCTTGTACTTGTTGTGTAGCACTGAAGAATTGAACTCAAAAAACAATATTGTGCCGTAGCTTGTTGAGTCCTGATATTAGTGTACAATGCCACCATAGTTGTCAAATTTTCTTTGTATAAGCCACATTTTTATGCCAAATGTGGATAACTTTTAGAACACATGTTTGTTTAGCAAGGATAGACATTTAAAACGAATGTATTTCAAATTTTGGTCCAACTTACAATATTGTAGCTGATGCGATCTTTAGTAGGATATAATAGAGTTGAAATCTTAAGGCAGAGACTGGTTAGAGGATATTAGGATTGATTTCAAAGTAAAATAACTTAAAGATTTCTTGTTTAGTTGGTTTTGTTCATTTTGTATCCATGGTAAATGTGAATTCATTATAATCCTACCATAGGAGAATTTAATAAAAACGGTACTTTCCATGATTTGAGTAAGTTGAGTATTTTTCTTTTGAGAAGAGAACAGGAGAATCTTCCTCTTTTTCTCTCCTTCTTCTTCTTCTTCTTCTTCTTCTTCTTCTTCTTCTTCTTCTTCTTCTTCTTTTCTAAATCCCACTTACAGAAAGGGGATGTATAAGAACACATTTTTTTTCCCACGAGGAAAACAAATTTCTATTAACTTAGTCAATGAAACAGAATAGTCTCCAAGAAACAAAACAATGGTAAGCTTGGAAATTTAATGCTACAATTTCTGGTTAGTTCAGTTAATTTTGAAAACAATGTTTACTTAATATTTGACAACTTCATGCTTGTATTGAGTATGTCTTAAAATAATCACCTACCAATTACCTTCTCTTACACCTCAATCTTACATAATCTCATATTCCCATCAAGAAGCATTCCTATTTTGTGTCTATTTTGTGTATGTGTTTAATCAAACAAATTTAAGTAGGGTTTCTTGTAAAACCATGGATGTGGATTATTTACTGAAGCATGCACAGCTAGCCAATGGCTAAATGAAAGAAAAACTCCCTCTTTCCCAGAAGCCTCCAAAGACATAGAGGAGTGAAACCTAATGATCAGTGTCTTAATATATGCTGTAATGTTGAAAGTCCTCATCTCATGCAGGTCTTTTTCAGGTACCCAGAGCTGCTATGAATTTGTGAGTTCAATAGTACTATCATGTCTAGAATACAGAGTTTTATGATATTTCTATAAAATACTGAGGAGACAAATTCAAGATCAATTTAAGATCATATCATCATAACTTAACATCATAACATTCATTTATCATATGAATATTAACAGATATAGTACACCAAATTAATTGATTTAAAGGCGAAAATAAGATAATCATCTCTGTAGATACAGAAAAGGTGTTTACAAAGTTCTATGTGTCTTTCTTATACAAACTCTAAAGAAAATAGGAATATACAGAACATCCATCAAGAGAATAAAAGGAATATATGTCAAAATTATCAAAACACTAAATTAAGTGGGAAGAAAACCTCAAATCATGTAGTCTAGAATCTGGACTAAGAAAAGGAAAGGTGTCCCCCCTCTCTCTCTTTCAGTCTGTATCTTTCTCTCTGTCTCTCTCCATCTCTCTCTCTTATTTGGTATAGTGATCAAAGTCTTAGCAAGAGAAATAACAGAAAAGAAAGACATAAAGTGATAAATTTGAAAAGGAAAGAAAGTCAAAATTATTCCTATTTGCAGATGACATGATTCTATACTCACACCCCCACCCGAAAAGAAAAAATCAAAAAAAAAAAAACCTATGGATTACAATGGAAATATTTTTTTTAATCTGATAAACACTTTCACTAAAGTTACAGGATCCAAAATGAACATACAAAACCACTAGCATTTTATGCAATAGTAATGAACATGTAGAGAAAGGAGTCAGAAAAAAATGTATCACTTACAGTTGATTTAAGAGTCACTAAGAACTAACCTAACCAACACAGTAAGGAAAGTTTGAAGACACCAAAAAATATGAAAGAAAGAATTTGAAAAGATAATGGAATACCTTTCAATATTTTAAATGATACTTTATAAACTTATGGAGCTCTTTAGACAAAAAAAGACCTGCAACCATAAAGAAGAAACAGTAAGAAAATATGACTATTTATTTTATTATAAATAAATAGTCATATTTTCAAATTAGGACAAATTCTATTCAACAAAATGTCATGTAGGAATATAAACACAGATGAATAGACTATACTGAATGCAACCCCCCCACTTTCCATAGTATTGTACACATTACTTCTACACAGAAAACAATGTTAAATAAATTAACTCCAATTTAACCTTAGATCAGTCAAGCAAAATGGACAGCATCAATATAATCTGTTAACCAAAATATAGTTATTGCTGGTGTTCAATGGAAGCATCAATAACAGAGAAAAGCAAAAGAAGTTAGGTAGAATAAAGTAAAATATTTTTAAAGTTATCTTCTCAAGAATGCTAAATAGTTTAAAAACTATAAAAAACTCAACACAAATTTTATTCTTTCGCAACTTCATGCACTTTGATCATACTCTCCTCAATTATCCTCTTATCCCCTTTTCCTAAAACAGAAACCCTACTTCCTCCTAGCTCTCATCATATTTTCATTTCTTCTGTGTTTGTGGCCTGCTGCATTTTAAGGAGATTGCCCACATAAACATGTATTGGAGGCTATTTACTTGATGAAGGGCAACTTTCAAGTTTCACGAAATAATATGTCCCCCACACCTCAACAACCATCAATACCTATGTCTTTGTAGGGAAGAACAGAGCCTTGTGAATCTCATTTCCCTGGATAATGGGATGTTGATAACCCTCCTCTAGTGTAGAACTTGACCAGATGGCCTACTATGTCTGGATGCATCGACCATGTCAGGTGCACAAGAGAGTTGTCTCAAAATTGACAGGAAACATTGCTTTTAAATGATTAAATCACTACATAAACAGTAAAATAACTATATGTTGGAAAGACAAGCAAAATATTGATTAAACTTTTTCTCCATTTCTTTATTGTATTCTTTTCCCCTTTATTGAAAAGAGTATTTTTTACATAATATATTCTTATTACACTTTCTTCTCCTCTACTCCTAGTTCCTTTCTACCTCCTTCCCCATCTGGATCCACCACTTTCTGTCTCATTAAAAACAATCAGACTTCTGAGGGATAATAATAAAGTATAATTAATATAACATAATATAATAAAAACAAACACATAAGAATAGAATAAAACAAACAGAATGAAAAGAGCCCCCAAAAGAGACAAAAAGAGAGACAGATTCCCATTTGTTTGCACAAACATGAGTCCCATAAAAACACTAAACTGGAAACCATAACACATATGCAAAGCACATTTAGGGTAAAAGGGAGAAAATTATAAATAAAATACAATAAAAATAAGATTGAAAGCAAAAACACAAACCAAGGAAAAGCTGTGACATGACAACATGATACAAAGAGCCCCCAAAGACGCCACTGAGCTCTTTTCCTGTTGGACATCTACACTTGGGCATGCAGCTACCCTTGAGAACAGTTTCTTTCCCCAGTGAGATTCCTAGCAATGGGAAATAGAATAGAAAATTGGAGATGGATGTGGGTCTGCAACAGGAGGATCAAGAAGAAAGAGAGGAAAGACTAGAATGAAGGACAAAATATGAGGAGGGACAGCCAAAATTAAGATGCATTTGAGGGGTTTATTGGAAACCAAATACAGCAGAAGATATACATATATCTTCTGAGTTCCCAACTAGACTTTCTGTCACCAAATGAAGCTCTCAGTACCAGCATTGGTTTACAGATAATTGAGTTGTCTGCCAAAGGGGTCTCATGGGAATCCCCAAACAACCCAGGGGTTGCCAAGACTATAGGTTGTTCTCTACAACTGACAGCAAGGTCCAATTGCTAAATAAAACACTTACGAAACTCACTGAACATAGGAAAATCAAGCTCATGCCTACATAGAGGCTTTACCTCTACGTGCTAGTGTCTTTGTAATAGGAAGGTACTCTGTACACCACCAAAAGAGAAACCTCAACCCACCCATAAACCCTTTGATCCACAACACTTGTACTTTCTGCTAGGTTTGGTAGGGCAAGGATGTTACAAAGCTTTGTAAGAGTAGCCAACCAATGTCTAATTTGGCTAACTGTCCACTCTACACAATGGAATCCATGCCTTGTGTGATCAAGAACCAGAAATTAAATAGTTCACTGACCTAGCATAAGATGAAATACTACTATTCTTAAAAACAAAAACAAAAGCAAGCAAACAACAAACAAACCCTGTAGCAATAAAGACTCCTAATGGCATTCTGCTATACTCCTAAAGCAGTGCCTTGCTCAGCTATCTTTAGCAAAGCTTCCTCTTGCAGTCCCCCCACTCAGGACTCAGGGAACCTGTGGAAGAGAAAGCAGAAAGAGTTCAAGAAGAGCCAGAAGGGATGGAGGACACCAAGAAATCAAGACTCTGTAAATCAAACTGATCTAGGCTCATATGCCCTCATGAGGCAGCATGCACAGGATGTCATGGTTCTGCACCACATGGGGTCCTAGAGATGAAAGGATAAGTTTACACACACAGCCATCACTATACTTTTGCCATGAAATTTAAACTTTGTAAAAATATCATGATTAAACTTAATTTCTGTTTCAAACTTTTATATGTGTGATTCCAATGCCAGACGTCAAATAAAATCAGATTCCCTAATACGGGACTATTGAAAACATCTAAAAGGAATTTCAGAATCAGTTAAGGGCCATGGAGAATTAATTTAAGTTTTTGAACAATGCTAATAACTCCATTCCACTGTTAATAGAGTATAGTTCTAAAATATTTTTTTCCTGGATGTCTGGAAACACTCCTTAGACTGTGTCATTTTAATAAGGTTAGAAACCTGAAAAATCTTAAGCTTTCTGGTAACATCCAATTTAAAGACAACTAAGAGTCTCATCACATGCTGCAGCCTTCTCCATTCTTCTTTCAAATACCCATGCTACTTTTAATACATTTAGTGCAATGCTTATAGGTTCCATGAAAATAATTTATGCACAGCTCTCATTTTGTGGGTGTTACAATGAAGCATTGGTAGAGTAGCAAAAATAATTGGTCTAGATCACAGTACTTAGCAGTGGCTAAGACAACTCATGTCTCTTCAAAGTGCATTCATTTGGAGGAGGTAGGAATAAAATGCTGTAAGAAAAAAAATAACAAGTTTTCCAGCTTGCTTTTTTTTTTCTCACTTATTCTCAGTTCAATATACTGTCAGCATTTGACTAGAATCTGGAATGTGAGATGGATGTTCAGAAATGATCCCTTCTGAATTGTTAGAATAAAACCCAATTCACCAGAAGAAAGATTTATTTGCTTATCTTTCTTCATCTAACTCTGTTCAGACTTGAAAGTACTACAGTAACCAGAACTAGATGACCTGTCTTTCTGAACATGCTCTGGCTTTCCGTTGTCTAGACATGTCTTTATTATAGTACCCTATATTTTATACACTTTATACCTGAAAGTATATCAGCATTTGTGATCTTTTTTTTAGGACACCAGTCTGAGCGACTCAGGAAATTGTTATTACTGCTATCCGAGAGCTGAAGTAAATGGTACTGAAGTAGGGAGGAACAGTAGTTTGTTTTGTTTCACACAATGTTTCCAAATTTCTAACATGGATTAAGGAGGGACTCATAAATCCCCACTACTGTCTGAGAAGGTATTCACAGTTGATGACAGCTAGGGGAAGGAGAGTCACTTTGTATTTGTTCTGTGGTCTGGCTGGTTGACCCCACTTTGGTAGATGGTCTCATACTCATGTTTGTATGAGCAACACTGGGAATACTCTCTCTCTTTCCCCCTCCCCCTCTGCATGCACGTGTGTGTGTGTGTGTGTGTGTAAAAAGCACATATTTAGTAGAGGATGTGAGTGTATCATGGAGGAGTTTCGGGGAGTCAATATTATCAAACATATTATATGCATGTATAAACATCTCAAAGTAGAAATAGTCTGGTTACTTTAGCTTATTTTCCCAAGACTTTTGTTTTCTTCCCTATGGATTGGGCTTGTCAACATATCAGTATCATATAGCTCATTGTTTAGATAATAAGACAATAAATGAAAAAGTAGCTACTCATAATAATTTTCTTCTTGATGCCATATTAACTAGAAAATAGGATTCTTTACTGCAGAAGGACCACCAGGAATCTGGGGAGCCCTTATTGGAATCATCGAATGTAGTCACTGAAAT
Source organism: Cricetulus griseus (assembly GCF_003668045.3). Taxonomy (NCBI): domain Eukaryota; kingdom Metazoa; phylum Chordata; class Mammalia; order Rodentia; family Cricetidae; genus Cricetulus; species Cricetulus griseus. The sequence goes on along the minus strand of NC_048595.1, from coordinate 300,847,925 downwards.
CAGGGTCTCCTCTTGGGGCTCTTGGTCTCATTAATAAAATAATTTATGAACAGATTCAAAATGAAGTAAGAGAACTATTTTATTAAAATTAAAAATTAAAGCAACAGCAACAAAACATGTTGGCAAGCTACAAATCTAAGTAGTTGCCTGGAGGAAGAAAATAGAGTTGAGAGAAAAAGCTACTCTCTTTGAGTTAAGTGGGCAAGGAAGTCAGCCACATGGTAGAAAAGGGAGCTTTAGGGGGAGAGAGTAAAGCATATTTCCAAGGTCCATGCTGCAAACTGAATCTGTGTTCATGTATGTGGACTGAGCTGCTGCTGAAGGCCATGTTGGCCTCCTGCAGCCAGAGACCAAGTTGATGTCCCTGGCCTGTGTTACCACTTAAGGTCATGAAGATGTCCATCATCTATGCTGCCATTGATGTCTGTGGGCTGTGCTACAGCCTAAGGCTAATACAGTGTCTGGGGCCAGTGTAGCAGCAGAGGGCTATGTTATTGCCTGTGGTCTGTACTGCCACCTTGGGAGTTTAAAGGGGAAGGGTTATGGGGTTGGTGGGGGGCAGGGGAGGAGAGGAGGGAGAGAGAATTGAGTTTGACATGTAAAAGAAGCTTGTTTTGAATTTAAAAATAAATAAATATACAAAAAAGAAAGAAAAAGAGAAAAACAATAAAAATAACTGAAATTACCAAATCTGGCTTAAAGTCTAATATATGTAATATTAGATCTGGACATTGCTTAGAAAGGATATATATATATATATATATATATATATATATATATATATATATATTAAACAGAGGGTTTTAAAATTTATTCAGTGGTATAAATGTATTTCTCACTATGTTTCAAGAACTATGATAAGAGCCAAGTATGGCAAGGATTAGTAAAAATTATTAACTATAAAACATTTCGTGGAGTAATTAACCATGAGCTAGAAATTATATTTCAATATGAGCACTTTAAATATTATTATTAAATTCCAATTAAAAATAAAACAGTCAGATTGAGTAAAGCTGTAAAACTTGTGTAAGCCAAGAAAATAATTCAGTGATATGACAACTTTACAGGTGGGAGAAAACATTTTCAAATTACCTATCTCCTAAGAGTTAATTTAGCGAATATCTTAAGTGATCAACTCAATAGTAAGAAAACACATAATTTAAGATTTAAACTGGGCAAACACAGACATACAAGCAATAAGATGTGGAAATAATATTCAACATTACTAATCATTTTGAAAATTAAAATTAAAATCACAATTGATATTTTTCTATATTTGCAATTATGGTATTATCATAGAGTGAATTACATCAAATATTGGTGAGGATAACATTAAAAATGAACTCAGATCACTGTTGTTGGTAATTTAATTATTATAGGTGTGAAAATATATGTAGATTCATCAAACATAGCTTTTAAATTGCCATGTGATTCATGCATTGCACTTAATTTGTTACAAATGATAAACAATCAGTTTATGACAAGACATAAAATGAATACATCAAAGACACACATGTCCTTTTATGTTTATTGTAGCATTATTCATAATAGTTAAGCTGTGGAGTAAAATTATTTTTAATAATAAATGAATTAACAAGAAAATTGAATTAAAAAGAAGGAAATCATGCTATTTCCAAACATCATAAAAATTATAGCGCAACATGTTGATCAAAATAAGCCAGACACAGAAAAATACTCTATATTTTTCTTAGTTCTGGAGCATCAAAAATTAACTACAAATGCAGTAAAAACCTGGCTTCCCAGGATTGATGTAATAGCATTTACAAATGTGGAAATATGAGAAATATAAGCACACTATGAAGTACTGAGGTATTTGGAACATTGGATTCATCAAAGAGTGATGTGTACACAAACAACAATACACAGAATTGATACCATGAAGAACTAATGGATCGTGCTTATGGAAGGAACTATCCATAAAGTGAAGGAAGCTTTTTAACAGCTCAAAGCATGGAACAAGTAAAGTTAATATCACTTTATGATTGTCTTCTCTTTAACTTTAAAATAGTGAATTGTTTATCTTGAAAGGTATTTGAAATGCAATAACAATACATTATAAACATTTGTGCACTTTCAAAACACAGCATCTGCTTGAAGCAATATCCTCCAAGAGGTAGTACTGGGAGCAGGGAGGGCATAGCATCCAGTGCTGCAGTCACTCCAGGGCCAGAGAAACTTGACTATGGTTACTTGCTAACCAACATCCAGCCCCCCATCCAGACCCCTATCCAGCCCCTTTGTGCTCTTGGTCATGTAGCATAGTGTTGTTAACACTACTTCTGTTATATAACAAAAGGGCACATATTAATCAAGCATTACTTTATTGTTCAGAACATCCTTCTCTCTATGAAGCCTTTAAGACTAGTAGACTTTCTGTTTATGTAATGGTACTGAAGATTGCTTGTGGGGTGTGTGTGTGTGTGTGTGTGTGTGTGTGTGTGTGTGTGTGTGTGTGTGTGTGTGTGTGGTTTTGCTTGCTTTGATTTGGGTTTTGCAAATTTTATAAGTTATTGGAGAAATTTACATAATTTGTTTTAATATTTTCACCCCCTGTAACTCCTCCCAGATTTACTCTATCCAACTATGCACTTCCATATAGATGCTTGCAAAGTGGAGTCAGAGATAGTTTGATAAACAGTAGTTTATTGGGGAAAAGTACTCACGAAAGGCAGCCAATGATCAGGTTTGTACATGAGCAGGATGGACCCAGAAAATGCTGCCCAGTCAGCCCAGCCAGGTGAAAGAGAGCTGTGTGCCAGCCTCCCTCCTTCTTAAACCCTTGTTTATGTAACTCTGACCACAACCAAGCAGGCATGGTCAGTGGTACCTCTAATCAGAATTTCTCCCTACATTTCCCTCCTTGTTTTCCTCCTCCTCCTTTTCTTTTTAAAGGCCATCAAGTCACATTTCTACTGTTCCCATATTCCTGGAAGTATGGGCTTCCCCATAAAGAACCACAGACCTAAAGACATTGACTTTCCACATAACCTCAACTGTCCATAGCTCCCAATGAAGGGGCAGGGCTTTGTGCCCACATCTTCTCTCTATGCTGGGAATTTTTTCTAATTTGAGTATTGACCAATCTTGTCCATGTTTCACAATTGCCATGAGTTTATATTTGTACATATAAACTGCCTTTTTGTGCCCATAAATCTCTTCTTTATCTTGGCTAGGAGAGCAAAATTTTCAGAGTACTTTAGGATGACTGTGTTAGTGGTCACTTGGACTAGTGTGGAGAATAGATTATCAGAGTAAAATCTAAAGTCCGAATTTTTTGAGACCAATGCAATAGTCAAGGAAGCATAGACTTAAGTGTGAGTCTATAGAGTCAGTGAAAGAAGGTAGTCAAAATGTATTTTTCTTTTTAAATTTTTTTCTTTTTTTTCTTTTTCTCCATTTTTATTAAATTAAAAACAAGATTATTTTACATGCCTAGGCCCACCCCCTTGTATCTAGGCCCAGTGAGTATCCCTCCATGTGGAATGGGCTCCCAAACTCTATTCCTATGCTAGGGATAAGTATTGATCTACAAAAGGCCCCATAGATTTATGAGGTCTCTTCACTGGCACCAAAGTTAATGGAGTCTGGATCAGTCCCATGTTGGTTTCTCAGTTATCATTCTGGGAACCAAGAGTTCCCCTTATTCAGGTCAGCTGTTTCTGTGGGTTTCACCAGCCTGGACTTGACCGCTTTGCTCATCACTCCTTCTCTGCAACTGGATTACAGTTCAGTTCAGTGTTTAGCTTTAGCTTTGGTGTCTTCTTTCACTTTCATCAGCTGCTGGGTGAAGGCTATAGGGTGATGTATAAGTCAGTCATCAATCTCATTACCAGGAGAGGGCATTTAAGGTAACCTATCCTCTGTTTCTTAGATTGTTAGTTAGTGTCATCGTTGTAGATCTACAGACATTTCCCTAGTGCCTGATTTCTCTTTAAACCTAAAATGTTTCCCTCTAATATGGTTTGTTTTATCTGACTCTCCTCTATTCTACCCCCGACTCAAACTTCCTACTCCTTCATGTCCTCCTCATCCCTCCTCTTCTACCCTTCTAATTCTCCTAGCTCCCTCTCCTGTCCCCTCATGCTCCAAGTTTGCTCAGGAGATCTTGTCCCTTTCCCCTTCTCTGTGGGACCATGTATATCTCTCTTAGAGTCCTCCTTGTTTCATAGATTCTCTGGTGGTGTGGATTGTAGGCTGGTAATCTTTTGGTCTATGTCTAAGATGCATATACGAGTGAGTAATACCCTGTTTGTCTTTTTCTGACAGGGTTACTCTGCTCAGAATGGTTTCTTCTAGTTCTATCAATTTGCCTGCGAATTTCAAGATTTCATTTATTTTGTTTTTGTTTTTCCACTGAGTAAATGTGTAAATGTACCACATTTTCTCTATCCATTCTTCAGTTGAGGGGCATATGGGTATCTTCCAGGTTCTGGCTATTACAAATAGTGCTGCTATGAACATTGTTGAACAGATGTCCTTGTTGTATGAATGTACTACTTTTGGGTATATGCCTAAGAGTGAATTGCTGGATCTTGTGGTAGACTGATTCCCATTTTACTGAGGAATCACCATACTGATTTCCAAAGTGGCTGTATGAGTTGGCACTCCCACCAGCAGTGGAGGAGTGTTCTCCTTTTCCACATCCTCTCTAACACAAACTGTCACTGGTGTTTTTGATTTTAGCCATTCTGACAGGAGTAAGATGGTATCTTAGATTGTTTTGGTTTGCATTTCCCTGATGGCTAAGGATGTTGAACACTTTCTTAAATGTCTTTCAACCATTTTAGATTCCTCTGTTGAGAATTGTCTATTTATTTCTATATCCCATTTTTTAATTTGATTATTTGGTGTTTTGAGGACTAGCTTCTTGAGTTGTTTGTAAATTTTGGAGATCAGCCCTCTGTGAGATATGGGATTGGTGAATATATTTTCCCATTCTGTGGGCTGCTGTTTTGTCTTTCTGACTGTGTCCTTTGCCTTATAGAAGCTTCTCCATTTCTGGAGGTCCCATTTATTAATTGTTAATCTCAGTGTCTGTACTACTGGTGTAATGTTCTGGAAGTGGTCTCCTGTACCAAATCTTTCAAGGGTAGTTCTCACTTTTTCTTCTAATAGGTTCAGTGTGGCTGGATTTATGTTTTGAGGTCTTTGATCCATTTGGACTTAAGTTTTGTGCATGGTGATAGGCATGGATCTATCTGCAGTCTTCTATATGCCAGCATCCAGTTATGCCAGCACCATTTGTTGAAGATACTTTCTTTATTCCATTGTATAACTTTAGCTTCCTTGTCAAAAATCAGGTATTTGTAGGTATGTGGGTTAACATCAGGTTTTTCAACTGAATTCCATTGGTCTGTCTATTTTTGTGCCAATACCAAGCTGTTTTCAGGAATACTGCTTTATAATAGAGCTTGAAGTCAGGGATGATGATGCCCCCAGATGTTCCTCTATTATACAGGGTTGTTTTGGCTATCCTGGGTCTTTTTTTTCCATACAAAGTTGAAAATTATTTTTTCAATGTCTGTGAAGAATTGTGCTGGGATTTTGGTGGGGATTTCATTGAATCTGTAGATTGTTTTTGGCAAGATTACCATTTTTACTATGTTGATCCTACCTATCCAAGAACATGGGAGATCCTTCCATTTTCTGGTGTCTTCTTTAATTTCTTTCTTTAAAGACTCAAAATTCTTATGATACAAGTCTTTTACTTTTTTGGTTAGTGTTTCCCCAAGGTATTTTATGTTGTTTATGGCAATTGTAAAGTGTGTTGTTTCTCTGATTTTTTCTCAGCACATTTATCTTCTGTATATAGCAGGGTTACTGATTTTTTTTAAATTAATCTTGTATCCTGCCACTTTGATTAAGGTTTTTATCAGGTGAAGGAGTTCTCTGGTAGAGTTTTCAGGTCACTTATCTAGGCTATCGTATCATCTGCAAATAGTGAAAGTTTGACTTCTTCCTTTCCAATTTGTATCCCCTTGATCTCCTTTTGTTTTGCCAATACCAAGCTGTTTTCAGGACTACAGGTCAGTAATAGAGCTTGAAGTCAGAGATGGTGATGCCTCCAGATGTTCCTTTATTGTACAGGGTGGTTTTGGCTATCCTGGGTCTTTTGTTTTTTCCATATAAAGTTCAGAATTGTTCTTTCAAGGTCTTTGAAGAATTGTACTGGCATTTTGATGGGGATTGCATTGGCTGTAGATTGTAGGTTGCAAGATTGCCATTTTTACTATGTTGATCCTGACTATCCAAGAACATGGGAGATCCTTCCATTTTCTGCTATCTTCTTTAATTTCTTTCTTTAAAGACTCAAAATTCTTATGACACAGTTCTTTCACTATTTTGGTTAGTTTTACCCCAATGTACAAAATGCATTGTTTTAATCAAAGAACATTACTCTTTTAAATGGCTTGAAATTAACATAATTATAATGCATGACTTTGAGACTTATTTGGAAAAGCGTATATTATCTGAAAGGAATTCATTATTTCTGTAAGAAGTTATGAATTGTGCAAGAATATTTGAGTGGGGGCTAAGGACACAAATGTGTTTCTTGAGTTTTCTCATATCATGTACTCTAACCTGTCTGTGTATAACATTTAGGATTTTTCTCACACCTCAGACCTCAGATCATTTTCAATGCAACACCCTATTATACTTTTAGAGAATTAGAAAATAGTATCTGGTTTGAGTTTATCTTAACTACATGTCTACTACATATAGACATTAATTGAATGAGTTTGAAAACATTCTTCTGATGCTTAGTTGCTTTCTGGTTGCTTGCAATTCTTATAGTTTGTGTCTCTCTAAATAACAAACAAATAATGCAATAGCTATGCTTAAACTCAGTTTCAATGAATCATTTTCTTTCATATATACTCTAGCATTAACATCACTTTCATACTAGTTAACTAAAGCAATTCAAAAGGAAGGAGAGAAAAATTGCGTGAAACTTAATTATATACTCAGAATGAACAGTTTGTATTGCCTGATGCTGTCCTATAAAATTAAGCATTTAAGGCAAAATTTAGGTTTCTTCATGCAAATCTTCATTTCCATATGAAATTCTCATAGTTATTAAAAGATTTACTATCTTTGATTAGACAAATTATTTAATTTCCTATTTGGAAATGATTAGAATTATATTTTACATTTAATGATTCTTTTTTCTTTTTAAATTAATTATTATTTAAATTAAAACAATCTTATTTTAGATAACAATCCTAGTTCCCTCTCACTTCAGTCCTTCCATTACTCCCTCCCTTTTACATACCCCATCTACTCCCCAGGGAGAGTGAGGCCTCCGATGATGCATCATCAAAATCTGTGGCATCATTTGGGGCAGGACCTAGTACCTTCCCTGTGTATCTAGGCTGAGAGAGTATCTCTCCATGGGGGAATGGGCTCCCAAAGTCCATTCATGCACTAGGGATAAATACTGATTCTACTCCCAGAGACCCCATAGACAGCCCAAGACCCTCAACTGATACCCACTTTCAGGGAGCCTTGTTGTGTCCTATGCTGGTTCCCCAGCTGTCAGTCTGGGGTCCATGAGCTCAGGTCAGGTGTTTCTATGGGTTTCCCAAGCATGGAAGATATGCATATTTCTGAAGTCCTTCATCCATATTTGGTAGATATTATGTTTTAATATGACCATCTGAAATCCTGTTTGGAATGAAGGAAGGGAGTTCATGCCTATTCCAATTATCATCAGAGAGACTTCACCTTGCAAATGATGGGTATAGATGCAGAGACCCACAGGTGGACCTCAGGAAATCTTATGGAAGAGGGGGCGAAAGGATTATGGGAGCCACTGTGACCAATGTCACCATAGGAAAACACATAGTCAACTGACCTGGATTCCCACAGGCTCACTGTGATAGAACCTGAGAACTTGCATGGGACTGATCTGAGTACTCTACACATGTGTTGCAGTTCTGTAACTTGGTCTTGTTGCAGGACTCTTGGGGGGAACATTGTCTCTGGCAACAGACATTATACAATATTTCCAGACACAAAAATTATCATTTAAAGTTCCCTTTTTAACATGAGCAGCCATAAGATATGGAGGAATCCTTTTAGTCAAGTAGCCTAGAGCCAGCACCACATGGTTGACCAGATGTTTTCTGATGGCCTCTTGAACATTGTGAGTACTTAGACTTCTGTTAAGTTCTTTGTACTCACAGTTCATGATGTATGAACTTTTCACACTCCCAAATAATGCATGCTCTTTTCTTTTGACTATGTTTTTATAACTGATGCTTTTTAAAAAATGTTTGGATGAGTGGTTGTTTTTAGTGAATTTTTTTATCCCTTATCTCATTTATTTTTTTTATTCATGGTGCAGCTGGGACAATATATGAGGCCACTGGCAGTGGGTCCAAGATCTAACACAAAATGACTTAGTGGAGCCCATTCTATTTTGAGAGATACCTTGCTCAGCCTAGGCAGAGGGGTGTTGGGGGTGAAGAGGTGCCTTGATCCTGCCTCAATGAGATGATGGGAAAGACTTAGTAGACCTCCTAGGGGAGGCCTTACCCTCTCTAAGGAGCAGATGGGAGGTGGGGTGGGGTAAGTGGGGAGAGTGGGAGGAGGAGAAGGAGGGACCTGGAATCAGAATAACATTACCCTTTACAATAGCGAGACATAACATAAAATATCTTAGGGTAAGTCTAACCAAACAAGTGAAAGACCTGCATGACAAGAACTTCAAGTTGTTAAAGAAAGAAATTAAAGAAGACATCAGAAAATTGAAAGATCTCCCCATTCTCTTGGATAGTTAGGTTCAACATAGTAAAAATGACAATCCTACCACAAGTAATCTACAGATTCAATGCAATCCCCATCAAAGTTCAAGCACAATTTTCCCAGACCTTGAAAAAGCTGATGCTTAACATATTTATGTATTCATAAAAGTCTTCCAAGCGTTCAATTATAAAACACAATACTTTTATTCTTCTTTACTGTCTCATGTGTTAAGCAATTTGTTTCTTGCTGATGCTTAAGGGAATGTTTTAGTTTTCAACTATATTTTTTCTTTAGGTGGCAAGAATTGTTTCCCATTGTCTAAATCTTTCGTTTAATCACAGTTGTTACTGGGTGGGAAGTGAGAAAGTTTTTTTTTTTTTTTTCCAAGTGATGACTGCCGTCCATGTGATTTAGTGTCATAGAAAATCTGCCAACTATAAGACTCTGGCGTACACATTATTACTTAACAAATGGTTTAGAATTTATTATAAGATTTATTTTATAGGAAGTATTAATCTACTGAATTTTATTCAATTTCTTAACACATGTAAAACATCCACATAAAATTGTTGTAACTTTCAAAAAATAGTTTGTTACCCTTTATGGGTCTTCAAAAAGTTGTACTTTTAAGTTTAGGATGATAAAATTTAATAAAATCTGACCATTATATGCAAAAATTAATGCTATTACAATGCCTCTAGAGGGCAGTATTAAATTATTTGAGCCTATTAGCTTTGAATTAACTTTTCTAATGTAAGTCAGTTAATTTTGGGGGTATGGACAATCAAAATGGAAGAGGGGTGTACTCTCTGTAATCTTATATGAGGTTGCAAATAGTTGTAAATCAGTTCTTGACACTTGAACCAACATGCTTCTGATATGCTCTCCAGGGAAAATTTTAAATTTTCCTGTTAAGGTTTAATAGGTTATTATTGGCACACTCAAAATACATGAATTAGAATGTCAAAAATTTTTAAATTTTTATTTTTAACATTATAATCATATCATTTTCCCCTTCCCTTTCATCTCTCCAAATACTTCCATATAACCCTCTGCTCCCTTTCAAATCCATAGCCTTTTTTAAAAAATTGCTGTTACATGAATATGTACAGATGTGTTCATAAATAATTTTCCCAGTAAGCATTGTTTCCATGCAAACCACAGTTTGATTCATGTTTAATCACTTTTACCTTTAGAACTTGAATTATGGATGTTAAACATATTAATGAATTACTAATTTTATAAAAAAAACTTAAAATTTATCAGTTGACAGTGTACTTTTATCTCATGAGTGTTTTACTCTTTCTCTACACACACACACACACACACACACACACACACACACTCACACATTGTATTTATATACTTTCTTAGATTTCTACTGAAGTGGGAAGAAAATGTGAGTATATGGAATAATAAATTCCTCACTGCTGGATGTCACTTATCTTTAGTATTTTTTTTCTTTTAATCACATCCCATGCTGCTTTGTGGAGGCACAAGGGAGACTGTGAAAGTAGAGAAAAACGTGGCTTACCTCTTTACATAGAAAACTATAATTTACAATTTTTCATTTTAGTTCTTTTCTTTGTGGCTAGATCTTTCCAAAGTTATAAAGTCAATTTTATTTCTCCCGAATAAAAGATGCTCTCTGGTCCCAGTTGCTTTCCTGTCTTCAAAAGTGGTTGGAAGAGTAAAGGTTTATTCCTCTTGTTGTTGATATAGAAGGTGGGATCAGAATGACTGCGTTAGTCATTCTGCTGGCATTCTCTTTGGGAGTGTAGAATATATGTTCTTTTGTAGAATATGCTTCTAAACTGAATACAAAATCTAAGGCACAGTTTTGTATATCTTTCACTGTATTTTGTGAAAGGGGTATTAAATATGCTCTTTAGAGTTGTAGAAATCATGCTTAATTTAAAATGAAGTATACAGAAATGTCAATTTTGGTAAAAATCTTAATTTGTTGACAGAGTTTATATGCTTCACATTTCTTACTACTTTATATTTGAAAAGTATTGTGAATATTTAATGAAAGCTTACAGTATCTGTGGAAAGGTACAAAGAATTATCCATGCTTTAAATTTGCAACAGAATTTGAGAGTAAAAAGTGACTTTTGTAAGGTTATTCCAGGATCAACATTGGTATAAGAAAAAAGTTTTCTGACTTCAGATTTTCTTATTATAAAATAATCTTTTCTGTGTCAGAAAATAGTTTTGCTGTGAAAGTAAAGAAAAAGCAGTCCCATTCCTTCTAAGTTTGGTATGAAAGAGAGAGGCTCCCCAGAAAGATTCCCTTAAGCCTCTGGATATTTCCTCTTGCACTGCCATTGCTAGTTCAGATTGTGCAAAACGACAAACTGATCCTGTACCTAAGATGCTGCCCTTTGGCTGTGCCTTGACTCAGAATAAAACTAGGTAGGGATATGAACCTGGATTTATATACATGATTAAACAATGAAAGTCAAGTTCTTTGGGTATTTTTGATACACTTAGCTATAACAAGCATGAGTACTCCGGGAAATTCTTCAATTCAGAAAATCTAATTGCAGTTACTTGCCATCTCCCCTGTTATGGAAGAACAAAGAAAGAACATTAGTAACAACAGGGAAGTTACAGAGTTTGAAACCACTTCTGGCTGTCTCCTTTTCCTACTCATTGTAAATATCTGTGGCCATTCTAGCTTGTGGGACTCCTTGAGGAACTATGTTCTATGGAATGTACCCTGGTCTAACAGTAGCAATATTCTTTGAGGAAAGGGGCCAGAGTCAATATCTGTACTTACTGACCCATCTCTTAACTTATTTTCTGTCTTGTTCCTCTACTGCATCTTATAATTGTTTCTGCCACTATTGTTCAACAAATTGTGACACAAGTTGATATCACAAACTCACAATAATTTTACATACATTTTGGTTAATGACTTAGGCAAAATTCCTTTTCTCATTTTATGTCTACCTCACTACAAAGTTGATTAGGTGCACATCAAAAAATTTGAATATTCAACTGGTAGGTATTTCAGAGTTCTCTACCACTATGGGATTTTGTATGTTAATACTTAGATGTACTGAAAACTGAAAACTTTAAGCTTATACAGACTGTAACATACCATTTACACACACAAACCTGTGATGATACGTTATTTATGATTTATTAAACTTGCCTGAGCAGTCAGGAAACAAATTCAGACACGAGCCGTGGAAGACAAGCACACACCTTTAATCCCAACAGCCAGAATCTAGGATGGGGTGGTACACACCTTTCATCCTAGGACTCAGGATTAAGAGATAGTCAGATCTCTGTGAATCCAAGTCCACCTAGATCTACACAAGATTGATCCAGCCCTAAAGAAAAACAGCTCATACAAAGATGATCTTAGCACCTGGGATCATACACCTTTAATTCTAGCATTAGGGAGGCATATTAGACAAGATAAAAGGCTCAGATTCAAGCATTCATTCTCCAGCCATGCTGAAGATAGGAGCAGTCATTCTCCAGCAATGCAGAGAAGAGCTTGTGGGTCAGCCCTTTCAGCCTGAGGCAAAGGTAAGGATTAGTGGCTGGCTGCTTTGCTTTTCTGACCTTCAGCTTGAAGTTTGGAACCCCAATATCAGTCTCTGAGTCTTTTATTTTTCATGTTACACAAACCTGCCTTTACTTTTTGTTGTTATAATAAAGCAAAAACTTTCCAAATTCATCAGGCTTGCCCAGACTTCAAACTACTGACCTTTTATCCAATTTTTCCTATCATTTCTTAAGTCTTAAATATTTCTTAAAGCCAGGTGTTGTTGGCACACGCCTTTAATCCCAGCACCCTGGAGGCAGAGACAGGTGTATCTCTGTGAGTTCTAGGCCAGCCTGGTCTCTAGAGCGAGTCTTTGGAGCCAGGATAGGCTCCAAAGCTACACAGAGCTCTTGAAAAACCAAAAAGAAAATATTTCTTAAATACAACCACTCTTCTTTTCCTTTTTGATCCTGGATGATTAATATATCTTGTCTGGGAAGTTTTTTGTCGTATGATAAAATCAAAGCAACTAAAACTCAGCAACAAATTCTTGACTTACAATGTATCCTGACTGTAAGATATGCTACGGCAATGTTGGAACAAAGCTTGTGGGAGTAATCAAGCAACATCTGGTTTGACTTAAGGCCCACGTCACAAGATGCAATAGATACCTGACACTGATTGGATGATCAAAAAGCAGAAACTATATATCTAGGAGACCTAAATCAAATACTTCTGTCTAACAAAAAAAAAGTATTGATAAAATGGCTTCTCATGTTATTCTGCTATACTCTTAGGTCAGAGGCCTATTCAGTCATCATCGAAGAGCCTTCTTCCTGCAGCAGATTGGAGCAAATACCAATACACACACACACACACACACACACACACACACACACACACACACACACACACGTTCAGTGAGGGTGAGAAGATACCTTGTAATGCCCATCTCTAAATGAGATGTATTTATCAAATCTTTTCCCTCAGAGCTCAGGGAACCTGGCAGAAGAGGAAGTAGAAGAGTGTACAATCCAGGGTATATGGAGGATACCAGGAGAACAAGGCCCTCTAAATCAACTGAGCAAAGCTCATATGCACTTAATGTCAGAAGCAGCAAGCACAGGGTCTACACAGGGATGCACCAGGTCCTCTAAGTTTAGTATTTTTATTGGACTCCTGAGTATTCAAGCAAATAGCCCTTTTAATTTTGTGCCTTCTCTTGGGCTCTTTTCCTTTTGTTGGGTTGCCCTAACTAACTTCAATGTGATCGTTTTGTTTTAACTTATTATATTTTGTTTTGTTATGGTTTGTTTTCGTTTCTAGGAACCATGTTTTTTCTAGTGAGAGACAGAATGTGAGTGGATACAGAGGAGAAAGGAGGTGGAGAGGAGTAGATAAAAGGGAAACTTTAATTAGTATAGATTGTATTTGAAAATCTATTTTCAATAAAAGGTAAAATAATGCTATTGGATTTTCTTGGAATGATTGAATTGATTGGTGCTGTATGTCCAACTCTAAATATAACAAGGATCTAATATTCATGCTTTTAATATATACCATGTATAAGTTATCTTTTAATAAATCTGTTTTTGGAAAGGAAATAAACAATCAAACAAGCACAAAACAAAAGGCATCAGCATACAGAATGGGGAAAAGGTTTTTTTTTTTTTTCCAGCTCTATATTCAGTAGAGGACTAATATCCAAAATATATGAAGAACTAATGAAATTGGCTCTAAATAAACTAAATAATCCAGTTAAGAAGTGGGTACAGATCTAAACAGAGAATTCTCAGTAGAGAAATCTTAAATGGCTGAGAAACATGTAAAGAAATGATAAATATTCTTAGCCACCAGGGAAATACAAATCAAAACTATTTGAGATTCCATCGTACACCTGATAGAATGGTTAAGATCAATGACACAAGTGACAGTTCATGCTGGAGATGATGTGGAGCAAGGGAGACACTCCTCCATTGCTGATGGAAGTGTAGACTTTTAAAGAAATTTTGGAAATCAAAATGACAATTCCTCAGAAAAATTTCAAAAAAATCTACTTTAAGACCCAGCTATACCACCCAAAGGATGCTCCATCCTACTACAAGAACACTTGATTAACTATGTTCACTGTGACTTTATTAATAGTAGTCAGAGACTGGAAAAACCATATGTCCCTCAAAAGGAAATCTGATGCATGTATACAATGGAGTATTGTTCAAAAGTTAAAAAATACAAACAAAAATTATGACATTATGAAAATTGAAGGAAAGTGGTTGGAACTGGAAATAAAAACCATTCTGAGTGAGATAATTCAGACCCAGAAATGCAACAATCATATTCCTCAGTTGTAAGTGCATATAAACTGTTAAGTAAATGATAGCCAAAGATGCAATCTATTGACCCAAATAGGTTAGGTAAAGAGGGGGGGCTCTGGGGGCACACATGGATCTCACTGGGAAGGGGAATTGGATTATACTTTTTGGTATGCTAATGGCTGATAGGGATAAAAACAGGATGGATCAGGTTGGGGTGGGATGGAGAGAGACAGTGCAGGAAGAGATGGTTGGGATTGGGTGCATTTGGGGGTGGTATGGAAACCTAGTGCAGTGGATACTTCCCAAAATCTGTGAGAGAGATCCTAGTGAGGACTCCTAGTAATGGGGGATTTTTCAATATCAACTGACCATCCCTTGTAGCCATGCAAACCTCTCACTGGTGGAACTAGATTACATTTTGTTGACTTATTGGTCAAAGACATATTCTGTGGAGATCCCCAACCAACTGAAGCTGATGCTAGGGTAGAAAGCTTCTCTATACAAACTGACATTGGTTCCTATTGCCTAGAACAACATCCATACAGCTCATTGAACAGGGAAAGGAGGTCTAGGCAGTCTCTGCCTGAAGCCTTCACTCCCAAGGTACAGGCACTCTGCAGACTACTGTTAGAGAAACCTGATATCAACCCAGCCACAAAACCTACAAGCTATCCTGTCAACAAGATGTGCTGGGGTAATGGTAGCACAGGACTCTTTAGAGTGGCCAACCAATGTCTGATTTAACTTGAGGTCTACTCCATGAGACAAGAGCCGGACTCCATGCCTGATACTGTTGGATGGTCTAGAGACCAAAGACTGGATAGTCCAGTTATCATAAAAAATGGCTCATCTGACAACAGGTGGGAGGGGATGCAGAGACCCACAATCAGACATTATGCAGAGAAAGTCTAAATTAGAGGTGTCCATCAGTTATCTCCCCTTGGAGCCCAGGGGATTCTGGGTAAAAGGGACAAACAATTGTAGGATACCAAGAGAATGTGGCTCACTGAGCAACTAAGCAGGGATCACTTGGGATCATAGACACTGAACTGGCAATCACAAGGCCCCATGGGTCTGCACCAGGTTCTCTGAATTTATGTTTTAGCTGTTAGCTTGGTGTTCTTGTAGGACTTATAACTGTGGAAGTGAGTGTATATTTGACTCCTTTACATGCTCTTGGTACACTTTTTCTCCTGTTGTGTTGCCTGTCCAGTTTGGCTATAAGGTCTTTGACATTGTCTTAATTTGTTTTGTTTTGTAGTGTTTGGCTATTATCTCTTCAAGACCTTTTGTTCTGAAAGGAGATAGAAGGGGTGTAGATTTGCGGGGAGAGGAGGTGGGTAGGGATGGGAGGATTGGAAGGATGGGAAACTGGTTAAGATGTATTATTAAGAGAAGAATCTATTTTAAATTAATGAAAGAAAACAAACAAACAAAAAAAAACAGGTTTCAGACAAGAGTGGACCAGGCCAGACCAGAAGGCACACCCTGAGTCTGGACACACCTCACCCCTATGTACACTCTGCCCTCTGTCCTGCTGCAGCTGCCCTAGCCTCAGGTGAATCTGGGTGCTGCTCTGCCTACCCCCAACCTCCTCCATCAACACCTGCTTGCTTCTGCCATAGCCTACGGGAACAAGAGTGGAACTGCCCAGAACGGAAGGCCCACCCTGAGTCTGGACACAACACACCCTTGTCCACCCACCACCCTCTGCCATCTGGCTGCTGCCAGAAGCAGAGCCCTCTGCCTGCCACTGAAGAGAGGGAGAGACCCCACCTGCACTCACTGGAAGAAGGGATGGGAAGAAGACAGAGTAAGAACACACTCAACAACAGAAAAAGCAATATGACACCACCAGAATCTAGGGACTCCACACCAGCAAGATCTGAAAAGCCCAACACAGAGCATGAAGAAGAGATGGACCTCAAAAATTATTTTAGGAAGTTAATAGACTCCTTTAAAGAGGAAATAAGAAAATCCCTTAAAGAAATAGAAGAAAAAAACATCGAAAAATGAGATGGAGGAAAAGACAAACCAAAGAATTCAAGAAGTAAACAAATCTCTTAAAGAAACTAAAGAAAGCCAAGAAAAAACAACCAAACAAGTGAAGGAAGCACTCGAAACAGTTCAAGGCATGAAAGCTGAAAATAGAAACAATTAAGAAAACAGAGAATGAGGCAATGCTGGAAATAGAAAGACTGGATAAACGACCAGGAACTAAAGATGTGAGTATAACCAACAGAATTCAAGATATGGAAGAAAGAATCTCAGTTGTTGAAGACTCTCTAGAGGATATACAGTCATCGACCAAAGAAAATCTTAAGTCCAAGAAATCCTTAACACAAAATATCCAGGAAATATGGGACACCGTGAAAAGGCCAAACCTAAGATTAATAGGAATAGAAGAAGGTGAAGAAATACAGCTCAAAGGTACAGAAAACATATTCAACAAAATCATAGAAGAAAACTTCCCCAACCTAAAGAAGGATATGCCTATGAAAGTACAAGAAGCTTACAGAACACCAAACAGACTGGACCACAAAAAGAAGTTCCCCCGACACATAATAATCAAAACACCAAACCTTCAGAATAAAGAGAAAATATTAACAGCAGCAAAGTAAAAAGTACAAGCAACATATAAAGGCAGACCTATCAGAATCAGAATCACACCTGACTTCTCAATGGAAACTTTGAAAGCCAGAAGGTCTTGGATAGATATCCTACAAACACTAGGGGAGCATGAATGCCAACCCAAACTACTGTACCCAGCAAAATTTTCAATCACTATAGATGGAGAAAACAAGATACTCTATGACAAAACCAGACTTAAACAATACATATCCACAAATCCAGCACTACAGAAAGTTCTAGAAGGAAAATTCCAACCCAATGAAGATAACTACACTCAAAAAGCATAGGCAATAGATAATCCAATTCTACCAAACACGAAAAGAAACAGCAGGGCAAAATCCACACACAATGACACCACCAACAATAAATCCAAAACAAACAAGAACAAACAGTCAATGGACATTAATATCCCTCAATGTCAATGGTCTTAACATGCCCATAAAAAGATACAGACAAAGAGAATGGATACGATGACAGTATCCATCATTCTACTGCATACAAGAAACACACCTCAACTTCAAAGACAGGCGTTACCTCAGAGTAAAGGGTTGGGAAAAGATTTTCCAATCAAATGGGCCCAAGAAACAAGCTGGTGTAGCAATCCTAATATATAACAAATTAAACTTCAAACTAAAATCAATCAAAAGAGATGAAGAAGGACATTTCATACTTGTCACAGGAAAAGTCCATCAACATGAAGTCTCAATCCTGAACATCTATGCCCCAAATACGAAGGCAACCACATTTGTAAAGAAACATTAGTAAATCTCAAACCACATAAAACCACACACACACTTTTAGTAGGAGACTTCAACACCCCACTTTCACCACTAGACGGGACCAACAGACACAAACTTAACAAAGAAACAAAGGATCTAACAGAAGTTATGGCTCAACTATGTTCAAAGCAGCTTTATTTATAATAGCAAGAAACTGAAAACAACCCAGATGTCCTTCTACTGAATGATGAATCACAAAATGTGTATTTGCTCAGTGAAGTATTACACAGCTGTTAGAAAAAAATGACGTCATGAAATTTCTGGGCAAATGGATGGGGCAAGAAAAAGTCATCCTGAGTAAGGCAACACAGACCCAGAAAGACAAACATGATATCTTCTCACTTTTAAGTATAGATTAACTGTTAAATAAAGGAAATTTGCATAGCCATCCACAGACCCACAGAGGCTAAGTAATAAGGACAGCTCTAGTGGAGACACATAGATCTACCTGTAAATGGGGAAACTGAATAGATTTTGTGGGTCCACTGGGCACATATAGGCATGGGAATAGGAGAAATCAGGTGTGGGAGGAATGGGGAATAAGAGTACAAGGAGAGACACCTGAAATAGAGAAACATTTAGAGGCAAGATGAAACCTAGTACACTAGAAATTTCGTGGAACCTATGAGGGTGACCATATTGAGGACTTCTAGTAAAGGAAGATACAGAGCCTGACCAGCCATCTTTTGTAACCAAGCAAAGCTCCTTGTGGTGGGACTGGGACAAGAACCCAGCCACCAAATCTTTGATCCACAACTGTCTTGCCTGCAAGATGTGCTAGGGCAATGGTGATTCAGAGCTTGTGGGAGGGACCAACCAATAACTGGTATCACTTGTGGTCCAAGCTATGAGAGGGAGAACATGCCAGACTCTGCCTGGATGACCAGGAGCCAGAAGTTGGATGGCTCAGAGAATTAGAGTAGACCCAAACAGGAGTGATCAAAATAACAACAACAACAATGATAATTAATAGTAAGTTAATGAAAAATTCCTAATGATTTTCCTTTTATTCTCAAAGATCAGTGCCTTGTTCAAATGTAATCAGAGAGGTTTCCTCTGGAAGCTGATGGGAGCATATTTAGAGACCTACACCCAAACATTGGGCAGAGTTAAGGGAACCCTGAGGAAGAGGGGGAGAAAGGATTGTATGACCCAGGGATATCCAACCAGGAGAATACCACCCATCAAATCAAAAAGAAAAAGAAAAAAGAAAAAACAAACAAACAAAAAAACCAAGGTAGGGCAACAGAGACTGCAGTAGCAATATCAGAGCATGCATAGGTTTGCTCTAGGTCCTCTGAATGTTTCTATGGTTGTATAGTTTGGTGGTTTTTTTTGGGGGGGACTTCTAATTGTAGGAGTGTGGGTGTCTTGGATTTTTTACCTGCTCTTAGGACCCTTTTCCTGGCTTGCCTTGGTATGAGGGTTTATATCTAATATTATTGCATCTTGTTATGTCATGTTTGGTTGACATCTCTGAGAGGCCTGCTCTTTTGTGAAGAGAAACAAAGAAGGAGTAGATCTGGGGAGAGAAAAGGTTGGGGTGACTGGGAGGAGTACAGGGAGGGAAGGGTGTGGTGGGGTTATATTATGTGAGGGAATAATAAATAGAAGAAGAAATAAATTGATTTCTCTACCCTACAAAAAATCATTCCTACAATCATCATCAAATCCAATATCGCTCTTCTTCTGGTCTTACATGTGTGGAAACAAGGGTCCTCACTTTTTAATGTGTATGAATATAATCTTAAGGAAACTTCCTAGTTCCAAAATGGTTTGTCAGTACAGTGCTAAAATAATAAAATGAAACAATGTTTTTTCAGTCTCTAAATTCTCATTATGTATGGTTTTCTACATCACTAAAGGATCAAAACAAAAGATCAAGTAATAGCAGCTCTTTACATAACCAATAACAAAATCATAGTGTTTTCTCAGTTCTGGGACAGAATGCTCTCCCTTAGTAGCTCCAGATGCTAATACTAATGAAAATGTATGGAACATTTGCCATTTAATGAAAGACAAAGCTAGTTGTTGCAGAAAGGTCCAGGAAAACTAAATTAAGGAGTAAGTAGTTATTTGACCTTTAACATGCAAGAAACACTACCTGAAACTTTTTAAAAATTTTGCTCCAAATATTTGCAGGTTGGGACATTTTGAATGAATGTATATTGCTAAATTGGAAAGCAATAGCAAACAACCATATAAATATCATTTAACAATTAGATTCCTCTTACTTTCATGTTTAAAAAGTGACAATCTATAGTAGCTCAGCCATGGAGAGATGCATTATGCACATCATGAAAACATCAGAACTTAGGGTTATTTAACTCAATTATTCAACATTGAGAATAGAGAGCCAACTCCCTTGAGTTTATCATCTCCACTATTCAATGTACGAATCAGATAAATGTGGACATTTAAAAGTGTTCTATATGATTAGATAACAAAAAGGATTGATGTCTGTTCGCATATTTATCAATTTACATTGTAGCTATGCTGAAGAATGATCATAACATTAGAAAATTTCTGTCAAATAAAAATAGAAGTCATTATGGCCTAACAAAACTTAAACTTTTTATTTTGAGTTTTAATTCCCATGAAGTCACTATTAAGTAATAAGAACATTAGGAACCGCTTAAATCCTGAATGCACAACTTTCATAAATAGAAAACTAGCAAATTTCTGTTTTTTTTTTATTAGTTCTAGTTAGGGAACAAGCTTGTTTCACATGTAAGACCCTTCTCCCTCTCCCTCCCCTCACTCCCATCCCTCCTTCCCCACCCCCAGCCTACCCCCCACCCCATCCACCCACCACTCCCTAGGTAGGGTAGGGCCCTCAACAGAGGCTCTGCAAAGTCCACCAAATCTTCCTGTGCTGGTCCTGAGACCTTCCCCATGTGTCCAGGGCCAGAGTGTAACCGTTCATTCCACCCATGGGATGGGCTCTCAAAGTCCCTTCTTGCACCAGGGAAAAATACTAATCTACCACCAGAGGCTCCCTGGAGTGCAGAGGCCTTCTTATTGACATCCATATTCAGGAGGCTGGATCAGTCTTGTACTGGCCTCCCTGACAGCATCTGGGGTCAATGTGCTCTCCCTTGTTCAGGCCAATTGTTCCTATGGGTTTCTTCAATCTAGTACAGACCCCTTCACTCTTCATTCCTCCCTCTCTTCAACTAAAGTCCTGATTTCAGCTCAGTAAATATATGTGGATATCTGTCTCTGCTTCCATCAGCCACTGGATGAGGGTGCTAGGATGGCATAAAGAGAAGTCATCAATCTCATTTTAAGGGAAGGGCTTTTAGGTTATCTTCTCCACCATTGCCTGGATTGTCAGATGGTGTCATCCTTGTGGGTCTCTGGAGATCTCCCTGGGTCCAGATCTCTTCTGGGACCCATAGTGGGTCCCTCTGATATGGTAACTCTCATCCAACTCTCTCTCCTCTATTCTTCCCCCAACTCAATATTTCTGCCCCTCCATTTCCTCTCCTCTACTCCTCTTCTCTTGCTCTTATTGTATCAGCTCCCTCCTCCCTACCCTCATGCTCCCAATTAGTTCAGGAGTTCATGCCCCTTCCATTCCTGGGGACCATTAATCCCTTAGAGTCCTTCATGTTTCCTAGTTTCTTTGGTGAAGAGGGTTATAGGCTGGTAATCCTTTGCTCTATGTCTAAAATTCATATATGAGTGAGTACATACCATGTTTGTCTTTTTGTGACTGGTTACCTCACTCAGGATGGTTTCTTCTAGTTCCATCCATTTGCCTGCGAATTTCAAGATTCCATTGCTTTTTTCTGCTGAGTAGTACTCCATTGTATAAATGTACCACATTTTCTCAATCCATTCTTCAGTTGAGGGGCATCTAGGTTGCTTCCAGGTTCTGGCTATTACAAATAATGCTGCTATGAACATGGTTGAACATATGTCCTTGTTGTATGAACATGTACTATTTGGGTATATACCCAAGAGAGGAATGGCTGGATCTTGAGGTAGACTGATTCCTATTTTTCTGAGCAACCGCCATACTGATTTCCAGAGTGGTCTTACAAGTTTGCACTCCCACCAGCAATGGAGGAGTGCTCCTTTTTCTCCACATCCTCTCCAGCCTAGATTGTCATTGGTATTTTTGATTTTAGCCATTCTGACAGGTGTGAGGTGGTATCTCAGAGTTGTTTTGAGTTGCATTTCTCTGATGGCCAATGATTTTGAGCACTTTCTTAAGTGTCTTTCAGCCATTTCAGATTCCTCTGTTGAGAATTCTCTATTTAGTTCTGCACCCCACTTTTAATTTCATTGTTTGGTGTTTTGGTGGCTAGCTTCTTGACCTCCTTATATATTTTGGAAATCAGTCCTCTGTCAGATGTGGGATGGGTGAAGATCTTTCCCCATTCTGTGGGTGGTCGTTTTGTCCTACTGACTGTTTTCTTTGCCTCGCAGAAGCTTCTCTGTTGCAGGAGGTCCCATTTATTAATTGCAGACCTCAATGTCTGTGCTACTGGCCTAATGTTTAGGAAGTGGTCTCCTGTGCCAATTTGTTCAAGGGTAATTCCCACTTTCTCTTCTAGAAGATTCAGTGTGGCTGGATTTATGGTGAGATCTTTGATCCATTTGCACTTAAGTTTTGTGCATGGTGACAAGATATGGATCTATCTGCAATCTTCTGCATGTCCAAATCTAGTTGTGCACCATTTGTTGAAGATGCTATCTTTCTTCCATTGTATAGATTTAGCATCTTTGTCAAAAATAAGGTGTTCATAAGTGTGTGGGTTAATATCAGGGTCTTCAATTCAATTCCATTGGTCTATCTATTTTTTGCCAATACCGAGCTGTTTTCAAAACTATGGCTCTATAATAGAGCTTGAAGTCAGGGAAGGTGATGCCACCAGAAGATCCTTTATTGTACAGTGTTGTTTTGGCTGTCCTGGGTTTTTTGTTTTTTTCCATATAAAGTTAAGTATTGTTCTTTCAAGGTCTGTGAAGAACTGTGTTGGGATTTTGATGGGGATTGCTTTGACTCTGTAGATTACTTTTGGCAAGATTGCCATTTTTACTATGTTGATTCTACCTATCCAAGAGCATGGGAGATCTTTCCATTTTCTGGTATCTTCTTTAATTTCTTTCTTTAAAGTCTCAAAGTTCTTACTGTGTAGGTATTTCACTTATAGCATTACCCCAAGATATTTTATGTTTCTTGTGGATATTGTGAAGGGTGATGTTTCTCTGATTTCTTTCTCATTGGATTTATCATCTGTATATAGTAGGGCTACTGATATTTTGAGTTAATTTTGTACCGCTACTTTGCTGAAGGTGTTTATCATCTGTAGGCATTCCCTTTTAGAGTTTTTCGGGTAACTTATGTAGATGATCATATCATCTGCAAATAGTGAGATTTTTACTTCTTCCTTTCCAATTTGTATAACTTTGATCTCGTTTTCTTTTCTTATTGTTCTAGCTAGAACTTCAAGTACAATATTGGAGAGATATGGAGAGAGTGGACAGCCTTGTCTTGTTCCTGAGTTTAGAGGAATCACTTTGAGTTTCTCTCCATTTAGTTTGATGTTGGCTGTTGGTTTGGTGTATAGTGCTTTTATCATGTTTAGATATGTTCCTGTTATTCCTGTTCCTTCCAAGATCTTTATCGTGAATGGGTGTTGGGTTTTGTGAAAGTCTTTTTCAGTATCTAGTAAGATGATCATGTGTTTTTTTCTTTTTCTGTTTGTTTAGATGGAGGATTACATTGATGGATTTTCATATACTGAACCATCCTTGCATCCCTGCGATGAAGCCTACTTGATCATGGTGGATGATTTTTCTGATGTGTTCTTGGATTCGATTTGCCAATATTTTATTGAGTATTTTTGCATCAATGTTCGTGAGGGATATTGGTCTGTAGTTCTCTTTTTTAGTTGTATCTTTGTGTGGCTTGGGTAACTTAGATTGATTTCTGATTCTTTAAGGAACTGCTATATTTTTCCATAGTTACTGTATGTTTGCCCTCCCACCAACAATGGAGTAGTGTTCCCTTTTCTCCACATCCTCACCAGCATTAGCTGTCACTTGTGTTATAGATCTTAACCATTCTCACAGGTATAAGATGGGATATTGAAGTACTTTTGATTTGCAATTCCCTGATGGCTTAGGATGCTAAACATGTTTCTCAGCCGTTTTTGATTGCTCTATTGAGAATTCTGTATTGAGATCTGCACCTCATTGTATGGGGTGATAAATATGGATCTATTTACATTCTTTTACCTGCAGATATTCTGATGTTTGATCTTGGTTGTCAATTTAATTATATCTGGAATGAACTATGCTACAGAAATAGAGTGCACACCTATTATTCAGATCTTTAGGGCAGGTAGACACAGGTTTTGTCCTGGATCTTGAGGTGGAAGTATATAAAACTTTAATTCATATCTTGATGTGGGAAGATACACCTTTAATCTGGGCCACACCTTCTGATGAAAGACTATATAAGGACAGTGGAAGAAGCAAAGTTTCTTCTTTGTCTGCTTGCCCTTGTCTTGTTAGCACATCCATTGGAGCCTACTTCTTCAGGATTCCAATATATACAGAAGATCAGCAGAGACAAATAACTACTAGATTCTTGGACTTTTCCTTTCACAGATAATTAGTTGGACTGTAGCCTGAAAGTCACTCCGATAAATTAGATAAGAGAGAGAGAGGGAGAGAGAGAGAGACTCACTCTATATGTTCTTTGATTCTAGAGAAACCAGACAAATACACACTGGCAATATTTGTTGAAGATGCTTTATTTTTTACATTGTATATTTTTGGCTTCTTAATCAGAAATCAGGTATCTATAGGAGTGTGGGTCTTCAATTTGATTCCATTGATCAGCATGTCAAATTTTATGCCAATACCATGCAATTTGTGTTACTGTACAGCTTTTAAGTCAGGAATGGTGATACCTCTGGAATTTATTTTATTTAGGACTGTTTTAGGTATCATGGGTTTTTGGTTTTCAACTGAAGTGTGTATTGTCCTTTCAAAGTCTAGAAAGAATTGTTGGAATTTTGATGATGATTGTGTTGAATTTAGAGATGGCTTTTGTTAAGATGACAATTTTTCCTATGTTAATCTTACCAATCATTGAGCATAGGAGATCTTGCCATCTTCTGATATCTTCTTTAATTTCTTCCTTCAAAACTTGAAGTTTTTAATCATGTAAGTCTTTCACTTGCTTGGTTAGGGTTACCGAAATATATTGTGTGTATTGTTTGTGGCTATTATAAATGGTGTTGTTGTCCTGATTTCTTTTTCAGTCTATTTGCCATTTATATACAGGAGGACTACTAATATTTTTTAGTTAATCTTGTACCCAGTCGTATCACTGAATATGTTTATCAGCTGTAGTAGTTCTCCCATAGAATTTTAGGGGTTGTTTATGTATGCTATCACATCATCTGCAAATAACAATACTTTCACTTTTCCTTTCCAATTTGAAATGTCCCCCCATCAACTGTCTTATTGCTCTAGTTAAAACTTCAAGTACTATACTGATAAGAATATGGAGACAATGGACAACCATATCTTGTTCCTGATTTTAGTGGAATTGCATTGAGTTTCTCTCCATTTAATTTGATATTGGTATAGGCTTGTTATAAGTTTCCCTTATTATGTTTAAGTATTCCCCTTGTCTCCCTAATTTCTCCAAGACTTTTAACATGAAGGGATAATATACTTTGTCAAAGGCTTTTTTTTGCATCTAGTGAGATTATCGTGTGTTCTTTTTAATTGTTTGTTTATATGGTGGGTTATATACACTATTTTTATATGTTGAATCATATCTGCATCTCTTGGATGAAGCCTACTTTATCATAGTCTATGATCTCTTTGATATGTTTTGGGATTCAGTTTACAAGTGTTTTCTTGAGTATTTTTCCATCTATGTTTATAAGGGAAATTGGTTTATAATTCTTCCTTTGTTGAAACATTGTGTAGTTTGGCTATCAGGGTGAATATGTCCTCATGAAATGAATTTTCCTTCTGTTTATATTTTGTGGAATAATTTGAGGAGTATTGGGATTAGATATCCTGTGAAAGTTTGGCAGAATTCTGATTTCTCTTTGCTCTTGCAGCTTTTAATGTTCCTTCTATATTCTGTATGTTTAGTGTTTCAATTATTATGTGGTGAGGAGACTTTCTTTTTTAGTCTAATCTATTTGGTGTTCTATATATGCTTCTTGTATCTTTATAGGCATCTCCTTCTTTGGGTTAGGAAAATTTCTTTAGATTTTGTTGCAGATAGTTTCTGGGACTTTGAGTTGGGACTGTTCTCCTAATTCTATTTCTATTATTCTTTTATGTTTGGTCTTTTCGTAGTGTCCCAATTTCCTGAATGTTTTGTTCCAGTATATTTTAGTTTTACCATTTTTTTGAGCAATGTATCTGTTTCTTCTATCATATTTTCAATGTCTTCATTCTCGCTTACATGCCCTGTATTCTGTTGCTGATGCTTAATTCTGTAGTTCCCATTTACTTACCTAGATCTGCCATTTCCTGAAGTAATTCCTTAAGGTAGGTTAAACTAAAATGACATCAGCACACAATTAGATCATTTTTTATTTCATGGTGTATGTATGCATTGTTGATCCACAAAATATACAAAGTGTCTAAAGGAAGTGGTTTGTGATTATTTCAGATTTGTTGGTGTAGCTATTTCTCAACTGTTTTACCATATTTTCTTAATGTTATGACATCATTGCACATTTTTGTCATTTATGTATTCATGGTAATTACTTAAGGTATTCTTAATAAAATGTATATTTTTCCTATTATTTCATTATATTTCCAAAATCCTTAAAGGATATCTATCTTTTGAGCACTTTGAGTCATAATAATCAAATTTAATATTGAAATATATATATCTTTGTGATTTAAAACCACTCTATGATATGTGGGAGCTTTAGTGACTCCATCTTGGTCTGATATCTCAAGAATGTATTGCTAAAGCTTTGCTGAAATAGAACTAACAGGATGTTTTGCCAAGAAAAACACCATGCATGTTACCTTCTTGGAACATGATGTTTTGAAGTGGTTTAACTGTTCCTTGAACCCAAGGTACCTTCATATAAAGAAGTCTGTAACAATTTTGCCTATTTTGGAGCCATATATAATCACTGAGGAGAATAAACTTGGGGCTGCAGTATTCACTGACAATTCTCCCATGTGTAACTCTTTGTTTTTCCTTTAACCATCACGCTCCATTTCAGCTGCTGTTTGACAGGTCGGCAGGTTCTGATAATGACCTTCACAATAAAGTAATATAGGAAGTGTTATCAGAGGCCTACAGTCTCAACATTTATGATTGCCATTATGGTTAGATCTGTACTGTGTTGGTGTGAATGAGGTTGTTCATGCAAGGATGGCCCATAGTCTGGAAGCAATCCATAGTGTGCTCTGGACTGGGTTTCAACTTGGGAGAGTTTGTGATGAACGGCATCTGTAAGACATGGTTCCAGGTCACTGGTATCACTGCGGATCCACTAGACCAAGTGAGAAGACACTTCAAGATCATTTATTTTAACAGAAATAGAAGAAAAAGTCAATCATAAAGAAACATAAGGCAATGGTGTTCACACAAATTGTCCACACTCAGCTGAGAGGACCAGGAATATCCCTATATAGTAAACACGAGGAAGAAAACCCAAGAGTCATCAGTGAGGAAGAAAGGAATTTTAATTTATTTAGTCTCAGCACAAAAGATCAAGAGAGCTATATTACAGGATGTCAAAAAAAAATAAAAGTAACCAAAAGATTTTTCAAAACATATAAACATAAGTGACCAACAGACTGAATAAGCTGAACTTTTAATGATTTTATAAAGAATCCAGTTTATGTTTTCATTTAACTGTGCAACTGTTTCTTGATACTTCAGAATTTTCCCAGTTAAACATACACATGTAATATAAAAGAGTTGACATGGAATATCTAGTTGATGAAAAAGAACTCATTTGTAAAACAAAGTGAAAATAAAGAATAAATTTATAGCCTTGGTAGGATTTCCATGATAATAGACTGAATTTTCACAGGTGCTTTTATGTGTGGGGTTCTTAGTAGGTTGTAGGGTAAAATTCTCCACTGTCTTCACCAAAGTTGACTATGGAGCACATTTTTCTCTGAATGTATATACATATGTGTATATATACATATATACACCTATTCATGGATGGAAAATAATACCACACTACCTTTTATCTACAGGGTATGTAATAACTGCAAGGAATTCTCTGCATCTGTACAGATTATAATAACTGCAAGGAATGCACTGCATGTGTATATATTATGTATAGGAATTCCTTGCTCCTTGTGAAGAGGTATTTATATACACGAGGAAGGGATGGAGAGTGGTTTGCTGCTAGAAGCAGCCAAGTCTCATGTTATTTCCCAGATAAATTAACTTTGGTAGAACAAGAGATAGGTGAAATGGACATCTAAAAGGAATAGGATGAAAACCACTGTTTCTTCTTTTTCTTTTTTCCAGTGGGAAATTCATTCCTTTTGGGAACATGAGTTGCCACCAAGGAAGGTAGAGCTGTGGGTCACAAATTGTTTAGCCTTCCCTTAGATTGCATCAACAGCTAACCGACACTTTTCTTTGTTACTGAACAAGAGTATGGGGGGAAACTATCATGTAAGAATAATAGGGGGAGAAAATGGAGAGAAAGAGGAAAAATATTCCAGACATGGTTGTACTAGGACCACCATAGTTTATGTAGCCATATGCACTCTTACTTCTTCAAATATCTTTTACTGTTAGCAGAACAGAGTTCATTTTTTTTTCTTTTGCTTTCCAGGTGGAAACTGTGATGGATGTGAAAGTAAAGGTATCATTTGAAGATCCATGTTGGGGAAAGGGTGCTACTCAATTTGGCCTGGGAAGTGGGTATTATTTCCCAGCTTTGTTTTCTCCAGTTGAATCAGACTGAAGATTTTGAAAGGTATATGTAACAGAGTGACAGAAAGAGGGTTGAGATTTTGTCCTTTTTAGTTTTTTTGGTTTTTTAAGACAGGGTTTCTCTGTGAAGCTTTGGAGCTTATCCTGACACTCGCTCTGGGGACCAGGCTGTCCTCGAACTCACAGAGATCCACCTGCCTCTGCCTCCTGAGTGCTGCGATTAAAGGCGTGCACCACCAATGCCTTTTGAGTTTGTGTCCTTTTTAACTATTTGATTTTACACACAGGACCTCTCTCCTTTAAGCCTGTAAACTCTAGGATGTGCTTAGTCTACTGCTTCTGAATTTAGAATAATGTTTTGCTTCTTATGTTCTCCAAAGAACAGGGTTTTTCTCTCTTCTTTTTATGATGTCATGTTCAGATGAGAAAGGGTAAAGAGATAACAATCAAAAGTAGCACAGATTTGAGGCAATACCTCAAAGCAAGAACACTTCCTGTATTAGTGAAAGCACCCTTGCCTCAGTAAGAAAACAGGTGTCTTCAATTAATGTACTTTGATTCCAGTTCTTTTCAGAAAAACTAAGAAACAAAAAGACCGTGAACATTAAAATAATATGCAGTATTTTCGTAATTTGTGTGCCAATCTGTAAAAATAGACTGTCATGCCGTGCTGAAAAAAACAAACAAAAAAAGACTATGAGTCACTCTGAATAGTGTGATCAGCAGTTTGAAATGGAATCTGATTTCCTCATTTAGTTCTCATGAGAAAATAATTCAACTCATTTTATTTTATTTTATTTATTTCGTCTGTGTGTATACATGCACACATGTGTGTACGTGTGTGTGTGTGTGTGTGTGTGTGTGTGCGTGCGTGCGTGCGTGCGTGCGTGAGAGAGAGAGAGAGAGAGAGAGAGAGAGAGAGAGAGAGAGAGAGAGAGAGATAGGACACAATGGTTTCTGACAGTCTCCTCAACTGATAATTTTAGGATTTCAGATATATGCAAAAATGAAACAAACTTTTTCTGCTCACAATATTTTATGAATGGAAATAAGATTGGTATTTCAAAAAAGCTTTATTCTATGAGTACTAGTTTGATGTGTAGATATGCACATATACCTTGTGGGAGCCAAATGTCCACAGGTGTCAGAAGAGGACATTGGTTCTATAAGAGCTGGGCTACAGATGGTTGCAAACCACCCCTGGATGCTGACAACCAAACATGCATCTTTGGAGGAGAAGAAAGTGCTTTTAGGTTCCTCTCCCCTGCCCAGGCTCCCAATTAACTTAGGGTATCTTGTCCCTTTCCCCTTCTCTGGGGGACCATGTATCTCTCTCTTAGGGTCCTCCTTGTTTACTAGCTTTTCTGGATTGTAGGCTGATACTTCTTTGCTTTAGGTCTAAACTCCATAGATGAGTGAGTACATACCATTTTTGTCTTTTTGTGACTCCATTTACCTCACTCAAGGTGGTTTCTTCTAGGTCCATCCATTTACCTGCAAATTTCAAGATTCTGTTTTTTTTTTTTTTTCCTGCGGTTTTTTTTCATTGTGTAAATGTACCACATTTTCTCCATCCATTCTTCAGTTGAGGGCCATCTAGGTTGCTTCCAGGTTACGGCTATTAAAATAATGCTGCTATGAACATGGTTAAACAGATATCCTTGTTTGAATGTGCATCTTTTGGGTATATGCCTAAGAGTGGAATTGGTGGATCTTGTGGTAGACTGATGCCCATTTTCCTGAGGAACCGCCATACTGATTTCCAAAGTGGCTGCACAAGTTGGCACTCCCACCAGCAATGGAGGAGTGATCGATTCCCTTTCTTCACATCCTCTCCAGCACAAACTGTCATTGGTGTTTTTGATTTTAGCCATTCTGACAGGAGTAAAATGGTATCTCAGAGTTGTTTTGATTTGCATTTCCCTGATGGCTAAGGATGTTGTGCACTTTCTTATGTGTCTTTCAGACGTTTTAGATTCCTCTATTGAGAATTCTCTATTTAGATCTGTACCCCACTTTTTAATTGGGTTAGTTGGTGTTTTAGAGACTAGCTTCTTGAGTTCTTTGTAGATTTTGGAGATCAGCCCTCTGTTAGATGTGGGGTTGGTGAATATCTTTTCCCATTCTCTCTTTTTGAATGTGTCATTTGCCTTACAAAAGCTTCTCAGTTTCAGGAGATAGAAGAAAGAGAAAGTGAGAAGTGGATGGGAGAGGAGGACATGAGGGAGCAGGAAGGTTGAGTCAGGGGAAGAATAGAGCAGAGCAAGAGAAGAGATTCCATTTTAGAGGGAGCCATTATAGGTTTAAAGAGAATTCTGGCACCAGGGAAATGTACAAAGATCAACAAAGTTGACCCCAACTAACAATCTAAACAATAGTCGAGAGTCTACCTAAAATGCCCTTCTCTGATGAATACCTTATATGCCATCCTAGAGCCTTCATCCAGTAGCTGTTGGAAGCAGAAACAGACACCCATAGCTAAATACTAAGCTGAATTCTGGAATCCAGTTGTAGAGAGGGAGGAATGATAAGCAAAGGGGTCAAGACCAGGCTGGAGAAACCCATAGAAACTGCTGAGCTGAACAAGGGGTTGCTCACGGACCCCAAACTGATAGCTGAGAAACGAGCAAAGGACTGCTCCAGACCCTCTGAATGAGGAGGTCAGTTTGGAGGTCTGGGCCATCTATGGGGACACTGGTAGTGGATCAGTATTAACCCCTAGTACACAATTGAATTTTGGGAGCCCACTCCATATAGAGGGATACTCTCTCAGCCTAGACACACAGGGGAGGGGCTAGGCTCTGCTCCAAATAATATGAGAGACTTTGAAGATTCCCCCATGGACGGCCTCACCCTTCCTGGAGAGTAGAAAGGGGTTGGTGGGTGGCAGGGGAGGAGCACAGGGAGAGGGTCTTGGGATTAACATGTAAAAGAGGTTTGTTTCTAATTTTAATTAAAAAATAAAATAAAATCATGAATTCTCTGTTGCTTTGATACACACAAAAAAGTGCTTTTTGGAACTCTATACTCCAGATTAATTATTTTTAATTTTAATTATTTCTTTTAATGTTATTCAAAAATTGACAAATGAGAGCCTAAGGTCCTGGCCCTTCACTCACATCATCTCCCAGGTACTCTAACTCTGTCCCCTCTCCTCTGATACAGGAGAAAGGACCTAAAGAGCTTGGATTTTGCTGATTTCAATCTACTGAATTCCATAAATGACAGCAATGCGTTAACCCAAGCTTTCAACTTTTAACCTAAATTTGTACTTTAAAATTCATGAGGTAGCTTTTGTTCTTATAATTCAATTATGCTCTACCTTAAAACAAACTCTAAATTAGAAAAATGGAAATCTGACTTTTACATTATGTTTATTAAAAGGCCCTATTGCTGCTTACATTATGAAAATATATTCAAAATTAAATTATTTCTCAGAGTATATTGAAAGTCCTCTTAAGAAGCAAATACCACAATGAAAACAATTAAATCTCTTTCAGATATTTAAAATCCAGTGTTGCTGTGTTTAACTTTTTTATTTGCTTGTGTCAGTTAACTTGAGTAGAAAATAACTGAAATATTAAGCTGGTGAATGTAGTAGATTCACAGAAGACTTGCATAGGTTCAAAAATTATAGATCTGTACCCTGAGATTTGTTTGTGGTTTTACTACTAATAAAAAAGTGTATCCAGATATTTGAAATTACTGTGATATTCAAATTGAAATGAGGAGAACAAAGAGAACCAAACCACAATGGAAAATGAAGTGAAATATTTTGGGGGAATGATCAAGATGGCAGCTCTTAGATGCCTATAGGTTCTGCTGACCTAGCCCCAGAATGTTAGTTCTTAAAACCATTTATGCAAACTGCTTGTTAGGGCAAATTCTTTCTGTCCCTTTAAGATACAAATCTTTTAAAGAGCTTATTGGTGTTTTTGTCACACACAACACCTGAGAAGGGGCCTGTGGGAGAGGAGGGTCTTAAGTAAGGACTCATTTTGCTTGAAGTTGTAAAATACTCCTGTCAGGAAAGTTTGCATAAAAGGCTATTCCTCTGAGGGAACTAATCACCTCACACATACCTATAATCCTCTCCAATGTAGTGCCATCCTTCAGCCATTAACAGCTTTTCTTCTATATTTCAATAGTATTGAATAAAGCCCCTTTGCCCTTTTAACTGTAGGTTGTACAGTGTTTGCTTTGACACACATTATACTATGTACAAGATTATTCTCCATTATGGGAAAGCTGTTCATAGATTCATACAATATTCCATTAAATACAGTATTTTGTTTTATTAAATAGTAATGTCACTACAATTTATAGGAAAATGATACTATATGTAATAACTTCAAAATTAAAACATTTCTTTTCCTACCATAAATATCTCATTGTAGTTTAGGTGAGAATATATATGTTTTATTTTTTCTTGAGTATGTCTGTGTTATGCCTGTTTACCCATGGAGGAAATACACTTTAGCATATGAACCCACTCAGTAAGGTAACGATGCAGTACTTGAACTTTAAATTTCTCATGCAGTGAATCCAATAAATTCTTCCAGAGATTCCCTTTGGCATCTGAGTAAATTCCTAGTGATTTAAAATTTTTATGGCTGTTTCTCTACCTTTCACCCCAGAGGCAAGATTTTGCTACCTTCAGGCCTCCTCATCCTTTTCCTGGAGGAACTACCTGGCTTGGAAAAGAATTAACGTATAACTGCTAGACCTGGCTGTTTTCTCTCTGGAGAGAGTGGCCTGTGCTCTTACTATTTTTTAAAATACTGTGTCATTCTCTTAGTATGTAAGCAGTAAGAGAGTCCTAGTATTCTCAGGATTATCCTAAAAACCAAACCTATGATTCTCTGTGCATTTGCATATGTATATTTGTTTATACTTAAATTCCTATTTATACTTACAGTCATAAATGAGTAGTTTTGCACAAGATCATGTAAGAAAACAACCACAGAGAGACCCTTATCTCAGAATATGTTCTTGTTTAAGATAATATGTAAACGAGTTGAATTCGTTATGTAAAAATCTTACACTCTGTTATTTTCTTAAAACTGGTAAGCACAAAGATAGTCAGATATTGTGACCTGTTTTTGTAGTGAATAATACTGAATATATCCCACCTCAAATACCAAAGGAGTCATAACACATTATATTCAGTTGCATGCATTCATTTGATAATTAATTATATCATGTATTATTTAATTAAATATAGTCAGTAATTTAACATGCAATGAACACTGCCTCATAGACATGCATTTACATGTATTATATTATGTAAAACTTAAACAAAGTAGCACATTTTAATATCAAATATAAAATTCAGTTTAAGTCTTATATATTGGTTTAGTCATGTTTTCTTTATTGGTTGTTCAATTTTAATGATTATAGTGGAGGAATGGGTAATTAATTGCATTAAGTGAAGAAAAGCTACACCTACCTACTGCCACCTATTGTCTTGACTTAATATCTAACTTGGGGCCTATGTAGTCTATCCAGTTATAGCAAAACTGACTGTCAGAAATTGTTGGTAGTTTTCACAATCTCTTTTAAACTGTAAAGCAGCAGGTCTGTTCACTTTCGGGATACAATTTGCATGGCTTGCACTTGCTCTTTACTTCTGCTTCTCTTCTGTGTGACATAATGGAGGCTGCATTTCTTCTGCCTGAGATAGATGTCCTGAGCAGTGCAGAGACCACCCAGCACCTCCAATGTGTACACTTTTCCTGTAAAATCATATGAATTTGAATGTTATTTCTGTTTGTGTCAGATTGAATTTAAATTTCTAAATTCAGCAATCCTCTCTCTCCCTCTCTCTTTCTCTCTCTCTCTCTCTCTGTGTGTGTGTGTGTGTGTATGTGTGTGTGTGTGTGTCAAAGTTTATTTTCAACTCTCAAAGCAGTATAAGTAACATAAAACAAATGTAAATGAATGAAAAATGAGGATGGCAAATTCCCAGGATTTTTAAGGGACAGGAGAAGAAGGGTATGAAAAATATATTCTTCCTTTTGTCAATGATTGAATTCCTTATTATTTCATAAGCTCAGAAAAATTACAAAGCCGGAATTGATTTTACAGATTTTCCATTATTTGTAGACCTTTGATTTTTTCCTTATCTTAAAATTTTTTTGAATTTAAGTATCTCATTAAATTTATTTTGTGATTATAATTTAATTATAACATTGCCCTTTCCTTTTTCTCTTTTCAAACTCTTATGTACTGTTTTCTTCTCTCCTTCAAATTCAAGTCTCATTTGTTAGTAATTGATACTGCATGTATATTATGTATGCCTGCACATATGTATCCCTAAACATAACCTGTGAGTCCACCTAATTCTACTTTGTTGTACATTTTCATGGCTGACCATTTGATACCAGATAATGAACTAGGGTGCTCTTCCTGGGGAGTCATGGCCACCTCTCATGTTTATAGTTTTCCTCAGTTACTGTAGTTTAGGTGTGAGGTCCTGTGGACTTTCTCTGTCTGGTTTGACATTTTCATTGGTATCATCCTTCTTCATCTTATATTTGGCCAGTCAGATTTGTACGACTTTATGGGTATAGCTTCTGAAATTACTAATGTTGTGCCCAAATTCTGAACCCCCAAATCACCAAGAGGTCCATTTCGATGCAAAAGCAATGAGTCTTTTATTGCAGTTGTTTAAGAGCTAACCCCATTAGCTCAGGCCTTTCATCCATCCACCATGGTGGATGGCTGAGGAAAGACCCTGAGAAACTACAGTACAAGGATCTTATAGGGCAGCATAAGGGGAGTGTCTAGGAGTATGCCAGTCTTAGGATTGGTGTGCTTCCAGTCTTGGATGCCCTGCCCTGAGTTGATTGGTCAACCCATTGTTATGGCCCATAGGCCCTCCCAGGGTGGTTGCTATTCTCTTGCAAGTCACTGCTGTGTACTTGTCTGTAAAGCACACCCAGAACCATAAAGCATAGCCCCAATAACTAACTTCTGATTGGTTCCTTACCATGAGGTAGGCATCTGACCTCCTAGTGACCAAGGCGAAGGTCAGGCAAGCATGTGTTAGCCTGTCATGGCTGCTAAAATGGTGTTGGTCCCTTCGCTAGGAGACCCAGTCTCACAACAAACTCCCTGATCTTATCTTTCTGCTCCATATTAATTTAAAATACCCTTTAAAAAGTACTGTATCTGCCCAATGGAAGGCCTCACTGTCCTTGGGGAATGGGCGGGGGTGGGTTGGGAGGGTGATAGGGGGCATGGGAGGATGGGAGACGGAATGGGGATATTGATATATAAAATGATTGTTTCTATAGAAAAAATAACTACAAATGTAAAAAAGAAAGTACTGAAACTGCTACTTGATTTTTGTCAAGTTTACACAAACAGGCACATCTGGGAAAAGGATTTTCAATTGATAAGTGCTTCTATGAGATTACCTGTAGGCAACGGGCATTGGTGTCTCACGCCTTTAATCCCAGCATTCAGGAGGCAGAGGCAGGTGGATCTCTGTGAGTTCGAGGCCAGCCTGGTCTCTAGAGTGACTGCCAGGATAGGCTCCAAAGCTACACAGAGAAATCCTGTCTCGAAAAACAAAATAAAACAAAACAAAAACTAATTTCTCTATCTTGCCAAAAGCAATCTACAGATTCAATGCAATCCCCATCAAAATACTGGCACAATTCTTCACAGACCTTGAAAGAACACTTATCAACTTTATATGGAGAAACAAAAGACCCAGGATAGCCAAAACAACCCTGTACAATAGAGGAACTTCTGGAGGAATCACCATCCCTGACTTCATGCTCTATTACAGAGTTATAGTCTTAAAAACAGCTTGGTATTGGCATAAAAATAGACAGGTAGACCAACAGAATAGAGTTGAAAACCCTGATATTAACCCACACACCTACAAACACCTGATATTTGACAAACAATCCAAATTTATATGCTGGAACAAAGAGAACATCTTCAACAAATGGTGCTGGCATAACTGGATGCAGACATGTAGAAGACTACAGATAGATAGACCCAAGCCTATCTCCATGCACAAAACTTAAGTCAAAATGGATCAAAGACCTCAACATAAACCCAGCCACACTAACCCTATTAGAAGACAAAGTGGGAAATACCCTTGAATTAATTGGTACAGGAGACCGCTTCCTGAACATTACACCAGTAGCACAGAATACCTGTAGGCAAATCTTTAGGGAATTTTCTTGATTAATTATTAATGCGGGATGGCCCAGCACACTGCACTCAAGGCCGTGCCACCAATAGTCCTCTGGTCCTATGAATGTATAGAGAATCAAGCTCAGCAAGCTATAGGGATCAAAGCAGTAAGCAGCACCCTCCACCGCCTCTGTTTCAGTTCCTGCCTCCAGGTTCCTGGTTTTGATAATGGAGTGTGATCTGGAAATAAATGGAAGCCAAATAAACCCTTCCGACTCATGTTGCTTTTGGTTATGGTATTTTGCCACAGCAATAGAAACTCTAAATAAAAAAAAAATAACCTGTATAGTATTTATTCTGTCATAAACC
This sequence comes from Cricetulus griseus, assembly GCF_003668045.3. Classification (NCBI taxonomy): domain Eukaryota; kingdom Metazoa; phylum Chordata; class Mammalia; order Rodentia; family Cricetidae; genus Cricetulus; species Cricetulus griseus. The sequence continues at coordinate 300,810,485 of NC_048595.1, read as the reverse complement.
TAAATCAAGGATTGGATGCAAGAACAATTGCTGACTTTTTTCTTTACATGAATGTGAAAACAAATTTGGTGCATGTTAATAATTTATTATCAAGCTTATCACCATAATAAAAAATTTTGTGTTAATCTAACAGCATATTTTGTAATTGAAATGTTGTTAAATATATTAAGCTCTTGAATACTATTGAGCAGTTTCTGTACTTGAATTGTATGTTATGCCTCATCAACAAAATAATCTACTAAAATTTAAGTTTGTAAATGTGAGTAAACTTAAGTAAATATATCTGTTTTACAGATGGAAAACAATGTTTATGGTTAAATATTTAATGAAAATCATTAAATGTATCTTCTTTTTAAAAATAGCCTTCACACTTAAATTAACATATAAATATAAGTGTTATACATGCATTTGTATATATGTTAAGTTTAGGTGTGAATATTACATATATATATATATACATATATATATATGTATATATATAGATATAGATATAGATATATGGGAGAGGGGAGGGGGATCCAGACAGACAGACAAAAAATTTCCTTTAGTTACACAGCCGCATAGCTTCATTTTCATTTTCATTACACTTACCAGTGTATACCTTCAGTTTAGTTTAAAACAATGGTTTAAAACCATATGCTTGCCCCCCCCACACACACACACATGTGCGTGGGGGAGAACAGGTCTCCCTATGACGCTGAGACTGGCTGGAACTCCCTATGGAGTCAGGGCTACATCTGAATTTGTAATCCTACCGACTATACTTTTGGAGTACTTGGGATACAGTCACAAAACAACCTGGTCCACTTCTTTTAGTATATTACATTTAACACAGATCATGGCATGGAATATTAGAGTTATCAAAAAAGTATTGCTATGAATTAAAATGGCAAAGTTCATAGCAACCATGTTTTAAACTAAACTGAATGTATGCTTTGATAAGTGGAATTAAAATGAAACTATGCAACTGAATAACCATGGAGAGGAGAATTTTATTTCTGTCAATACTCTGCTTCTATATTTATTGTTATTTTGTTATAGTTTCATCAACATTTTGAAACTCATCAAGCAGAGTTAATCCCTATTACTGCCTAAAAACTACATAGCAAAAGCAAGTGATTTTACAACTAATAGTTTACTTGTTTATGATTGTTCAATGCTAGGATTTTCCCCTGGGTTGTATGACAGAATAGGGCACAGATGAGTTTCTTCAATAGGTTCATACTTATTGGACATTGGTTGTTGACTTTATTTCTTGATTATCCTCTGCATTTCCATTCCATGGATTCTTCTCAACTAAAATAGTATAGATTGTAAGTTTTGAGAATGGGAATACTAAGGAGTCCATGTTCAGTTTTCACATGCTTGAGCAAGCCACTTATTTCATGCTTACTATGTCCAGTTATTAAAAGCTGCCCCATGACCAAATTCAATATGCAAGTGAGAAAAGGCAATACAGAGGTATACATGTGTATATGCATCTTCACATGGTATAGCTATGTTAGAGTATATTGCTGCATTTTTCAATATGAGAATTCCAACTTATTTCATCATCAGATTCTTAGATTAAATACTTACTTTTACTGTGGCTCTTTTCTACTTACCATTTGAAAACTATTGATGGGAAGTATGATGAACTACATTTTATACTGAAAAGAATGTTGTCAAAATATCCTTAGTGGCTTTATAATAACAATTGCATAAACTGGGTTTCTGGATTGAGGTTGAAGTTACAGACAAAACAATCTATTTCAATAGGACACAATAAAAGATGCAACACCAGATAGTTATCAGTTAAAAGGCCTTCACACGTGTTAAAGTAGTACTGTGGGATACAATGATTTTCCTTTCTACAGCATAAAATAGTTTCTTTTAAATTCACTTTTAATTTTCAAGGAGTAATCCCAGAATCATTTAGATTTCCATTCTATCTGTCATTCACAATATGCTTAATGTCTTGTTCCACAATTTCTCTAACTTGTTGATTTACAAGTCTTACTTTTGAAACCATCTCTAAGAATTAATGCATACAACTAGTAAATAAGTAAGTAAGTGATTGCCCTGAGAAAGCAGGAGAACCTAAGAGGGCATTGATGAAGCTTGAAAGTGAAGTGGGGCTTATTCTGGAGATTCGAATGTCGAAGATGCCAGAGATGTGAGATACTTGCCAAAGAGAGCTGCATACAAGGAATGGAACTGTCCAGAAAGAGAGATGCTAGAGGGAGCAGATCTGGAAGCTTGGAGGCATGCAAGGCATATAAAATTAAATGTCCAAACCACAGATGGAGCACTGTAACTTTTTTGTTCACCTTGCTGGGCTCTGGTCTTGCTGGTCCTGGATTTCCTCACTATTCCCCCATGCCCCTCTTTGGGTCTATTAACATATATTTTATGCCATCATATTTTGGAAGTATATAACTTGATTATTTTATGTATTTTACAGGGGAATTAGTAATTAAGAGATTTCCTTGAGTCTCAGAAAAGATTTTGGTGTTTAGATTTTAAACAGTGTTGTGACTGGAAAGACTATGGAGACCTTTGAAGTTGGATCAATGCATTTTGCATTATATTATAGACATGAGATCTCCTGGACCCTAGGGAAGGAATATAGTGGTTTAAGTAGAAAATGCTCACACAGGATCCAGAATTTAAACACTTGGACCCCAGTAAATGTCACTGTGTGGAGAAGTTAAAGAAGTACAGCCTAGTGGGATGAATTTGGAGAAATTATGTCACTGGTTCAGGGTTTCAGAGTTTAAAGACTTGTTCTGCTTCTAGTTTGAACTCTGTGATTCATTCTTGGGTTTGAAGATAATGAACTCTCAGCTTCACATTCTTGCCAAAATACCTACTCCTTGCTGCTATCCCACATTATCTCAATGTACTCTTATTTTTCTGGAAACATGACACAAATACACTCTTCATTTTATAAGTTTCTTCTTGTCATGATGTTTTATCCCAGCAACAGAGAAGTAATGAGTGCACTATATGAATAGAAGAACAATGAACACTAATGTACAAGTGTTTCTGTAGTAAGATAGTAAATCCTTTGGGTATTTGTCCAGAAATGGAATAGCTGACTCATATGGTAGATAGACTTCTTGGTTCTTCAGAAAACTACTCTGATTTCCAGGATGGTTACACTAGTTCATGCACCAATCAACAGTATCTAGGGGTTATTCCAGTACAAATTTTTATGCATTTCATCAAAGTTTCCTTGGTTATCTAATTTTAGGTACCATTTCCACATAATTTCTTATCAAAGAATTTCTACATAGACCTATTACATCCATTTCTCTTCCCATATTAATATTACTTGCTGATTTGTTTTTTTCCTCTCTTTTTCCTTAATTTTCTTCTGTTAGGAATCTCTATTTCTAGACAATCCTCTTCAATGGCTCTATGATGCTCTAAATATCAGTTTCTTCTTTTATAATGGTCAAAAGAAGTCAGTGAAACTGATATTATAGTAGTTACAAAAACAGAAAAATGAATTGGAATTCATTTGAAATTCATGTAATACAAAATAGATAGCCTTTATAGGTAAAGGTACTTTTAGATTGTAAAGACTTACACAAATTTAAGGCAATATCATGAATAATAATGTCTATGTTGATGGAAGTCACAAAATCAGAAGCCTTTCTAAAACCTAAGTTAAACCACAAGGAATAGTTCAGTTAACTTAGAACTCACCAATAATACCCTCCATATAATGGATCTGTCCATCCATAATAGTAGCTACTTAAAATATTTTACATGGATTTATTTATATCTCTATGTCTACTTGAATGTTCACTTTCAAAGTCAGTCCACCTAAAGTTAATTATAAACATATAATTATAAACAATTGTCATGTGAAGGCATATAATGGGATAATAATTTGAAAATTGATTAAGATTATGATTAATATATCTTATTCAAGTCTTTGATGTTTGGTTTATTCTAAGACATTTTATAAAGTAATATATTATATGTGTGTCATTTTTCACAACTGAGAAATCAATGACAAATTTAACTGCAGAAGAGATTTCTTTGTACATTAGTTACTGTTATACTTGGAGTCATTTATACATGCATTGAATGATAGATATTTAATTAGAAGTGGATAAACTAACATCTGAAATGTAAAGAGCAGTCCACCATCCATAGGATTTTATTCAGAGTTTACACAGAGAGTTCTAGGGTATTTTGACAACACCCAATCAACTTCAATTTGTCAATTTCAAAGTTTGTTACCAGAAAGTTCATTTAAAGGAAGGTCTGCTCAATTCATGTTAACTATAAGTGATTGCAATACATAACACTTACAAAATGCACCGCTTCTTGGGAAAATAAAGTTGTTTAATATGGCTATTATGTACTTTCAAAGCATAAGACATGTTTTTTAAAGCACATCTTAAAACACCAATTTAAAGTAGTATAATGAAAAATGTATTTGCTTGTGGAAAGCATATGGCAATAACAGTAAAATCAGAGATGCTTTTCCCTACAATAGTTCTTCATTTATGTAGAAGTGTGTAAAGTATAAAAGTGCTGTAACACTGGTTTTCCATCTCTTGTCTAACTTGATGGAGGGTTGATAAACTATACCACATGGAAGGATTTGCAATAGTGTTCACAGTCTTTGTAGAGTGGGCTTCTAATGACATGATGTTTATGGAGGGTTGGGTTCCTTTTAAAAAAGACTTTTTGGTGTCATCTACCTCATTTCACTGGCAGTATAAATATTGGTCAGAAACTGTTACAAAACACAAATGATTTGCATTTCCCTGATAGCTAAGGATGTTATGTGTCTTTCAGACATTTTAGATTCCTCTATTGAGAATTCTGTATTTAATTATGTACCCCATTTTTTAATTGGATTATTTGGTGTTTTGGAGACTAGCTTCTTGAATTCTTTGTAAATTTTGGAGATCAGCCCTCTGTTGGATATAGGGTTGGTGAATATCTTTTCTCATTCTGTGGGCTGCAGTTAAGTCTTGATGACTGTGTCCTTTGCTTTACAGAAGTTTCTCAATTTCAGGAGATCCCATTTATTAATTGTAGATCTCAATGTCTGTTCTACTGTTGTAATGTTCAGGAAGCGTACTCCAGTACCAATTTCTTCAAGGGTACTTCCCACTTGCTCTTCTAAGAGGTTCAGTGTGGCTGGATTTATGTTGAGGTCTTTTCAAAATGGCTAAAAGACACATAACAAAGTGCTCAACATCCTTAGCCATCAGGGAAATGCACATCAAAAAAAAGTCTGATATACCATCTTACTCCTGTCAGAATGGCAAAAAAAAAATCACTAATGATAGCTTATGCTGCAGAGGATGTGGAGAAAGGGGAACACTCCTTCACTGTTGGTGGGAGTGCAAACTTGTGCAGCCCCTTTGGAAATCAATATGGCAATTCCTCAGGAAAATGGGAATCAGTCTACCACAAGTTCCAGCAATTCCACTCTTAGTCATATATCCCAAAGAAGCACATTCATACAAGGACATCTGTCCAACTAGGTTCATAGCAACATTATTTGTACTAGCCAGAACCTGGAAGCAACCTAGATGCACCTCAACTGAAAAATGTATACAAAAATGTGGTTCATTTACACAATGGAGTACTACTCAGCAGGAAAAAAAAAAACAATGGAATCTTGAAATTTGAAGGCAAATGGATGGAACTAGAAGATACTATTTTGAGCAAGGTAACCCAGTTACAAAAAGACAAACATGATATGCACTCACTCATATATGGATTTTACACATAGAGTAAAGGATTACCAGCCTATAATCCACACCACTAGAGACGGTAGGCAACAAGGAGGACTCTAAGAAAGACATATATGGTCCCTTGGAGAAGGGGAAAGGGACAAGATCTCCTGAGCAAACTGGGAGCATGGTGGGAGGGGAGAGGAAGCTAGAAGAATGAGAAGGGGAGAAAAGGAGGGGTGAGGAGGACAGGAGGGAGCAGGAAGGTTGTGTAGGGAGAAGAATAGAGAAGAATAAGAGATACCACCAAAGAGGGAGCCAGTATAGGTTTGAAGAGAAATCAGGCACTCAGGAAATGTCCAGTGATCTACAAGGATAACACCAACTAACCATCTAAGCAAGAGTGGAGAGGCTAGCTTAAAAGTTCTCCCCTGATAATAAGATTGATGACTAAATTATATGCCATCCTAGAGGCTTTATCCAGCAGCTGATGGAAGTAGAAGTAGATGCCACAGCTAAACACTGAACTGAACTGGAATCCAGTCACAGAGAAGGAGAAGTGATGAGCAAAGGGGGCAAGACCAGGCTGGTGAAACTCACAGAAACAGCTGACCTGAACAAGGGGAGATCCATGAATATGGGTATCAATGAGGCGGCCTTGGAAATCTATGCCTCTTGTAGTAGATCAGTACTTATCCCTAGCAAAGGAATAGACTTTGGGATCCCATTTTACATAGAAGGATACTCCCTCAGTCTAGACATAGAAGGGATGGCCTAGGCCCTATCCCAAAGGATATGACAGACTCTAAATACCCCCATGGATGGCCTCACTCTCCCTCGGGGGAGAAATGGTACTTGAAAGGTAGGGGAGGAGGCAAGAGAGAGGGAACTGGGATTGACATATAAAACAATCTTGTTTGTAATTTGAATTAATAAATGGAGAAAAAAACACAAATGAAATGTCCTAAACGTATAGTTACAAATTTTTTCCTCAGACAGAAGCATAAATCTGATCCATGAGCATGCTTTTGTCTCTCCATCCTCAAAGTTTTGATGCACTCAACTCAGATTTTATGCATTGCACAAGGTGAAATGCAAAGAAAGATAGTTCTTTAAGACACAATGATGGGAACAAAGAGCACCATTCTCTTCAAAACTCACAATAGGGCACACTCTCACAGTAGGCCTTTGGGTGACACTCACCCTCAGTTTGATATTGAACATGTGACAGTGTACATATTCCAGGCCAAACACTACAGAGGTTTTCACATGTTTTGTTTCTTGAATGAATTTCAAGTGATTAAAATGTTTACAAAGCATTCATTTATATTTCTCTATTTTACCATTAAATTTGATAACTTTTGTTGACTTTTTTGTGTCATACATTATTTTACCATCATGGAACAGTGAGAAGCACTTTTCTCCTACATGAAAAGTTGAATTATTGAGATGACAAGTGAGCATGCCTGGTGCTTTCTGAAATTTACCTTCCTCTGAAAGAAGTTTCTCAATACAGACTGTCCTCATACATTTTACTAAGTAACTGACAACTTTTCCTCCTCTTGTGTTGTAAACTCTACAAATAACCCCTTTCTCAGGGCCAAGTTTGTTATGGAACATCATGACTACAAGTTATATTTAAATTTTACATAAAATTAGTCTAGGTGATATAGTCTCCTGGAGACGTTCTTCAAAACAGGAGACCAATATCATTAATCATATTGTCACTCTCTACTTCTTACTGTTCTGTATTCAGTTTCTTATTCCACTATTTAAGAACAGATATATAATTTCACAAATATTCTGTTGTTAGATGACATTTTTTTTTCTCTCTGAGGTATTGTATAATGCTATTTGAACCTGCAGCAAGTGGCCATTTCATTTTGTGAACTATTTATTTTTCTACCTTCCCTTCACAGACCTTAAGGTGTTGTGGCATATGAATAAATTAGTATTAAAAATATACAAAAATATTAGAGAAATGACAAGTGATAGGAGACATCTGAGAAAGAGGTAAAAAGCTCATTGTGTGTCTAGGTGAAGGCCATGCAGGGCTTTGTCAGCTGTGTGATGGTACCAAAGATTCGGATGAAGGATTCCAAAGATGTTTCAGGGATAGAGGCAGTAGGAAATGGTGATGTGTAGAAAACACATAGAGAGAAGGTTCTATGTTGAAATACTGTCTTCTAAGTAAGAGTTCTATAAATAAAATACATAAAACAAAAAATATCCACAAAATTTGAATTTTGTATAAAGATGAGTGTATTTTTGCAGTGTATATCACATGCAGTACTTGTGTACTCAGAACTTTTTTATTATTTATTGGAAATTCAAATGTAAAACCTATATTTGTTAAGCCCACAGCCCTATTTTTGTTCTCTTCCTGGATTTGAAAGCAGTGGAGAAAAACCAGCAAAACGCGAACAAAATTTTGCTTATATTGACTTTAAACTCCATATAGTTTAGATGAAATTTCAAGTTGGCACCTTGAACTTAGAGCTGAAGATAAATGCCTAGACTGAACTGACTGTAGCATACACTCTTTAGAACCTTTCTCTTTGTCAGATGATCCTCGTACCTCAATTGTATAATTTTTAATAGCTGTTGTACTCATATAGAAAGAAATAAAATATGGCAATAGCTGTTTTTTTTAATCTTTGATACTGTCGGTTAGCAAATGCTAATCATTAGTTTAATAGCTGTTTATCAATATCTGTCAATATATTTATATTTACTTATCCTAATAATGACATAACATTGAATGCATGTTTCACGGTTTTTTAAATTGATAAATAGCTTTCAATTTTTTGTGGCCTATAGAATGATTTTCTGTGATGACAGGCTGTGTTCTTAAACTTGTAATGACTTATTATTTACTATAAAATAAAGATCACTATGTTCTTGGTTTTCCCCAATGTGAAAAGATAATTGTTTTTGACATTAGAATATCAAAAGGTCAAAAAGATATTTAACATATACAAATAGCTAGAACAGATGTAAGTAGATGGAACCAAGAAAAACAGATTGGTTCTGTATTTTCCAAATAACTATGTCTGAAGACTATCAGGTGAAAAGATAGACAAACATGTTAGGACCCAGAAGATTATATTATAAAATGCTGCCCAATCATCATGATAATAACAAGCATGGACTTGAAAAGACAATGAAATTAGAACCCTAGGAAAGGAAATAATATTTTTTAAAAATTTAATACTTACTGTTTGTGTTGGAAATTATTTCACTGAATTTTCTACCTTGTAGCTGAGAAAAAGCATGACTACATCGACACTATTGATAACTTCTAAGTTAATGGCGAATGCTAGTTTCTTATCTATATAATGCCTGAAGATTTGGCTTTTTGTATACTTAAATCATTGTTAGGAATATCCCTACTAAATAATGCTTGTATTTATTCTTTGGCAATTTCATACAATATACTTTAATCATATTTATTCTCCATTCCCAACTCCTCTAAGATACTCCCCCATCTGTCTATTTAACTGCATGCCTTCTATCCCACTGAAAACAAACAAACAAAACAAAGCAAAGCAAAACAAAACAAAACAAAAAAACAAGAACCCATGTAGCCTAGTTTATATTAGCCAACTATTAGGCATGAGGCCTTCCATGGAGTATGGTCCAGGGTCACTTCAATGAGAAGACTGACTTTCCCTCTCCAATTAGCAGTCAAATACCAATAGCTCCACCAATAGCGTGGAGTTTCATGTCTACTTCACCTTCTCAATGCTGGGATCTTGTCTAACTTGAGCTTATGCAGTTCTTGTGCATGCTCTCACATTCTGTGAGTTCATTTGCATATCTGTCCTGTTGCATTTGGAAAAAAAAAAAAAACACACAGTTTCCTTGAATTCATCTATAACCTCTGCCTCTTAAAATCATTTCAACACCTCTTCTGCATAGAAACAATCTTATTTTACATATCAATCCCAGTTTCCTGTCCCTCCCATCCTCCCCTGCCTCCCACTGACACCCCATCCCATCCCCCAGCCACTCTCCAGGGAGAGTGAGGTCTTCCATGGGGTATCATCAAAGCCTATCTCATCATTTGGGCAGGGCCTAGGCCCTCCCTGGTGTATCTAGGCTGAGAGTATCCCTCCATAGGAAATGGGTTCCCAAAGTCCATTTGTACACTAGGAATAAATGCTGATCCACTGAAAGAGGCCCCATAGATTGTCCAGGCCACCAATCTGACACCCAGGGGGCCTGGTTCTGTCCTATGCTGGTTCCCCAGCTACCAGTCTGTGAGCTCCCAATTGCTCTGGTGGGCTGTTTATGTGGGTTTCCCCAGCATGACAATGACCCCTTTGATCATCACTCCTCCCTCTCTCCAAATGAATTCAAAGAGTTTCGGCTCAGTGCTTAGCTGTGGGTTTCTGCTTCATCCAGTTTCTTGTTGAGCATTCTATTCAAAGAGATTGCCTATCAGTTTTCTAATAAACTCACATACTTTGAATTCATGGTGGGGCTGGTAGCTGGTACTCTTCACTGTTTATAGTTAAGCATATACCCTAATGTTTTAAGAATGAATTGGATTGCATCATAGAAATTACAGACCTTTCAAGATAAACTGTGTTAGAGATCACTGAGATAACAGAATACAAATACAAATCAAGACAACATTCATATGATAAGCACAACTGAAGACTGCTTGGAATGTATCATTTATTGAAAAAAAAAAAAAAAAACCCTGTCCTTTCTTGTTAAAGACTATCTCTGTACTCAATTATTTTTTCTTTCCAGGAATATTTTTCATTTCCAGTGGGATGATACCTTTTGGTAAGCTTTGTGGCTATGAATCAAGTCATTTGACTTTCTTACATTTCTTTTAAAAGGGGAAAATGATGACATAGGAGAGCAGCTCTAACTGACTTTGAACATAGTGAAAACTTTGTGAGACCTTCAAAACAATACAATTCTCTGTTCTCATGACCTTGTATGAACCTTTGTTAGCATTACTTCATATTTTATTTTATTTTGGAAAAGCATCATTTAACATGAAGGCCAGCTTTGAAATACACTTTCATCATTTTTTTTTTAAACTGAGGCTTATTTTTCTACAGTGACCCCTGTCTTAAACACTGTCTTTTTGGGTATCATTTGGCTGAATCTCACCTAATCCCCACTCTCTAACAAGTGGTGGTATCAAGTGAAGAGCAACAGAGTTTAAATCACAGAAACATGAAGACCTAATCTGGTTGATATTCAGTGAACATTGACAGTCAAATATTGCCTTGTAAGTCAGAAAGCAAGTGAAACTTTAGGGACAGTTCCTTTTGTCTACAATTTCCTGTCTTTTAATTCTTGCCAATTCAAGATCTTGAGAATTGGGAGACGAAAAGGAAAAAGACAGAGGAAGAGGATACTAACCATGTCTTTGACTGCTTTAAAATCCGGCACAATGGATACAGGCTACATATGAAAACTGAGAGTGGGAGAAACATTCATGCTCATGGGACAGCACACCTATTGGGTATCCAAAGCCAAATGGGCAGCCTTGAAAATATGCACACAGAAACATTATACAGACAGAGCTGGTTGTATTTAGAAATACATGTGTATATACATGTATATATATAATAACAATGAAGAAGGAGCCATGAATCTGAAAGAAAGCAAAGTGAAGTACAAGGAAGGAAGAAATGAGATAATTACATTACAATCTCAAATATAAAAGAAATTTAAAAAATCATAGCATCAAAAGGCAGATGTTGCCTGCAACCAGGAATGTTTTCTTTATCTCCCATTGATCATCAGAAGCTGCAAAGAACCTCAGGCAAAATTGCCTGCAGACATATGCAGAGGAAGCTATGTAATTATCTTGGATCAAAAAGAATAACAGGAGAAACATTGTGTACTGCTTGGGAACTTGATAGTTTTGTGAATCGCTAACAATTGCTGTGGCTTACTCAGAGGAATCAGATTCACAAAAAGAATATGGGAGGAGGGAGAAGTCTGGACATGAACAATTGTCAGCTGTGTCACAATTCAGGTTCATTTCTTTGTAAATATTTTTACTATAAAAATTTCAAAAGGCGTTGACATAAACCTAGGTAGATATTTGACATCACATTTAAGAAACCAATGCTCTGGTGTCTGGTTCTGTGGAAGTAGCTGTTATTCTCAGTGAGTTCTCATGGTGCTCCTTAGATACTGCTGTTCTAATTTGGTCTCATGGGGTTTCCTTCTTTTTTATTTAAAAATGTATTTTATTCATTTTGCATACCAACCCCAGTTCCTCCTCCCTCCCCTTCTCCCATCCCCACCTGCTCCTTGCCATCTCCCTTCTAGTCCTCAGATGGGGTAAAAAGTGGCAGGAGAGAGAAACACTCACAGACTCAGAGAGCAACAGTCAATACATGGGGCCTCCTGAAACTGAGAAGTTTCTGTAAGGTAGAGGATAGGATCAATGAGAGAAAATAGCAGCCCACAGAATGGGAAAAGATCTTCACCAACCCCACATCTGATAGAGGGCTGATCTCCAAAATATACAAAGAACTCAAGAAGCTAGTCACCAAAACACCAAATACTCCATTTAAAATATTGGATACACATTTAAAGAGGGAATTCTCAACAGAAGAAACTCAAATGGCTGAAAGACATTCAAGGTGGTTCCTTCTTGGAAGTAGTAGCTAAAAACTGTAGATGCTGCAAAAAAGCAGTGTTATAAACAGGATACAATTGCTAAGTAAGGGAGTTTCTGGAAAGATAGGACCAATAAAGGCCAGTAAGAAAGCATAATCAAAATTTTAATTTTAAGTCACATGGTATCCTTATATGTTACAAATGAAATTTAGCCAATATCAAATTCATGTTGACTGAAAATGGAGTCATAAATGTTATGTTTTTATTTAAAAAGAGGAAAAGAGAAAGCTGAGGGATCACCAAGGTTAGCCCATATGGCCAAGATGGTGGCGCCCATAAGCTGCTCTTTTGTCAGTTTACCTCTTTGTTGCCTGTAACCAGAAAGGTTGCTCTATGCATTTCCCATGGTTGAGGCAAGTGGAAAACCGGCCAAAGCTCCTCTCCAGATGCACATCTGCCCATGGGAGTTGCCAGGGGCCTGGTCCCTAAGGGGACACAGCTGTCCTGAAACCGAAAAAGGACCCAGCGGTCCGAACTGGAGGCAAGTGGAAAACCAGCAAAAAGCTCCTTTCAATAAATATACCAAAGTATTATTTGCTTGGATACATTGAAATTTAAATTTTTTCATTTTAGATGAAATGAACTGTGATAACATCCATACCTCTTTCACAACTCCTCTTAGGTCCTCCATCAGCTCCTTACACACCCAGCTTCATATCATACATCATATAATTTGTGTGTTCTCTCTCTCTCTCTCTCTCTCTCTCTCTCTCTCTCTCTCTCTCTCTCTCTCTCTTCCCCTCCCTCCTTCCCATCAAAAACAATACAACAGTTTCTGCTGACCCACTACTACTAGGCATAAGGTCCGCCCTGGTATACGACTCATGTAACAGGTGTCACACCATTAATGCAAATTGTCTGTGCCTTGCACAGGAGCAATAAAATGCTAATAACTTCTCTGACAGTGGTGGGGTTTTGTTTCTCCCTCTCCTTCTCCATGATGGCATTTTGTTTGCCATGAAACTTGCATAGTTTTTATGCACGTTGTTGCAATTGCTATGTGTTCATATGTGCATCTTCCTTGTTGTGTTTGGAAAATACTGTTTCCCAGAAATCATCCTGCATCTTTGTCTTTACAGTCTTTCTGCCCCTCCAGTACATAGATTTCCTGATCCTTGAAGGAGTCGTGAAATATAGACAATCAGTTTAGAGCTGAACATTCCAAACTCTTACTCTCTGCATGTTGACCAGTTGTAGGAATCTTTGTTGTCATCTATGAAGAATAAGCTATTCTGATAATAATTGAGTGATGTGCTAACCAACAGGTAGAGTAGTAGATCTTCAGGAGTTATTTTATTGCTATTTGCATTTATCAGAATAACAATATTCCCATGGGGCTCAGGCCTAGCAAGCCTCAGGTTTTTGGCCTCATTACCAGTGTTGGTTATAGGTTTTATTTTGTGGAGCAGTCCTCAAATCCATGAAGAAGTAGTTGGCTATTCATAATATTTTTGCCACTGTTACACTAGTGGTCATATATTGTCAGGCATGTCATTAATGTAGATTGCAAGGTACATAGCTGGGTAACATAGTTGATTACATTGCTCTTCCAGTAGCATGCAGAGCATTTTTCAGCACTACAAAATATGGACAGTAGCAAAGAGGTTGCCAATTAATTATGAGATTTCTCCATGTTCTATGACTCAAGTATGTACTATCCTTAGCCATAAGGACTTACTGTCTAAGTCTGTAGGCTAACTCATAGTATTGTCAATAGTCTACAGTATTTGGGGCTTATCTATGAGATGCTTATTTGACAATTCAAAAAGAGGTAATTCATCCCCAGTACTTGGGCATTTTATTTGGCAGCATATGGTATCTAGTTCTGGTATTGTCACTTATTATAGTATAACTTCATTTAAACTCTTTCTATATACATATGGATGTGTATATAAACATATATGTATATTTCTGTATTTTATAAACATTCTACAGCAATAAGTTTCTATATGGCTTTATGAAAAGCCATTTAGTGTTAATTATCTCTCCACATAACCTGTGCTCTACCCCGCCCACCCATTCCCCAATTCCATTTAATATTTATTTTTACATTCTCCTTTTAAAATATAGTATTATAAATAGATTTTAAGAGTAATTTTAAAAGTTTACTTGATAATAGTTACTTATAGTTTGCTGTTACTGTAGGGTGTGTATACTAGTATTCCTATAAGAATGTATTAATTACCTGCAAGTCAATTAGTGGCACCGTTTCTGAGAATTCAATAATTAATTGAGATTTAAATTTTGTCCCTATCAACTCTTTTCAACCTTTAGTATCCAAGATTAATTTTCTTATTAGACACTTTATTTTGAATTGAAATATGATGTGGTAATCTCTGGCTATCAAAGCGACAATAATAGAAATACATTGCTAAAATTTATTACTTTTGCTTTTAGAAAATATTCTTTTATTTTACCAATGAAATAATTCTTAGAAAAAATGTATTAGAAATCTGTGCTTTGCATTCAGTATCACTGATGTCTTTGAAACTGAGGAGCAGGTCTTAGTAAATGATTGAATTGACTGCAGTTCTGTAATAACTTCTTATCTTAAATCTTAAGAAAGGTTTAACATAACATTAGGTCCTTCAGATTCCCACACATCTGAAAGCCTTTTCAAGAGTTGTGATACTTATATCCCCATTTTTTCATCTTTTACCATGAATAGAAGTTACCCTAAGATTCATGACCACATGTAGGTGGTATTGGTAGGCTTGCTCTCAACTCACTATCTAAGCACTTAATTTCATTTCCTAAATATGAGCATAGAGGTAGGTTGTTCAGAGATGTCATGATAAAAGCCATAGAGAAAATAAGATGGATAGGTATTGGTTTCACCATCTTCCTACATTAAAGAATCTGGATACCACATCATTGTTTTGTAGGGCAAGGTTTACAGAAAACTTTTGTCAAAATTACTTATGCTTTATTTGTTGGTAATTTATTCACCCACTCACTCATTAACTTCTAATAAAGTATTTATCATAGGATTAGCATTCTTTAATACTGTGAGGTTCCAATGATGGAACTCAGAAAACTCCTTTCCTTATTGTTGGAGTTAATATTGGCATATAAAGCCCAAATGGATGACATTTTACATAGCCCCTGTCAATTTCCTACCAAACTGCAATATCCTATAATAGGGACAACTGGAAGTCATTTTTAGATTTACTCAATGGAGTTTCTAGCCACGATTTCCAAATTCCTCCCACAATCCTCCCTAAAATACAGTTGGCTCTGTCAAAACAATACCCTGCAATGCTGGAACCAATTTGTCTTAGGGTTACTATTGCTGTGATAAAACACTATAACCAAAGGCAACTTAGGGAGGAAAGGGGTTCTTTTCACTCACAGTTCCATTATCAAAATTAGTGAAGGCAGAAACTCAAGCAAAGCAGGAACATGGAGGTAGGAGATGCTGCAGAGGCCATGGAGGAGTGCTGCTAATTGGTTTGTTTTCTCCTAGCTTGCTCTTGCTCAATCTGCTTTCTTACAGATTCCAGGACCACCAGCCCATGGATAGCACCATCAACAATGGAATAGGCTCTCCACTATCAATCAGTAACTAAGAAAAACCCTCTAGAGGTTTGCCTACAGCCTATGGAAGCATTTTCTTAATTGGTATCCCTTCCTCTTACCTTTAGTACCCTAATTAGTATTTCTCTCAGTCTTCATCAGAGTTTGTTTTGCAGTGTATGGGAATCAATAGAGAGACCCACAATGTATCAACATGCAGAGAATAAGAATCTATGGAACAATCAGTCTTCAATGGGACAATTATATAGTACTCTCTCCATCTAAAGAGCAGGGAATGTTGCAGAAGAGGAACAGAGAAACTGTGAGAGAAGGAGGTAGTGAATATCTGCAGCAAAACATTATTTCCTCCACATAATAAAACTGTTTTATACCTGATGTGACAATAGCTATGACTGCATACACAAAACTCACAATGTCAAGCCATCCAAAATATCAGCATGGAAAAAGGTGGTGCTCTTGAAGTTGCATCCCTAACTTAGGAGTTACTGGAACTGGATGGATACTGGGAGATAATAGTTTTCTTCAAGTATGTGCTGCCTAAGGTGAAACTCATTCATCCATGGATTGTTCTACACCCATGCACATACAGAGAAGAATATGTTGATTTTTGGAGTTCTTAAAAGACAGCACATGAATTTGTGAGTAAAAAGTAATGGGGAGATAGTGGAGGAGTTTTAAGGGAGGCAAATGAGGGGACATTTATCAAAAAACAACATATGAATGCATGAGTTTATCAAATAGAAAACAAATTAACTATAGCTTTTCTATCATGCTGGTAAACTATATATTTGGTAAATATCAATATTCAGTTTACTTTTTTACAAAGACACACATACACTCACCCTTAATTTTCATATTACCTTGGGAGATTGAAGACAGAGACTAGAAGTTTATTGTAGTAAATTTCTACTAAGGCAGGGCATTTCTGTTAAGCACATAAACACTTCAGTTAATTTTCTCAGTCTTACACATGTTTTCCATGATTTCTACATATTTGAATGCCTTATTGTTTTTTTGTGGAGAGTCTTTACAAAAATACTAATCTGATAACATGGACTTGTGTATAATGTATTTTTCATCTACTTCACCATTAGCATTAATGCTTTTATATTATACATGTATGTGTAATACCTATACTAGGTCACAGTAATCTTATACTAGACCTTCTACCTCTTAAATACATTTTAAGCTCTGATATGTTCTAGCTCTATTCATTTCCTCCCATGATATTTGTACATTTTCTTGTCATTTTTAAGTAAAAAGAAGATCAAAATTTAATCTTTATTATTTGAAAAAGGTGTCACCTGCTGGTGTCAGGTGAACCTTAATTACATTAAGACTTAACAGTGTCATTTGCTACATTTAAAGGAGCAGGTAGGGTTTAGATTTCAACTATACCATGGAAGCATGGAGTCAAAAATGCACTCAAAACCTGGGCAGATTAGCATATTTCTTCGAAAGAACATTATCTAGTATGTTCTTAAGTTCTTAGCAGGTAGTTCTGTCTAGCAATTTCTTAGTGTCAGGATAAAGTGCAGTGTGTTTTAGTGTATCATCTCACACAAAACAGTTGCACAGAAAAGTTAATCATGTAACAATGAAAAGAATTCTGAACCCTGTAATCCACATGTATGAAGAAGAGACATCTTTGACAAAGTTGAATACGATAGTAATATATAATAATTATGAACACAGAGTTTTAATAAACTTTGTGTCACTGGGTCCAATATAGCACAAAATCCACATAAACTTAGTTATAGCTCTGTAAAGTGATGATATGTGCATAGCCTTTGGGATTTTAATCATTAACCTTGAAATCATAGGTCAATATTTGTAGAAATTAATAGAACATACTTATAGCTATGCTTTCTTAATGATACTTAGACATTTATTTCTTTTTTTTAAAACCTGTAATAAATGAGTCTTCTTTTTTATTATACAAATGACTATAGTTTTCTTGACATTTGTATCTTCCTTTCAAGAAAATGAAATACTTAGACTTTTAGTCTTAATATACTTTGCCATTTATTTCTGTCATCCTGCTGTTTAGCATCTGCAAACCTAACTCTTACCTCTAGGCAAGCAGGCAAGCAAGTGTTTCTTTCCTGAACTAATGGCCATGTAGTTCCTTGGATTAATTGACAAGTCAACGGTGCAGCCACTGTGCATGCTGCTTCCCCAAGAGACCTGGTGCTTATTCACATCAGCAATTTCCTGGCCTTCTGCTTCTCCAGATCCTGACCCCTTTTTGGTATCACTAATTCAAATGGGTGGCCATATTGAATATATTGCTTATGTATATAGGAATACAACACCTTTCACTATGATGGGAAAGATAGTAAAGGGCAACTAGCTAATTACATCATAATCATATAATTTGACAAAGAAATTATTTTTAAAGTATTATACCTTAAAAAAAACCAACTTTTTTGATCACTATATTGCCCAGGCACAATCTTTTCAATGAACAGAGAGAAAACAGGCTTCCACCATCACACTTCTCTGTAAAACAGTTTTCTCTAGAAACATATTTGAATTCTCAGAATAGACAAAAAAATTGGGAACTTGAGCTCTCATATGGTCACTTACCTTCTATTTGACCTTGGAAATACAGTATGAGATATTTTCCTGTGGAAAATAATTTTTTGATTGGAATATGGTTGAGACATTCTTTTCTTTAAAATAAAAACATGTATTTTTGTATGAGCATGAGTATTGTGTATGTGCATGTATGGGGGCTTGTATTTAGAAGGCAGAGGTCAATAGGTCATTACTGGCACCTTTCTCTGTTATTCACCATCATTTTTGAGACAGAGACTTCATGAACCTGGCAGTTTTGTTCTGGAGTAGGATGACAATTCAGAAAGTTTCAAGACACTACATCTCCATTCCCACCCATCGCTCTACTCTCAGTCCTCAGGTCACAGACATATGCTGCCTCACACAGCTTTTATGACAAGTTGCTAAGAATCTGAACTACAGTTTCATGTCTATACAACAAAAAATTTACCCCCTGTACCTTCTCCATAGCCCCAAAGTAAGAGAGTTCTTAAAACTAGCATCTCTCTATAGTAAATCTAACTAGGTCTTTTAAAATGTATTTTGTAGTGAGAAGGGCAGAGTCTCAAGTGCTTGAAGTTCATTTTTCTGATTACAATAAGATATTCACCAACTCCACATATGACAGAGGGCTGATCTCCAAAATCTACAAAGAACTCAAGAAGCTAGTCTCCAAAACACCAAATAATTCAATTAAAAGGTGGGGTACAGAACTAAATAGAGAATTCTCAATAGAGGAATCTAAAATGGCTGAAAGACACTTAAGAAAGTGTTCAACATCCTTAGCTATCAGGGAAATGCAAATCAAAACAACTCTGAGATACCATCTTATTCCTGTCAGAATGGCTAAAATCAAAAACACCAATGACAGTTTTTGCTGGAGAGGATGTGGAGAAAAGGGAACACTCCTCCATTGGTGGTGGGAGTGTGAACTTGTACAGCCACTTTGGAAATCAGTATGGAGATTCCTCAGGAAAATGGGAATCTGTCTACCACAAGATCCAGCAATTCCACTCCTAGGCATATACCCAAAATATGCACATTCATACAATAAGGACATCTTTACAACTATGTTCATAGCAGCACTATTTGTAAGAGCCAGAACCTGGAAGCAAAGTAGATGCCCCTCAACTGAAGAGTGGATAGAGAAAATGTGGTACATTTACACAATGGAGTAATACTCATCAGAAAAAACAATGGAATCTTGAAATTTGCAGGCCAATGGATGGCACTAGTAGAAACCATTCTGAGTGAGGTAACCCAGTCACAAAAAGACAAACATGGTATGTACTTACTAATATATGGATTTTAGACATGGAACAGGGGATTGCCAGCCTACAATCCCACCTACAAAGAGTATGGAAAACAGGGAGGACTCTAAGAGAGACATGCATGGTACCCAGAGAATGGGAATGTTATAGGATCTGCTGAGAAAAGTGGGAGCATGGGGGAGGGGAGAGGGTGCTGGTAGAAAGAGAGGAGGAGAAGACAAGAGGGAGGAGGACATGGGGAGAAGCAAGTTTGAGTCTTGAAGAATAGAGGAGAGCAAGATAAGAGATATCACAATAGAGGGAGCCATTACAGGGTTAAAGCGATTCCGAGGCATCTACGAGGATGACAACAACTGGCAATCTAAGCAATAGTAGAGAGGCTACCTTAAATGGTCATCTCCAATAGTGAGATTGGTGACTACCTTATATGACATCTTAGAGCCTTTATCAAGTGTCTGAGGGAAGCAGAGGCAGATACCCACAACTAAATACTGAACTGAACTCCTGGAATCCAGTTGTGGAAAGGGAGGAGTAATGAGCAAAGGGGTCAAGTCTGGGCTAGTGAAACCACAGGAACAGCTGACCTGAACAAGGAGAGCTCAGGGACCCTAGACTAATGGCTGAGAGGCCAGCATGGGACTGATCCAGATCACCTGAATGTGGGTGTCATTGAGTTGTCCTAGGCCATCTATGGGGCCTCAGGTAGTAGATCAGTATTCATCCCTGGCACAAGAATGGACTTTGGGAGTATCTCAGTCTGCATATGGGGGAGGGCCTAGGCCTTGCCTGGGATGATATCACAGACTTTGGAGATCCCCCTTGAAAGGCCTCACCCTCCCTGGGGAGCAGAGGGGGGATGGATTGAGTGCTTAAGGGGTTTAGTGGGGTGCAGGGGAGGAAGGAGGGAGAAGGAGCTGGGATTGATATGTGAAGCAAGCTTATTACTAATTTAAATAAAAAATAAATTTTAAAAAATTTTAAGGATATATTATACAACCCTTTGCTGTATATTTTAAATTTTCAATATATCTCAATTCTGACACTGATTTTTATCAGAAACACTTTTTCTATATTTTAATTTCATAAAATGTATTACAGAAAATGTAGATTCACAGTCATGTTATTCCAAATGTGCTTAAATTTTTAAATCAATTTAAAATTGAAATTAAATTTAGTTATAATTATATTAAATTAAAGGCTGAATTCTCTACTGGCCTTCAACATATTACAAGGGCCCAGGAAACAAAACCAAGCCCCCATGGAGGCTCCAACTTGGAATCTCATAGCTTCAGCTTAACAAAGTTTCATAGAAATCAAATGAGTCTTCTCTGTAAAATACATGAATTTTATTGAAATTAAAGAATGGTTAGTTTTAATAACTTGTTTTTATTCTAGCTATTCAGTAATATTTACTGCTTACTTGGGGAAATCATATCACTAGATTTAAGATAATCCAACAGTGGGAGTCTTCTTTTTAAATAATACAAAACAAAAGACAACCCTGCATCATTCCCCACCTCCATTTTTCCTTTTTAATACAGTATTATAGGATGAATCTTCTCTGGATGAGAGAATAGCTGGATCAACTATGACCAAGATTCTTTACATACTTGAGTGAAAATAGACTATGTACTCTAATATTTACAACAGAAATCAAGCAATTAATCTCTCTCTATAATATGTATGTGTATACACACATACACACATATGAATAAGCATTCATTTACTGATGTTCTGTGCTGATTGTGATCTTGTTGAACACCAGGTTTTCTATGATATTAGTAAAACTCAATGGGCAGAAGCAATATGTTAAATGAACTTTGAATATCCTATTTTCATGTTTGTTAATTACTAAAAGGCTAGCTACATATCAAATATTAGAACTTAAGAAATGAAGGGGCATAGTGCTTACAACACACATCCTATAAGCTGAGAAAACTTATCACTGGAGAAGCAAAATCACTCCCCAAGATGGTCAGCTTTTTCATGCCAGGTGCTGAGCCTGTCCAGGTTTTATGTTTTCCTACACAGTACTTTCCCAAAATGTTATCCTTAATAATTTTAAGATTTACACAATTACAGAAGTGTAAAAGTTTTACAGACTTAATTCCAAAAAGTCTGCTAGGAAAGTTCACCGAACAGAAAAGAGATGCACTGTATAACAGATGTACTTCCAACTGCTGAATACTGAAATATAGTACTAAATAATAGTTATGACAACTTTGTTCCTGTTATATTTTATTATAGAAAAGAGATAGTAAGCTCTCTACATCCAAACATGAATATATATGCATATATACATACATATATATGTGTAAAACACATACATACATACATATATACATACTTACATATAGCTAACATTTTAATAAAGACAAGGCTAAAAATAGAAGTCTATACTTTTCAAGACATACATTACCATAGTCAAAGTTTTATCAGAAATGTGCTTGAAAATAACTATCCATATATGACAGTTTCATAATGAGTCAAATTAGAAAGATCTAAAGTGACCTATGAGACAAACCTCAGTATATTGTATGTTATTTTTCTGATGTTTTTATGTACTGTGGCGACTCAAAGAAGTATGGCCCCTATAGGCTCATATATTTAAATGCTTGGTCTCCAGTTTGTGGAACTGTTTGGGAAGGATTGGGAAGTGTGGTCTTGTTAGAGTAGGTGTGGTCTTCTTGGGGAGGTGTGTGTCATTGGGGTTGGGTACACAATAGGAACATTCTCTTTCATTTCCTGATTCCAGGGGATCAGGATGTAAAGTTCTTGGTGACTGTTCCCCAGCATGCCTGTCTGTCTCTTTCCTAGCAAGATAATCATGGAATAATCCTCTCCTCTAAAAAAAATAAGCAAACCCTTGATTAAGTGTTTTCTTTTATAAGTTTTGTGTTGGTCATGGTGTCTTTTTATAGTAATAGAGCAGTAACTAAGACAAAATTTGGGAGTAGAGACTGGGGTATTGTTGTGACAGGCCTGAACTTGGGGCTTGTTGGTGTAAAGAGAAGTTTAGGATTTTAGTTTTCTACAGTGATTGAATGCCTTAAGTGTGTAATGGGCAATCCTTGTAGGAGCAAGGAAGACAGTAGTGATGAGAATAATGTGTACTGTGAAGTCCCAATTAAAATGATTCAGAGGAGACTAATATTAAAACCATTCTTACAATATTTTTGGGAAGAATGAGACTTATTTTTGCCCTTGACAAAAATCTTTCTGAGGTTAAATTGAAATGTTTTGATTAATGTCACTGATAAATTAATTATTTTTTCTTCTTTTTACTTTCTTTTTAAAAAATTATTCTGTGTATCTTTCAGATCATGCATCTTGATCCCATTCATTTCCTTGTCCCCTTTTATTCAACCTCCAACCCTCCAATCCTCTCAAATAAAAATAATTAAGAGCAAAAGAAAAGAGAAAAAGGGAAAAATTAAAAATCTCATCATGGATGCTGCAGTGTAAACCCCTTTGTCAATATAGCTTTACTTGCATGTGTGCATTACAGAGTCATTGGTCTGGTTCCAGACCTCTGGTTTCTACTACACCGTTAATGCTGGGTCTAAATTGAGACTCTTCTTGGATATACTATTTTTGTCCCGTGTTATGGAGATCCTACAGTTTTGGGTCTGTTGGTTAGGTCCTTCATGTGCTCCAGCAGATCATAGATGGGGTGAATGATGGGGCAGACCATGTCATAACTCTGGTGCTGAACTTGGGCAGCTGCAGGGATGGTCAGCCAGCCTGTCCTCACCTTATTCACTCTGCTCACCACCAGGGTGAGCTCTCCAGCACTGCTACCCCTTGCTATCCTCTCCTCGATGCCCCAGCAGCAATGGTGAAAGGTGAGGCCAGTTCTCCCGCATTCACCATGCCTTCAGGGTGTGCCTTTTCACACTTAACACCATCAGGACCAGCTCCACTGTGATGCCCAGGCGAAGTACAAGGGCCACGCTCCTGAATACCGAGCACTGCAGCTCATGAGGGGTAGGGAAAGCCCTCCTATACCCATGACCCCAGGGCCAACTCCTCCACCTATCCCAGGCATCGATGGGTTGTGGGTGCATCTATCATTTGCCCAGGCTACCACATGTCAGATAAGTAATGTAGACAGTCCACCACCACCCCCACTCATAGCGAGATACAATTTCAAGATGATCTATTAATTGTATCATTTGACTATTCCTGACCACTCTTATATTGATCTACAGTCAAAAAGAGACACAAAAGGTACACTTTGAGGAGAAAAGGAGCACCAGGGAATATCATAATGGAGTCAAGTTCTATACTCAAGGAGATGAGAAGTTAAAGGAAAAGCCTGGAATTAAGAGAATGGTGACCCTGAGAGGTCATGAAACTGTGAAAGTGAAACCTGGATTGTGTTATGGAACCAAGTGTGTCAGGGGTGACAGAGCTATGGACTATCTGCCATGAGAGATGCACACTGGGAGTGGAAACAGCTCAAGAAAAAGAAATGTGTCACAGATAGCAAAGCTGGAAGGGAAGAGCCATCAAAACCTTCTAGCATCATCTATGGAGCTACAGGGTTTGAAGTGATGGCTTTTGGTCTTGCTTTGGTTCAGTATTTCCTCACTATCCCTTTTGGGATAGCAATGTATATCTTGTGTCATATATGTGTGTGTTAGTTACATTTCTATTGCTGTTAAGAGGCATAATGACAACTCATAAAAGAAAGCACTTAATTGGTTGAATGCATACTGTTTAAGAGGATTAAGATGGTCATCATGGCAGCAAGTAGACAGGCAAGGCACTGGAGCAGTAGTTTAGTACTTTACATTCTGATTTACAAACAACACGGAAAGACAGAGAGTGCATCTAATGTGGACTTTTGCAACCACAAAGCCTACCCTCAGTGACATGCTTTCTCCAACAAGGCCATACCTGCTCCAACAAGACCACACTAATTGGAAAAGACTAACCATCTCTAAATAGTTCCACTGACTGGGGATCAAGCATTTAAATATATGGACCCATGAGGGCCACTCTCCTTCAAATGACCACATTCTACTCTCTGGCCACCATAGGTTTGTAGCCATATGATAATGCAAATGAATTTAGTCCAACCCCAAAGTCCTCATAATCCTTCAGTTTCAGCACTGCAAGTGTATCTCAAACTCAATGTCTTTTCTGAGACTCAAAGCAATCTCTCATCTGTTTCTCCATGTAAAACAAAACCAAAAAGCAAAAGCAAATCACATACTTCCAACATACAATGACGGAATGTATATCAATATTCCTGAAGGAAGGAATGGGGACATAGTGAGGTAATACGGCACAAAAGCAAGAAAAAACGCTACAGGGAAAATCCAAATTCTTATTTAATGGATTCTCCACTCTCTATCCAGCTTCATTGACTGCAATATACTTCTCTCTCTTGGACTGGTTTCATATCTTGTTAGCAGCTATCCTTGCCAGCTATCCCACTGCTCAGGCATCCCCAACATTTTGTACTCTTCAGTACAACCAGGGGCCACCGTGCAAGCTTCAGGCAGTGCTTCCCTAGGCCACCATGCATGGACTTTCCTGTTACATGCCTAGCACAGCAGTTTCCCTAGACTATGAAGGAAGATTCCATAGCCCCTTTACTGTTTCTTTCATGACTCTAAATTGATAACCACATGGCTGAAGCTGCAAGTCCTTTTGCTTTCGGGGCAGGAAGTGGCGCCCTCCTTCAGTTATATTTGCCTAAGTTTTCTGTGGCTTTTTAGGCCTAGGAAATACCTCAGACATTTTCCTTTCACAAGTTGCAGCAGGATTAGCTAATTGATATCCCATGGCTCTGTTAACTCTAACAAACGTGGTTCTACAACACAATCCAGGCTTTACTTTCATAGTTTCATGGAATTACTTTTCAGAGCCTTTTGCCCATTCAGAAAATTCTTCAGGACTTTTGCTTTCACAAGTAGAATGCTTTGCTGGGTTGGATAGTGCCCTGAGGGACTCCTCTGCATTATTCTATTTCATAACAGGCCTAACCCTATCTTTTCCAGCACAATATTTAACTCCATCATTAAATTTCCTGCTGTTCCTTTTCTCCTCAAAATGTATATTTATATTAATTTTTGCTTCAATTGTTCCTTTTCATTGTAAATATTCATAAGGATTATTACTAATAAGCATGTGACGCAGTCAATATAAAGCTGTCTTTAAGTCATCTCCACCAAAGAAATTAATGCATTACTTTTCAATTTAGTCTCAGGCAAATTTTTAGAGCAATGGCAGAAAGTAGCCACATTCTTTGTGAACATCTCATTAGGATAGTTGCTAATATTTTTCTGATCTGAAACCTCTTAAACTGACTCTTCATAGTCCACAATGGTGTCAGCAATACTGCCTTCCATGCTCCTACTAGGGTGAGGCATTAAGCTTCCCTTACAGAATCCAACTGCTTTCCTTGGTCAAAGCCTCAAAATCTTCTACTTTCCTCCAAAAACCAACATAATAAGGTCTGTGGTAGCAAGATCCGATTTCTGCTATCAAGTTCCTTATTAGTTATTCTTCTATTTCTATGACAAAATATCACAAATTGAAAAAGAATGTGTTTAATTTGGCTCATGATTTCAGAGGATTAGAATCTGTGATGGTGGAATGAAAGTGTGGTGGCAGGATCTCCTCAGAAATCACACCTGGAGTCACAAGCAGGAGGCAGAGAGACCATGGTGAGAGTCTTTTGAAATTTCAAAGCCTGCCCCAAATGGAACACCTCCTCCAACAAGGCCACACCACCTAATCTTGCTGAATCAGTTCCACTAAATGGGGACAAATTGTACAAACATATGAGTAATGAGGCAATTCTCATTCAAACCTCCACAGATGCTAATGAGGGATCAGTTATATAATTTAGCCTGTGCACACTTATTTACTTAATTAAATAATTGAGGTGAGAAGGCATCTACACTGTGGATGGTAGCATTCCATGGGCTATGGCCCCAGACTGAGTAGCAAGGAGAAGACGAGATGAGCACAAGCATTCCTTGTCTTCTGCAACCTGACTGTGGATATTTGTTCACTCATTTAGGTTCCCAGAATGAGGACTTTCTTGTGTGATATAATGGACTTTGAACTGTGACTCAAAACAGACCCTTTCTCCTTAGAGTTGCTTTTGTCAGTATATTTTATTAGAGCATTAAGAAATGTAAGAAAAATAAATAAAAAGACAAATAATAAAAACATACTCTAAGAATTTCTTGTACTCACAATAAAACTAAAAACTATCATAGAGTCTTATTGAATATATAGTTTTAAAGGAAGGCTCATCAACAGTAATAGCCAAGATAGGTCTTTGAATTCAACATTGGGAGTTCTTTCATCTTTTTCTATTTCCGTTTTTTTATCTTAATACCTTCATTATCATTTATTTATATTTTCTGTGTATTTATTTATTTGTTTGTTTAATTCATTTCATATGTTATATTCTGACTGCAGTTTTTCCCCCGCCATCTTCCCTCTTCCCCAGATACATTCACACCTCTGCCTCCCCTCACAAGAGAGCAGCCCTCTCAGGAACATCATCCAAACATGGCATAACAAGCTACAATTAGACCAGGCATATGTCATCATATCAATGCTGAATGAAGCACATGTATAGAAAATCAAGGTCATATCTATAAGGCTCCCAGATCTCTTCAATCTTCCATGAGTTCTGAGCAATTGATTCTTATGTTTCCCTGAACACTCTGATTCTTCTTATCCTTCCTCCTCCCCATGTTCTGCCTAATGTTTGATTGTGGGACTCTATATCTCTTCCCATTAGTTACTGGATAAAGTCCCTATGGTCTCTTTGATAACCCTTCTGCTAGTCTCTGGTCCCAGAATACTTCGCAGGCTGGACAAACTGTAGGTATAAGGTTTTGTGGCTGAGTTGGTATCCCAATCATGGGTTACATACGATGGACAGTTCAGGCTCCATATCCCCCATTACTAGGAGTCTTTTCTAGGGTTTCTCTTGTAAATCTTAACACTTTTAGTCTTAAATTTATGATACTAATTCTAGAGAAATGAAAACTAGATTTTTCAACTGAGTCATCTAGTGGACTAACTTATTCTAAATGGCCCATTTTTTCTATGTTTAGTTGAATAAATGATAAGAACCAAGATTAATTGTGTCAAAATAGCATTTCTCTGACTATCTACCTGAGGCTGTATAACTTAGTTTCTTAAGCTTTCTTTTAATCTTAAGCAATCTTAAGAATATTTTATTTTTTCCTGCTTCCTATATATTTCTGATTCAGAATAGTGGTATTCTTTCTCTCACTGCTTGTTGAGAATGCTTTCCATAAATATGAGCACATAAGAAACTATTCTATCTATCATCTGGCTGTATATGTTATGTTTTTGTTAATGTGAACACAATGCATAAGGAAACAAATTATGGTAAATTTATTTAGGCTTATGTTTTCACAGGTTTCAGTCCTTTGTTGTTTGGCTTCATGTGTTTCAGCTGGGTACCATAGGTGTGGGAACATGGGAGTGAGTTCAGCTGTTTGCATCATGGTGGATGAAGAAATAGTGGGTTCTAAAACAAGGGCTAGACACTCATAGTATCTGTCTTCTGCCACCCCTACTTCTGTGAGTTTCTTAGAACAATACTATCAGCTGACAGCAAGCATTAAAAAATGATGCTCTGTACATTATTGTAGAGTCACACTGACATATCTATTATCAATAATGTTTACTCACAGGTATTCCATCTCATAGAAATTTCAGCTTTTAATATTTCTATATTTAGAATGTGAAGCTTAATTACATTCAAAATTTTAAAACATATTGTTGTATTCACTATATATTCTTTTATAGTTAACCTATCAAAATTCTCCATCCCTTTATATCTTATGTGTCTTTAACCTTTAAGTCATCAATTTTGGAATGCTCTTTTGGGTTGATTATCAGATGTTTTTCCATCCCCACCAATGTTTCTTGGAAAATATTTGTTCTATTCATTGCAAGTTCAGGGATGAGACATGACTACATTCCCATTAAGAAGTGCTTTCCATTTCTCTAACCAGAGTATCTGTTTCAGTGATAAACAAGTCAAATAAGGCCAGTGAAAACCAACCCCAGACTTCTGCACACTACATTGAGAAGAAAGCATTTATCTTCCCAATGAGATCTAAAAATTAATCAATACCTGTAGTACTGTGTCAGAAAATTCAGAGGCAAAGTTAAATAAGAATCAAGGTGAAAATTTGAAGAAAATAATTATGGATTCCTAGTGAGGTTTCAATATGTATGTAGGAAGCAATGATTTTTGCCGAATATATGCATAGTAAACTATTGTCAAGTCATTTAAATAGTCTTGCCATTTGCCTCTCCTGTTTTGCATTGAAAAGTAATATGGGTACATACACAAAAATATCTCTTTCAGACATTGTGTCATGTAAATTTGTATATGCCCATATAGTAAGAAATTACCAGTACGGAGTCAGGTAGAAATATAAGGGTATTTAATAGGGAAAAGCCTTACTTACAGAGCGAACCAGCCAGCCGGTGGTAGTCTGTACAGCAAGAAGCAAAGAGAACCGAAACCGAAAACACAGTCCCCCTACTCACTCTGACCACGCCCTCACAAGCCCTCAGGTACTCTTGTAGCCAGCCCCTAAGAAGGCATGGCTACAGCTTCCCCTACATGCCCAGATGGTCTAATTTTATTAGGCAATGGATTTTCATTTTTAAGAATGAGATTTGTCTCTCCACATATTTCCCCACTCAGGTATGTCCTCTCTTCTGCAACCTGATCCTCCAGTTGCTGTCTTCCCCCACCCCAAGTCCATGCATAAAATCTATCCAATTTCCCCCTCCCAGGGAGATCCATGTGTCCTCCCTGGCCCATTTCTCTAGACTTAACCTCTCTGGGTCTATGGCGTGTGGGTTATCATTTATTTAATGGCTAATATCCACATACAAGTGAATACCATATTTCTCAACTTAGGTTTGGGTTTTCTTAATCAGAGTGACTTTTTTTCGAGTTCCATCCATTTGCCTGCAAATTTCGTGATCACAATTTTAACAGCTGAATAATATTCTGTTGTGTAAAATGCATCACATATTTTATTATCCATTCTTCTGTTTATGGTTATCTGGGTTGTTTCTAGTTTCTGGCTATTATGAATAAAACCACAGTGAGCATGGTTGAGCAAAAGTCCTCACGGTAGGATGAAACATCATTCAGGTATATGCCTTAGAGTATTGTAGCTGGGTATTTAGGTAGATCCTATTCTTAATTCCTAAGGATCCGCCATAATGATTTCTCTAGTGGCTGTCCAAGTTTGTCCTTCTACCAATAGTGGATGGGTATTGCCCTTGCTCCACATCTTCCCCAGTATGAGCTGTCACTTGTGTTATTGATCTTAGCCATTCTGACATGCGTAACATGGAATCTTAATGTAGTTTTGACTTGCATTTCCCTCATGACTAAGGATGCTGGACATTCCTTTGTTTCTCAGACTTTGAGTTTTCTGTATGAGAATTCTTTATTTATATCTGTACCCCATTTTTAATTGGATTATTTTATTTCTTGAGGTCTTGCATATTTTGAATATAACTTATTCCACTCTGTAGGCTTCTGCTTTGAACAAATGACAGTGCCTTTAGCTTTACAAAGCTATTCATTTTCATGAGGTCTCATTTATCAATTGTTGATCTTAGTGCCTGTTATATTGGTAGTCTGTTTAGGAAGTCTTCAGTGCCCATGTGTTCAAGGATATTTCCCACTTTCTCTTCCGTCAGGTTCTGACCGTCTGGATTTATTTTGAGGTCTGTGATCCATTTGGACTTGGGTTTTCTACAGGAAGATATATATGGATCCTTTTGGATTCTCCTACATGCAGACATCCAGTTAATTTAGTGCCATTTGTTGAAGATATTTTCTTTTTCCAGTGTGTATTTCTGACTTATTTATCAAAAAAAATCAAGTGTTCATAGGGTATGTGGATTTACATCTGGGTTTTCAATCCAATTCCTGTGATCTGTTTGTCTGAACTTATGCTAATACATACAGACTTTATTTTTAATTAAAAGTTGTAAATATAAGCAAAAAGAAAAAAATAATTTTTAAGAACTTTGTGAGCCTCTAGTTTCAAATATGCTTTATTTACATACACTATAGAAAACCAATACTTATTTATAAATTCATGTGTTTAATTGGCTTTTTCTTATTTTTAGTACTTTATTCAAATGTAATGGGCAGACATATGAAAAGACCACACTTAATGAGGTAATACTGCCCTGCTGAGTCTTAAACATCGGTACATGTCTGTGCTAGGCCAGGTTTCACTTCTATTTTATTTCAATTAAGTGCCTGTCATGTAATTACATTGCACAGGAAGGATCTGTTGATGTTGTGAATTTGATTTTTAATGAGATACTCCAATCTGTAATATGCCCTTATAACTTTGGAAATTCCTGTTAGGCAATTATTGCTTTAATCATCTGTTAGGAAAGTTTCATTTACACAGTTATTGGAAAGGATTTTCTTTTAGAAATATTATAGTGGTGAAGATGTTATGCTTATTTCTCTTATAAATAGAATACTTTTTCTTAACACAGCTGGTATTTGGAGAATTAGGGGTGGTTCTAACATATATACAGAGAAAGTGCTGCTTAAAATGTAACTACTCTATTCTAAAGATTTTTTTAAGTTTTATTTTATGACACTTCTATTATCTACCCACATGTCCAGTGCCCTTTCCTCTTCTTTCTGAGATATCTGTAATAACATCTGAGTCTTCAGAGTCTGCCAGGTTATATTCAAGTTGCTAATAACAGTTAGCATTTAGTTTTGAGACATCATTTTCCTGAAGAAATTGTATAGTTAGGAGAGCAGAGAGTGCTATCCTGCAGTTGAGTCTCTGGCTAATACTCTTTTTTTTTCTCAAGAAAGGCGGAAGCTGTGAAAGTTTGCATCTTCAGAGGAAAGTATTGTACAGATATGTCTATTAATAATTTTATTACATTTAAAATATATATTGTTTTATTATAATTGAAGAATACGTAACATATATACACATCCATCATTTTAAGAAATACCAGCTACTTATATAACAATTTATAATAATACTATAAAATTATGTATGCCATGTGCTTTTCTTAAAAGATTTTTACATATAACAAAACAAATCAAAGCAAACAAATAGATAGCTAATTTTTTTTTCATTTCAGTGTACAGGTCTTTGTGTGTATATATTGTGGAATTAGAATAAATATATAAAACATTTTTATTAATAACTACATTTGAATTTAAGACTGCTAAATTAAATATGACAAAACAAAAAACCCAAATATAAAACACCTATAAATTTATGTTTATAGATTTGTACTGAAACACAAAGCAAATCAAATAATTTTATGATAATTATTCACTTGTAGTTACCCCTTGAAAGGAATCCATTTCATTTTAATTTGTTTTAAATACTGATTTTGTATCAATTTTTGTTTTAAAAGTTACACATTTTTTTGTTTTTGTTGGTTTTCTTTTTCCTTTTGTTCCCTTTCTTTCTTTCTTTCTTTCTTTCTTTCTTTCTTTCTTTCTTTCTTTCTTTCTTTTTTTTCTGAATTCAGAAATGGGAGATGTTGTGAAAGCTCAATAGCATACTGTACTTGTGGGAACTTTATTCTTGGACTTGAGGATGATTTCCCAGAAAAAATGGTGAATCATCTGAGGTCTGAAACATGACTGAAGAAGGTTCAGACTAACTAGGCAGGCTAAGCAAGGTTTTCTCAGGCGTGAGAAGAAATGGAGAAAGATGCTTTAGGGAGCCCAGCCCAGAACAACAAAGGATGCAGGAATGTGAGAAGGTGCTCTGAGTGAGGTAAGTATAAACTCATGCAGTACCTAGTGGTTTGTAGTAAAGATCTAAACATCTGTAGTAAAGATGTTTATTTTAAAAGTAATGGGAAAAAACAGTTAAATACTAAAGACGGACATGACAACAAACAATCTTTTTGGTTTCTATGCACCATGGCAGGAATCAGTTATGGATGCTCTGTTTGTAGTTATTTTGTGAGAGGGTAAAGGATTTTGGAGACACAAGAGTCAATTGTAACTATGAAATGACACATTCAAAGTCAGAACTACCAAACAGTAGGAAAGTTCAATATTTCAATTCTTCTTAGATTGATGGGCAGATGTTTATTTCAATGAGTGTTTTCCTCTGCTATATGAGTTTTTATTTCATGAATTCTTAAAATTATCTGACAGTGAGGCTAGATGCAGTGATGTCCATCCTTCCCTGCTCCAGATGCTTGACTTACCATTTACACTCCTCTCTTTCCCAGCTGATTCTAAATTTGTAGTTCTCAGAAACCGTGTCCATATTGGCATATTGAATGAGCTCTTATAAATTGCCTCCGATGGTTCTGACTGAAGCCAAAATGTTCTTACAAAAGGTTTTCTTTGTTTTCTGTAGCATGCGATACTGACCTTAAATGTCCAGAACAAAGCTAAACTTACTTACCCATTTCATCCTATTTTGTTGGAAAGAACAATTTTAAATGGTGTATCACAGAAGTATGTCATTTCAGTATATTGAAAGAAGACAATTTAGCAAGAAACACAGAATTTTTGACATACATTTCTATTTGACACTTGGGTTTTTTTATTTAGAGAATACTTTATTAGTTTTTGTAATCAAATCCATGTAGATAAGACCTTACATATTTAATACAGTACATTACCCCTGTACAAATGGAAGAAAATTAATTTCAACATTTCTAGAATAATATGGCTGTTAATTTCTGTACAATGCCTACTCAACACCGTAAACTGGGATACTTTTTTCCAAAGTTGACAGCATAGCTAAAGTTTCCAAAAATTCAAATTTTATATATATATATATATATATATATATATATATATCAATAATAGCAGTATGTTATGCATCAATAACAGCAACAGCTTTTTCAGGTTCTGCAGTCATTTGAACAAAATTGTAGAGACATCCAGCACCCTCCACTTAAAAAAACAAACAAACAAATAAAAAAAGTAAAAAACAAAATCCCAGAAAACAGCACAGTTCTGTTACTCTTGTGGTACCTGGCACCATTTTTTTTTAAAAATTAGCTTCTCAATAATCATCTGGAAGGAAAACATTCTGAGCAACATCATTAAAAACAGCTCTGATAAAGCATGGTCACTACTATGTATCATAAAGCAGATCTACATATGAGTGAGTACATATCATGTTTGTCTTTTTGTAATTGGGTTACATCGCTCAGAATGATTTCTTCGAGGTCTATCCATTTTCCTGAAAATTTCAAGATTCCTTTGTTTTTTTCTGCTGAGTAGTACTCCATTGTGTAAATGTACCACATTTTCTCTATCCATTCTTTCTTTGAGGGGTATCTAGGCTGCTTCCAGTTTCTGGCTATTACATGCTATGAAAATGGTTAAACAGATGTCTTTGTTGTATGAAAGTGCTTCTTTTGGGTATATTCCCATGAGTGGAATTGCTGGTTCTTGTGGTAGACTCATTACCATTTTCTTGAGGTATCGCCATACTGATTTCCAAAGTGGCTGTACAAGTTGGCACTCCCACCAGCAGTGGAGGAGTGTTCCTCTTTCTCCACATCCTCTCAAGCATAAACTGTCATTGGTATTTTTGATTTTAGCCATTCAGACAGGAGTAAGATGGTATCTCAGAGTTGTTTTGATTTGCATTTCCCTGATGGCAAAGGATGTTGAACACTTTCTTATATGTCTTTCAGCCATTTTAGATTCTTCTATTGAGAATTGTCTATTTAGTTTTGTACCTCATTTTTTAGTTGGATTGTTTGATGTTTTGGAGAATAGCTTCTTGAGTTTTTTTTTTTTTTTTTTAGATTTTGGAGATCAGCCCTCTGTCAGATGTGGGGTTGGTGAATATCTTTTCCCAGTCTGTGAGTTGTAGTTTTGTCTTGCTATGTCCTTTGCCTTACAGAAGCTTCTCAGTTTCAGGAGGTCCTATTTATTAATTGTTGATCTCAGTGTCTGTGCTACTGGTGTTATGGATACTTGGGTTTTGAACAGTTTATTCTAGCAGTTTTCAAGTAGCACCCTCTCAATAGAGTTCTACAATTTATGTAGATGGTTTAAGATAATCTTGAAATTCTAAGAATTATTCATATAGAAAGGGTGATGGATCAGGTGGCATTTAATATTTAATTTGAAGACCCAAGGATTTTTGAAAGGTAAAAGAAGTGCTATCAGTAATAACGCTGAGTCAATATATATATATATATATATATATATATTCCAGAAACACCAGGCTTGCATTCACCCTGCGAAATGAAAGAAAACTGAATAATATTGTTACCATTAGTTTTTTACAGAGATTTTAACACTGGACATTGACATTATTATAACTTAACATTGCTGGAAAAATCATTGTTATTCATGAACTTTGGGGTTGAGAAAAAACAACAATGTTGAAAATACTTCTTTTGTTAGAATAAAAAGAGGAAGTGAGTTTCTTTCAGAAGGAGTGACACTTATTCTGTTTACCTAGCATCAAGTCACTAATTTTTTTTTTCTTGACAGCTATTACTGCACTTCTGTGTCACTATCTAGGAAGTTCCAATTTGTGATAGCCTTTTGGCAAGTGTGGTGATATCTTCTTTGTACAAATAAAGATTGTCTGGGGGTCAGAGAATGGAGCTTGCCACTAGAAATCACCACAGGCAAACCTTTTGCTTTCAGTAATACAATTTAATACCTATGGCCAATACTCCTTTTTCTTCGTATTTTTGGGGATATAAATAATGCCAGGGCTACGGGACAGCATTTTAGGGAATTTTCCTGAATCATTTTAATTATTGGGCTGGCGAAACTTTATTCAGTGTCAGTTCTTCAAGTAGGTGAAAATTGAAAATTAATTGTGCATAGCTAAGAGAGGGTTTATGAGTCTATAGGTTTACACCAAAGATTTTCAAAGTAATGTAATAGAATAAAGGGGTATTATTAAAAATAAACAACAGTAGCAACAAAGAACTTTCAGAAAAATTGTCTGTGGAATAATAGCTACTGATTTCATTAAGTTAAATTTAAATTTACATAGACTGATACCTCATTACTATAAAGCGACAACAGCGGGACTAAACGTTCCTCCTTAAAATAAAGTGATTGAAGAATTTTGTTCTAGCAAGGGTAATGGAATGAATAGACCAAATGACATTCCTGTGTGGCCCAGATAGACTCTTCTCTGTTTTCTCATTACATGGTGGTATTTATCACTATGGTTTGTATATTAATGTCTATTGTTTTTTATCCTGTGGAACAGAGTGAAACACAGAACCTACTGTGTGGCTACATTTTATGTTAAACAGAGAAATTGTCAATACAGAGATCAACATTTTATCTTTCATTTTACCAAGCAACTGGCAGCTCTTTTTGTTACTCTTAGAATCCACCTAACTGCTTTACAAAGTAGCTATACAAGTTTGCACTCCCACCACCAATGGAGGAGTGTTCCCCTTTCTCACATACTCTCCGGCATAAACTGTCATTGGTGTTTTTGATTTTAGCCATTCTGTCAGGAGTAAGATGGTATCCCAGAGTTGTTTTGATTTGCATTTCCCTGATGGCTAAGGATGTTGAGCAATTTCTTAAGTGTCTATCAGCCATTTTAGATTCCTCTGTTGAGAATTCTCTATTTATTTCTGTGCCCCACTTTTTAATCAGATTATTTGGTGTTTTGGTGACTATCTTCTTGAGTTCTTTATATATTTTGGGAATCATCCCTTTGTCAGATGTGGGCTTAGTGAATATCGTTTCCCATTCCATGGGCTGCTGTTTTGTCTTGTTGACTGTGTCCTTTGACTTACAGAAGTTTCTCAGTTTCAGGAGGTCCCAGTTATTAATTGTTACCCTTAAGCAGCTGAATAAAAGAAGACTGAGAATCCAATACTACTTCATTCACATCAACATGATGTTTTGGTCACCAATGACTCATATAATGATGTATCTCACATACAAGCTGGTAAAACTGTTTTAATGTGGTAAGCACACTCTTATCATGCTGCATACTAGTGACATTGACAGAAAATGAACTTTCAAAACATATGCTTCTTGTTAAGAAAGACAACACATCTAACATTGTTTTCTGTTAGAACCTTTGTCATGGTTTTCAAATGTGAGATAATCACTGCAATAATCACAAATCAATTACACTGTGTCTTTCCTAAAGATGAGGAGCACCCATGGTTCCACTTGCTCTTTTGACTCAAATCAGATAACTGAGGAACCTTGGATGGTTGACAAGTTTAGAAATACCGTTTGGACATTTCCTAAGGCAGTGTTTAAAAATTAGATTTTGGACTTATGTTTATATAAATCTGAAAAAGGCAAGCAGATTTTATTCTCTTTTAAATCTTCCAGAATTGTCCTAGCAGAGCCTTTATTTTCAGAAGTGTGCCAAATGTTTTAGAATCATTTGATGTTCTCACTCCACTCTACAAGATCCTATAGATCATGAAGCATATCAGCGAAGGTGGTGGCTTCATATGATCAGTTTGGAGGGAACTTTTATTATATATCTGAGAAATGACTAGCTATATTCTGAAGTATTTTAATATGTATGTATGTCTGTATGTCTGTCTGTCTGTCTGTCTGTATGTATGTATGTATGTATGTATGTATGTATGTATATAAGTATGTGCCAGTACCCTTTGCATGTATTAGGAGGGTTTCAGTTTAATACATTCAAAGTTGAGAATATTGTCTATATTTTATATAGGAGATCAGTTGTCAGGGAGGAAATTATGTTGTTCAGTTTGAGAAGTCTGGAGTAGCAGTCTGCAGACCCATGGGCTAAGTGTGCAATATGGTGCACTGCCTGATAGAAAAATGAAAAAAATGCAGTAATGAGCATTAGTTATGAAATATATTTGAAATGTTTTCATGCCTGTTTTGTTCTTCTAATTTTATAATTAAGATTAGTGTTCTTATAAGAATACAGGCCTCCTCTTGATGAGTAGTGAGTTAATAAATGCACCAGAATTAAAGCTTTAAGGACTTAGTATGTTTTCTACTAATCTATGTTTTCTCACAGTCCTTGGAACACAATGATTAATAAATGGTTCTTGAATAAATGAATGAATAAATTACTATTTATCACAGAATATTTCTTCAGTATTTTCTCTATTTGCTTTTATCATCTCTAGATTCAATGTCCTACAGTCTTTTTTATTTTTATAGCATCTACATTTCAAACTAAAGTGTTATGATACAAAAACAATTAATTTGCTATCCAGGTTTCATTTTGGTAATCATAAAAGACAATAATTGTTTCTGGAAATGTTTTGTCAGCTGAAATTCTTTCTTGGAGAAATGGAGAAGAAACTGTATATGAGGAATATGTGAGGGCAAAACTGAAAATGGACTGGAGCTTTATTGTATGAGGAAAGATTTCCCACTCATTATTCTCAGCATTTGCAGCTAAGCAATTTATAAGGTGGTTTTTGTCACGCATAGTCACATGTGTCCATTGTTGACAGAACTCTGTTCTCTTGTTAAATATCAGGGGTTTATGCATCAGTGGATACTCTTCTGGAGACAGGCCACACACATGAACATTTTTACATTCCACTTGGACTCCCATCAGAGTTACCACATCCAACCTTTCAGAATAAACATTCCCTCAATTGGAAAACCATTTTGTGTGACGATGAAGACAAGTTCATAGACTACAGAGTAAGTATGCTTCCATGTTTACATATCAAAGAACAATAAAATGAATGTCCCACGCATGACCCACTGAGACATGTCAACATACAGAACATTTTGTGGTTGATAAAGTGCTTTCAGTATAATTATCACTCTCAACCTGGCAGAAGAGGGGAGGAGAGAAGTTGTTACCTTTGTTTAACTATATTTTCCTGAGAAATAGGAGTTTTCTTAGTTTTGTTATGTGGTACAGAGTGTAGAGATTGCCTGCTTTTTGAGTTGTTTTGCATGAATTGGTGTCCCATAGTGTATCTCAGTATCTGATTGTTGAAAGCCATGGGTCATTTAATTTGTATAAATAACTTAATCCTTCATGATCCTGCATTTAAGGTAGGTGCATAGTTTGTCAACTTTGAGTTCATGCTGACTTTGTTTTCACAATACTCTTATTTAAACAGTGGTGTTTCTTTTTGTTAACTGGGGAAAAAAGAATTCTGTAATTGAACAGAGACATGTGGACAATTTTATCAAAGTAATCTCATAAACTGAACAGAAAATTATGTCCTAAATGATGCAATTTGAAGTGGCTCTGAAAACCTGCCTTAAAATAGTTGTTGTTTTCTGCTTAGCTGTTTGCCTTGGTGTGTGTGTGTGTGTGTGTGTGTGTGTGTGTGTGTGTGTATGTGTGTGTGTGTATGCATGTGTGTATGTGTGTGTTCATACTCAAATTAGTCATGATTAAGTGTCAAGCATTGTCCTTTCTCATCTTTTAAAATGGAGAATTTTAAGGGAGAGGAAATTCAACTATTGGGACTGTAATGTCAATAAAACTATTTGACATTTTCCCTGACAAAGTTAAAGGAACTACAAAAAGTGAGTTTAGAAATACAAAGGAAATACTGTGTTAATTTTGAAATATTTAAAATAGGATAATCAAGAAGTGAGAAAGAACCTTACTTAAGAACAATAATTATATTTATAAGGCTGGTGCTATAGCTTGAAGATTGTACTAATATTAGAAATATAGTCTGCCTGCACAATGAGGTGCGTTAAGTGGCATCATATGGCTTAATTGTGAGAAGTATATTAATTTAATAGATGAAAAGTCAATAGCACTCAAATTACCATTTAAGTCAAATCAGCCTTTATTCTTATATTCTGCACTACTCAAAAGGTTGAATAAAAAATGATTTTCAAAGTGAGTTGACAGTGGTCACATTTTTTTTTATAATCAGATGCCAAGACGATTACACACACATCACATTTATAGAGGACTTCTCAAGTAGTAATTTCTATAATACTGGCTTTAAAAAAGTGGAGATGTGATTTTTTTTTTTTGAGTACAGGTTCTCAAAAACTATGCAAAGCTGGAATGTAATTGTAGGCTGTATTATTAACTCAAAGGCTGGCATCATTTCAGCATAAAAATAACAGTTATGGGAATGAGGACCCCTTCTTTAATCATGAAAGAGCTTGTGTATGGATATTATGAGGGATTTTCCCGAGTCTTATTCTTAAACAGATTACACTATTCAAAGTCTCAAAGAATCAAAATCGTGCTCAGCTGGGGCAGTCAATGTGCAGTCTAAACATGTGACAGATGCAGAGAAAACTTCAAAGATGCCATTACAAATGCCCGTGGAGATATTTAAGGAGCCAGATGCTATCGTTTCATGTCTTCCACAGCTCTCAATGTGTCCTGTGATCACCTTCCAAAGAGGAGGTGTGGTTCAATGTGGTGAGGAACAGAATGCCTCCTAGTATTCTTGTTGCTGTTTGCATACTAGTTGTTTGCTTAGGTGTGAGGGGCTGGGAACAGTTTTTCTTACGGGAAAGAACTGAATATAGCTTTGCTACTCCTTTTGAATACAGGAAGGTTCCACTGCAGAGAAATAGACATGTGATGTATCCTGCTGAAGCTCTCTATAGAGAATGAATAATTTATTGGTGTGCTTGGCTATGGAAACACTTTTTTTTCTATAACTTTTTCCATTTACTTAGACACTAAAAGATGTAACACATGTATTCATTATGGTAAGTGTTTATTTCCCGTTTTATTTTGGTGTTGAAAATAAATTACTTGGGGCAACATATTATTAAGTGCTTGCTTCACTTTCATCACTACCATGTTCTACAAAAAGCTTAAATAATATTTTGAAGATGAATGATACTTCAGGTGAATGCAGAGGTGGGTAAACTCAGTGAAAAATTTAAATCACTCATTGCCTTCTTTCATTTTGTATTTATTTCTTCACTTTAGTCTAATGTTTGTTCCATTTCAACTTTCAAGTATACACTTTATTATTATTCAGCTGTAATGTAGAAAAATCAGAGACAACTTTTATGAAATGTGACATAGCAAATAAAACAAGTTAGATTATTTGGGCTGGTTAGTTGTCTAATTAATCCCCCTCCCTTTTTTTCATCACTTTGAAAATATAATTATGTCAAAAAGTACTGTGTTTATTCTATGGAAAATGCGTTCCTAGACTATGTTCTATTAAACCTGACCCATTAAGAGGTTATTTAGTTAATTTTTGAATTGAAATTTGTGGTGTATTATGTAATCTCATATACATAATTATTTCCACGAGAAGGGATGGTTATAAGTGGAAAATAAATAGCAAAGGATATTTTTCTTTCTAATGTAAACATCTGGCAGTAATCCTTGCTTACACAATTAATGGGCATTTAATTGGCAATGATCAGTTTATTGCTGCAATATGAAGTGAATGTTTCCCCAGGAACAAACAGCTGTTGCAAGAATTTCACAGTGATTTAGCAAACACCAGGTGATAGTTGTAGCTAGAATAAACTACTCTGTCTCTCTCCAAATAGCAGCTCAGTGAAAAAAAAGTGAAACAGGTTAAAAGTAACAGAGACAGATAGACTTCTGAGTGGACAGACTTCTGAGTGGACAGACTCCTCAGTGGACAGACTCCTTAGTGAACAGACTCCTCAGTGGACAGAATTATCAGTACTCTAAATTCTATCTAACATTTCATGGTGTCAAAATTGAGATATAAAAATGTAATTTCTACAAGAAGCAAATATTAAATTGTCCTGCTACCAATTTATATAAAATTGTACTTTATATCTTCTTTTAGATACAGAATAGTTGATAAGTCTTTTATGTATTCTAATATTTTAACTTCTTAAAATCTTAGAAAATTTACTAGTCATAATTTTAATTTCT
Source organism: Cricetulus griseus (assembly GCF_003668045.3). Lineage (NCBI taxonomy): Eukaryota > Metazoa > Chordata > Mammalia > Rodentia > Cricetidae > Cricetulus > Cricetulus griseus. The sequence goes on along the minus strand of NC_048595.1, from coordinate 300,768,914 downwards.
TGATTAAAAAGTTATTGAACTCATTCAATAGTTACTACAATTAACATTTTTCTTAATAGATTTTATTGAAATGCTAGGATTAAAATGTACTACTTTTAATTTGTATTGCTTGTGAGCTGCACTCCATTAAGTTTTAAATAAAAAAGTTTTTCGTTTTTTATTATGTACTCTTATTACTAATTTAATAAAATGATAATAGCTATGCAAACTTTCTGTTACTACTCAGCTCTTGGCATAGATTAAATTATGCATTTTAAATGTAGCACATTGTGAGACACATCTATTTCATAAGGCTGAGTTTCATTAGTAAAGAAAGTAATTCTGCTGCAACAAAAATGTTTCTATATACTATATTATTTAGTACCAGCTCATGCTGGAATCTATGAACAATGAAATCAAATGAACAATGCATTAAGGGCCAATTTATAGAATAATGCTTTTATTTTTATGTATGCATTCTGAAATAATTCATCTCCACTACGAAAGCAGGCAATCAGTCACTTTCTGTTGTGCCTTCTCAATACAATTACCACTCTTGATGTAACAAAAGAAGGCTGCCTAAGAAACAGGAACAGTTTCACATGTTCCAATCAATAAACTGACCGTACTTCAAACAACCTTCACCCATCAAGATGACAATGCAGTTTTCTGTTGATCTTATCCATATTAATATTAAATTATTAAGTAGTATTGTTCTTTTTCATTCAAGAAAACAAGGAATAAGAGAGCATCTTAAAGGAATGTTTTCAAGTGTTTCAATGACAAGCCTGCATTTTGACATACTATCCTGAAAAACTTCACGGTTAGACAATGCCTTGCAAGATGGATTCCTAAATGTGTCATTTGCACAAAACTTTACTGTATATCTTGTGCTGGCACATAGATACCCTTTGGTCTTAAGACTTATATACACTGGATTTTTATTTTCTGTTTCTATATTTCTCTCTATAGTGCCTATCAGCATAACAGGATTAACTTAAGCTAACCACACTTGTATAATTAATGACTGTAAAATTCAGATGACTTTAGACCTTTGAAGACTTTCTTTAATTGTGTTTTTTATGAATTAATGAGGCTAGGCCACAACATGTTTCAAGAAAATGAAATTCTTTGTCACAGAAATACAATGCAGAGAACTCTGCCAAAGATGTTCTTCATATAGTCGAACAAGGACAGTCCACCAAGTACAGGACATCACAAGTGCAAGTAACAATCATTTATCCATAATTATGTAATTAGAATGTATTATCTTTTCATGATAGTAATTGCCTTCCAGGTTACAGTAAGGTCACAAGTTTATCTTGTACAAATGGCATTCTAAATTTGATATATCAAGAAATAAATTACCACATATTTTTCTTTTTTTACATCTTTTTTATTTGAATTAGAAACAAGATTGTTTTACATGTCAATCCCAGTTCCCACTCCCTCCCTTCCTCCCCTACCCCCCCCAAATAATACCCTACCTATCACATATCCTTTCTGCTCCCCAGGGAAGGTGAGTCCTTCCATATAGGTCATCAGCGTCTATCATATACTTTGGGATATGGCCTAGGCCCACCCCCCATGTGTCTTGGCTCAGAGACTATCCCTCTATGTGGATTGCGCTCCCAAAGTCCACACCTATGCTAGGGATAAGTACTGAACTATTACAGGAGATCCTGTAGATTTCCAAGGTATCATCACTAAAACCCATGTTCCCTGTGTCTGGATCACTCCCATGCTGGTATCCCAGCTATCAGTCTGGAGACCAAGAGCTCCCTGTTGTTCAGGTCAACTGTTTCTGTGTGTTTCACCAGCTTGGTCTGGACCCCTTTGCCCATCACTTGTTCTTCTCTGCAACTGGATTCCAGTTCAGTTCAGTGATTCTGATTCATTGTGGGTGTCTGCTTCTATTTCCACCAGATGCTGGATGAAGGTTCGCTCAGATTGGTTTGTTCTAGTTCCATCAATTTTCCTGCAAATTCAGGATTCGATTTTTTTTTTCTGCTGAGTAGCACTCCATTGTGTAAATGTACCACATTTTCTCTATCCATTCTTCAGTTGAGGGACATCTAGTTGCTTCCAGGTTCTGGCTATTACAAATAGTGCAGCTATGAACATAGTTGAACAGATGTCCTTGTCGTAAGAATGTGCATCTTTGGGTATATGCCTAAGAGTGGAATTGCTGAATCTTGTGGTAGATTGATTTCCATTTTCCTGAGGAGTCGAGATACCATCTTAGTCCTGTTAGAATCAATAAAATCAAAAACACCAATGATAGTTTATGCTGGAGAGGATTTGGAGAAAGGGGAACACTCCTCCACTGCTGGTGGGAGTGCCAACTTGTACAGCCATTTTGGAAATCAGTAAATCACCATATTTTGTTTGTTTGTTTGTTTTAACCTTTGGTTTGTTGATTTAAAGATTGTTATAAAAAGTAATTCTCTAACTTAAATTTTAATGTGAACATGAGTTAAACTTTTACTACATTGTATTGTTAATATTTTAATGGCAAGGTTATTAGGTCATCTTAGATATCAAACAACTTCCTAATGTCTTCCACTTTGTTTCCCCAGGAATCTGTAATTTCTTCTGATTATGTTGCTAGTCAGTGTTTTAATGAGTGATCTGTAGAGTAATCTGTCATGGGCAATCAGCTCTCCTGGAGGAACCTTGAGTATTTCTATCCTACTCTTCAAGCAAAATCTAGGACGTAACCTTTTTTATTACTTAAAAAAAAACATATTTTTCATTTTACATACGAAACTCAATTCTCCCTCATTCCCTTTCTCCCTGCACCAGGCCCCTACCCTTCCAGGAAGTAATGCTTTGTTGGATGCTTCATATTTTTTTCATCTTAAGCTCCTTAGCCATAGCTGTTGAACAAATAAAAATCAGAAAATTTGATGAGAAAACAGAACTTTTTGTACAGAGACTTCTGCTGCGTTTTCCAAAAGTACTACTTTACTTTCAAGAAAATCTTGGTGAGAGAACAAAGTGTGTTCCTTGTTTCTTATCTCAAAGAATAGTAGCTGTTAATTATTTTCTCTTACAGCCTTTTCAACCACTCTGGCCTATATTCCTCTCTCCTTTCACCTGTATTTTGGCTCTTTCACTCCTTTACCGAACTCTATTAGAACCACTGCACTGTCATTGGATTGTGTTGGCAGACAGGATGCTGGGCCCTGGAAATTTCCATTAAGTGCTAGTTCAGGAACTTTGGATTCTGTTGTGTTGTGTATATCCATTGTTTTGATCTAAAGGGAATGCTCTACCCGTTTTCCTGATTAAATGTTCACTTAGCAGCCACTTGTGAGTGTTTAATGTCACTTATCTTTGTAGGTACAGAGACTAGGTGTATTCTAACAAAAAATTAAGTGTTCTTTTTTTTTAAATAAGAATGAGGAACTTCAAAACAGCAGAGTGTTTCATTTTTTTGTTATGCTATGCCACTCATCCCTGGCAGCCACACATTAGTTTGAGATCATGGTTTTTCAAAGAATTTTGGAGAAAACAAAACTGAAGTTGTAATTGTTAAAATAAAATATGTATACGCTTGCTCACTCTCTCTCTCTTTTACACACACACACACACACACACACACACACACACACACACACACACACATACAAATTCATTAAAAACCAAATTAAAGTTTCCAGATTCATCTTGAAATTCCCTCATATATTACTGACTTTCAATTATATGAAAATTTATCATGATAGATACAGATATGCTAGTTGAAATCAGTAGAAATTAGAGTACATTCTTTCCAGTTTGCGATTCTATAGGTCACTGCCTCTTTTTCTTCACTATAAATTTTGAATGACAAAATCACAATGAATGATATCAGGGTCACACTAGGACATATTTGGTATATGCTTCATTTGTAATGAAGCATTTGTAATGCTTCAACTATGATGTAAAATGCTACATAATATAAGAATAATGATAATCTTATCATCATCATTGGCCATTCAGGAGGGGAAATAAATAGGCATAACAGCCAATCAATTCTAAGTATAATATCTATCTCAGCAGGAGGACACAATTAACTTGTTTTTCTATTTTAGATAAGTAATCTGTTGTTATGATTATCACTTTTTGAAAGTCCAATTTTTCCTGGTTTAGAATAACAACTTATACATTTATTTTAGAATATTTGTTTTTAGATTTATCACTTAAACCTCTTTAATTTTGTTTGCTTTTTGGATAAATGATCCATTATATATCAAGTCTTTGTATTATTTGATTGATTTTCTCTTATTAAAATGATCTTGAACTCTGAATTTTCAGAAAACTACCTTTTCTAAAACTGTCATATTTTTCACATTGTGAATATTTTGAATGATATTTCCTCTTTTAAGCCATCTCTCTTTTTTAACTAAATCAAAGAAAAACACATCCATAAAACTTTTATTTTAAATTTCTTGTTTTCATGTGTTTATGCACTTGTATAATGGGTTCATGTGTCCATCCATGTACATGTAGAAGACAGAGGTCAGTTACTGAGACAGGCCTTCCTATTGAACCTGGAGCCAGCCCTCTGTTCCTACTAGTTATCCACCCTAGTAACTCCTGGATGACTTGCCTCTGTCCCTAGTGCTGGTTACTGGTGCATGCTGCCACATGTGATTTCTATGTATATTCTAGGAGGCAAGCTGAGATCTCAATCACCTTACTACCTACTAAACCACCTCCCTAGCCTATTATGTGAGATTTTTAAAAATCTTGTTCTGGAAGACTGTGATTCAAGCCCTCTTGTGTCATACTTCTCTTTTTGTTGACTGTCACAAAAACCTTCAGCAACCAGGCTTCTTGATCTGAAGTTTTACATCAGCTTTAATCTCTACATTTGTTTCTCGTGATCAGAGTTTAATGTAAAGTTAGATATTTAGTGTTACCTTTTGCTTTATGTAAAAAGAAACATAAAATTTGAGACAATAAGTTGGTTAACAGTTCTCTGATCAAAATGTCTGACTACATTTAATCCTGCCCAGTCTGTATTTTGGGCAAATTTGGTGGTCTGTTTGTAATGGTTGCATGTATTTTTCATTGTTATAGACTCGCCCCTAGGGGAGTGTATATAATCTACAGTTGTTTTACCTTTTGTTGAACTCTTTCAGAACCAGGAACTTACATAATAGAAATCAAACTTGCAGAAACACATCCTCAGGTAATTAGTCGCATGGCAGTTATTCTGCCTTTGGTAAAACTTTCCATTTCTATTCAGTAACAGTTTTCAATACTTGAGATAACAGAACATGACAATTTTATCTTTTAGCATAATTACTCTTTTTCTTTTGGCACACTTATTGTGTTACATTTGAAATAATTCAGTATTATCTTCATCATACAAAAAACAATCCTGTTGTAAGTAATTAAATGCTATAGAAGGATCATAGGTAGAATTATAAACTCAATGATCTCATTTTTCAGAAAGAGGTACTATTTGTCACTTTTAATTATCCTCAGATCACTAAAATAATAAAATATCGTGCCACAAATATTGATATTCCAGTTGCTTATTTCATTTAATATCATGTAACATTTCATAAAAATCTTATGTTTTAATAGCTAAAAATTATTCCCATGTATAGCTATATTTACATAATTTTATTATTCAACATGATTAATAACTTTATAAAGCAATTTCTACATGATTAAGTGTCTATTTTTTAAATCAAAGGTTATATAAATTAAATTTCATGTGACATTGCTACATTGCTTTCAGTAAAAACTGGCCCATTTTATGGTACAAACAATTCATGCTGTCTTTTTACTATATTTTCCTCACCACTTTTCTTTCTTACTGTTCTCTGTGTGTATACTTGTCTGTTTTGACAAGTACACTCACCATTAATTCTTTGAAAATTTTTAGCAATCAAAAAACTCATGTATTCTTTAAGTGAATCATTACCTTTCACATACATACTGCTTTGCACTTAGTTTTTTTCTCAATGAGATGTAATATAGTTGCCAGAATTAGAAGGAGTAGAAGGCATACCTGTATATTTGAAGTTTTCTATCGAAAAGTAAAATTGATCACAAAAGTTCTTTAGTCAAATAACTTGTAGCTCAATAAAGCCTTTCTATGCCCACTTACTATCTTTTGATTATCAGTACCTTTGACTATAATTGTTGAAAGGTTTTATTTTTTATTTTAGCAGAATACAATGTGCCTTCAAATTTAAGAAAATATAAAAAATACTTATATATTGTATGACATGTTATTTTTCTCAAATATTTAGATGAAATTACTTTATGAAAATGGAATTCAGATTACTTAAAAGTCAGAGAAAACAGTAATACATAATTGAAATAGCAAAGTCTTCCAATTAGACATCTTTTATAATTAAATCCTTTTCTAATTGTAAGGAACTGTAATGAGATGTTAAGAAAATTTAAATATTTGTCAGAAAAAGAGATAAATTCGTACATTAAAATTGGAGATTGGAATCTATGATGTAGTGACTAGAAAGTTTCAGCCAAAATGTCAGGGAGCTTTTTGATCACATGTCAGTATTCTTGTCTTCTGACAATGAGATACTGTCGAAATGAGTTGACATAGAAGGTTCTAAAAACTATAGATTTCTAGTAGACCTAGAAGATAAAGACAGACAGGCTTTTATGTACATAGACAGTACTAGTTATCATTTGGTGTTAGCTCTGACAGCATATGAAATACAAAGTTTAGATTCACATTATTGGAAGTTCCCTAGAAATTGAATTTTATCATAGTGTCTAATGTCATCAAGGTCTTTACATTTTTTTGTGTGTGTGAGTTAAGTAGTGAGGGTTAAGGTAACATTTGCCTGACTTCATTATTTTCAGGAAGATACTTAACCTTCACTTTCTGTTTTATCAACTGGAGTTTGAATTCAATAATCCTTTTAGGCAGTATTTGTATAATTATGTAAAGGTTAATGTGATGTAAGAAGCTTCTGCAAGAACTGATTAGAGTCAAACATTTAGGTTAGTATGTTCACAAGAGGAGATTACTATTTTTTCCATCTTTGTAATGGAAGAATTGCATATGACTACTATAGATTATCGATTTAAGGGGGGGACTTCTAAAGTAATATGAAAGTCAATATATGTAAGTTATGTTATCCAACGTGCTCAAAAAATTGTTGAGATTCCTGTTTGCCTAAAAGATTTAGTCAGCTTTATGTTTTAACAGATAAGAGTTCTGAAAACACCCTTTGCCTTGTTTAATGAACTATTCTAGTCATTTATATCATAGTGATAGCTTTTTTCCCTTTAAGTGTAGTGGATTAGAAACTCAGACTCCTACTCTATATTGGCTAAAAATAGTAAATGTTGAACAGAGAATTTCCAATTATAATCATGGACTAGGCATTATATTTCCAATGTTATACTTCCTGGAATAGATTGTTTTTCTATTAAAGAAAAGACACATATGAACAATTATTTTTAAACAACAGTTAATATAGATTAAATAATACAGTTGAGTGATAACCTCAAATTATACTGTTAGATAATACTACAGGGGAAGTTACTGTCTTTGAACACTGCTAGTAAGAAGAAAGGATTTTCTGTTCTGCACACACTAACACCTACATATTATTTCATAACTAAAATCCAAATTTTAGTTTTCAAGCTACTACAATAAATGCAAAAAATTCTTAACTGCTTAATTTTATAAAGCTACAGAGAATGGTTATAATAAGGGAGAATACTTAAGTTTGAGTATTAACTTAAGTATAAACTCAATACTTAAGTTTACTTATGACATTATTATCTTCCTTTATAGTAAATACCTGCAGAAAAATGTTATTCCAATGTAGATTCAAAGTATTGTACCCAAACACTACAGGATCTTTGAAAAAATCCATACTCTCATCAGCAAGAGATAAGAAGCACCCTTTGTTTACCCCAAGCTAATGCAGCATTAAGAATAGATGGGTGCCTTGTTAACTTTACTTTTAAGTTTCAGCACTTATACCCCATATTATGTCATCAGTACAGGTCATTTACAAATAGCTGTAGGCAAAAAAGGAAATTTATTTTCTTCCCAGTAGTTTTGAATTTTCCCTCACCAGCTTTTGGAGCCACCCATACCTCTCAAAATAGCAAATACAAATTTAACATCTCAATGGCAAGTGACAAGAAAGACTTAATATTTTCACAGATCCTAAGAAAGATTCACTTTTTCTTAAATACTCAGAAAACAATTCCTATATAATTGGCATATTTGGAGTGTTAATTATTACTGCAGTGACCAGAACAAAATAATACAAGAAAAGTTAGTAACAGCAACAAAAAGAACTATCAGTGACAATGACCCAAATCTCTTCTCATAGGCCTTATTCTAATAAGAAGGTATATGAATACTTTTTATAAGCCCAATATTGCTTTCCCAAGCTAGAAATGAGTAAAACAGAAAAGTGCAATGCTCTATCTCAGCTTTCAATAGGATAGTTAGGAAAGGACAAAATGAAAAGTGACAGCAAGAGAATTATTTTGGTTTGTATTATTATAAAAACCACAAGTCTTGGCATTTGTAAACAAAGCATAATTATTTTAACACATGGTTTGGTGGACGAGAAAGTTCAAGAGCATGATTGCAGTTTTTCCTCAGTCTTAGCTAAGTGCTATGTATTGCATGCAGCAACTCATGGCAGACATTTTGTTGTGGGTGTAAAAGGGGGTAAGAGCAGGAGATCAGACAAACGAGGCTTGCCTCCATTTAGTAATTACTTCTAAAGGAAAAAGTGAATCTCTATGAGCTACCCTGCCCCTTGAATATGAAACCACTATGATCCAATCACTTGTACCCCACCTCTTAAACAACTTCATCTTTTAGTAGCATTATTTTGGAGACGAACCTTCCAAGCACAGGAGAGAGGGAAGAAATATGAGTTTATGAAACACCATTGGAAGCTTTTGAGAAGGTATGAGTATATAGAACAATGATGAAAATGAATTATATTACAGAAGAGTCATTCTGGTTCATGAGTTGGGAAAAGATTGGAGACAGTAATAAATACTTATCAAAAGCTTATTACCCCCCAAAAAACCCTCTTTTTCAGCATGCCAGAATACAGATGATATATGATGGGGAGAGAGATGGAGGGAGGAAGGAAGGGAGTCAGAAAGAAAGGAAAGTGAAGAGAAGAGGGAGGCAGAGGGATTGAGAGATGTAAGAAAGAAGCAGAATAATGGTGATTGAAGCAATTATAAATCACTAGAAATGGGGTGATATGGGTACCTAATCTTTTTGTTTTAGAAATTAAAATTAATATTACCTAGGAATAAAAAAAAAGGTCATAACTTTAAAGCTGGCTGGAACCACTTTTAAATGTATATATCACAATCACATTCATATACTATTTCATGTCTCTGGTTCTAATATAGACAACTGGATTGATAATAATAAAAAAACTTCCCACTTAGAAATAGCTGACTGAGATATTAGATAAGGAAGATCATAGTTCAGATGGTGATCTCAAGTGGTTGATTGTTCATCGGAATGCAATATGAAACCTATTAGTTCTAAAGGAGGAAAAGATCCACAAATAGGCTTGAATTAATTGATGGTCAGGAAATCAAGATTTGACCGTCTAACCCATCAAAAGAAAGAGGGAGATTTAGGCAAAACAAAACAACTTTCTGAATGAAGGGTATGTTGCAGGATTTTCGATAACACTGTGAACCCTGAGTTTGCATGTGTGTTAAATAAATAAAATCTACCTTGGGTCAGAAGGCAGATTTAGTAGCTAGTTGAAAGAAGTAATCATAGCAAGTCAGAGGGTATCTAGAAGATGTTAGAGAGATGCACAAAAAGTATTACAAAGGAGCTTTGAGTGATATTAGGTTTTTTGTTGTTTTTCTTGTCTTTTTTTTTTTTTTGGTTTGACTGAGAGGATGTACTGTTTAGAACATACTGCTGGCACAGAGGGGTCAGCTAGTTGCTACTCAACCTCTCTGAGCTAACAGGTTTTCACCCCAGCTTTTGACTCCCAAGTCTTATTGATAAATAGAATGATATAGATTTAATTAAAAGCTATATTTGGCAGCAGCATCATAGTTGGTGCCTGCAGGAACAGCATTCCTGCCATGCCACAGCCTGTGCAGCTGGGCCGCTGCCAGAGAAGAAGGCCAGAGCCTCAGTTGCTGGCTGAAATAGCAGTAGATTAAAATGCAGCCTCTGTGCCAAAGGAAAACAATAAGGGTGAGCAGGAGAAAACTGATTGATAAATACTGAATTCTAACTTTGTTCTAGAAGTTATGTAATGACTTTCATTATTTCATGTGGACCTCAAATTAGCACAAATTCAATCAAGAGGAAAGTGATGATTTAATTATTTACATTAAAGAAGAAAAAGGAGTCATGGGAAATTCAAACAGTTCCATGAACTCAAAAAATTAAATGATGAGTGAAGAATGGGAAGTCATAAACAATGCCTTCATAATAAATTTACTGAAAAATTTTGAGCAGTATGGTCACTGTCAAAAATGATTATTAGATTGGTAATAGGGACAGGCTGAGATTCTGGGCTTCGAAGTTTGGAGAAAAATTAATAGTTAGAAGGATATAAAGATAAAGGATACAAGAAGTTAGTATGAGTTAGTAAGACAACAGCTTCAGCATATGCAGGGGATGGATGAAAGGAGGGAAATACTAAAACATTCAAAGCAAGAGTGTTGGATGCTCTTTTGGTAGTGTTAAATATGAAATTCATATTGGAGATAGATGAAGAATGAATCTTCCTTTTTCTTCTGGAAATGTTATTGATACTACTTAAAAAGAGATAAAAGAGAGAAGAGAAAGATGAGGACAGGGGATTGGAGAGGACAGGGAAACAAAGAACAGGAAGGCAGACAGAAATGGAAAGGGAAGAAAGGGAAAGATTTAGGAAATAAAGGAAAAGTAAATGAAGGACCGAAATAAGTAAGAAAGAGGCACTGATTTAGGGTGATAAATTATCATCACAGACTTAGTTAACTATATGTTATAGGAGGTTCAGAGATTCCCTCCATGAGTTACTAAAATTGTGGATACTATCTAGCAATATGCTGTTTATACCATCCTTCTCTTCACATACACATATGATTGAGGTTAATGCGTATACACACACACACACACACACACACACACACACACACACACACACACACATGTTAAGCATAGTAACAATTATAAAATTATAAAATAGAACAATGATAAAAATAATATAATAAGATTTTAAAACCATATTTCTTTAATTTTCTATTAATAATTTTGTTAGTAAAACTTCACAGTGTTGACCTTTGCATAAGATAGATCAGAGTATCTATGTTTGGATAAGTTTGCTTTCTGCTTATTGTTGGTGATCCAAATTGATAAGTAGTTTAAACACATATTTCAGGAGAAGCATATAAATGAAAAATAGATGTATATTACCACTGCTTTCAGAATTTTTAGGTGTAGCTGGTAATTTGGGAGATGATAGCAATATACATAGTGAATTCAATCTAAAGAAGAACAGCTAACACTGAGCAAAAGGATGACAAAAAGGAATTTCTTAAAGAACAAGTGGTAATAGAAAGCTCATGGGTGACAGAAGAGAAACATGGAACCATCAGATGTAATTAACACAGAAAAACAAAGAGGACTAGGAGAAGGAAAGGACATGCTTAGTAGTATATCTGTTCAACATACCTGCTATTGTGATAAGAGCAATATCATAGCAGTAGTTGGACCAAAGCTAAACTGAAATGTTTTCTACAACACATTAGGATTTGAAAGAAAATAGAAAAAATAATAGTCTATTTTCTTGACTGGCCAGAATAGTGATCCCCAAAGGTGCCCACAGGCTAATATTCTTTACCTGTAAGAATGTTAGCTTATGCAGGCAATGCAATTTAATGGAAAATATGGAAACAGGGAGAAAAAACTGAGTTATCTGACTAGTCAAAGAAATCACAAGGTCTTTATAAAGGCAGAAGAGGCAGAGAAGCAATGATAGAAGTAGAGGTGAAAGGGATAAAATTATTATAATTAAACAAAGATGTGAGTTATAAAATGTAGGAGTCTTTTAAAGTTGAGAAATGCAAAGAAACAGACCAGGAGAGCCATCAGAAGACTCTGGAAATACCTTAATTGTGATCAACTAGCGATCTATCTTGTACTTCTGTTGAACAATTCAGTGTCAAGATTATACATGGACAGTGTTTAGCCATTACCTTTGTCCAGTTTGTGCTGCTATAGCAGCACACTTGCAGCAAGTAATTTAGAGAAAAGATGTTACAATATTGGTGTCTTAAAAATCCTTGGTCTAGCTCTTGATGTGGCAAGGCTTTCCTTGTATCTTCATTATAAGACAAGGGAGGTCCAAGTGAGTGTAGGAGGTCCAAGTGAGTGTAGGTATGTGTATTTGTGCCAAATCTTTTCTATAAGCATGTTAATTATCTCCATTATCACTCAGAATTACACTGGGGGTTTAAGTTTCAAACATAAATTTTAGAGTATGGCAACCACTAACTTTGGGACAACATCAGTAAAAATTGAATATGTTCTATTAAGGATTATACTGGTTTAGTAAATAAGTAGTTGTTGATTCTTCTCTAATAACCATGACTTCAATAGCACTGATAGACAACTAGGTTCCCAGAACCACAGAAAGTCTCCTATCATAAAATGACTCATAAATCTACAAATATTTGTCTTTGTCACCACAGATAAGCTTAGTTTTCATCACTTGCCAGGGTCTGGCCTGTATCAGTTCCATGCTACTGAAGCCATCTATTCTAGACTGATGTCTTTGGGGCTGCAATTGGAACCAGTTGAAGAGCCCTGGGTCCAATCCTGAGTGGGGGAGTGTGGATCTGGAAGTTCTAGCTACCCAGCATCGTTAAGGATGCGTTATATGGGAGAGTTTGGAAAGAAGTAAGGGAAAATGTAATCACATTATAATTTTGAAAAATTTAAAAATCAAATATATAAATTTGGATGTAGAAAAATGTAGCAAAAGAGACATATGTGTTCACTATATATCTATATATGTATACATAACATATATGCATGTATAAATGCATGTGTACAAACACATATATGTGTGCATGTATTATAGATATGAGTTCCTCTGGTATATGAATACGTACATCATCAGGATCTTCCAGAGCACCCCCTGAAAATGGGATGAAGTTAGGAAGGAGTAATGAAATTAATTCTATTTCAATTGAAAATTCTATAAAACAGGAGAATATTTTAACTCTGATGTTGGATTTTTATACATTTATATAAATAATAGTTACTTGCCTATTATTATTTTATTCAATTTCTCTCAGACAAGATTGTCAAAGACTAAAGAGTGAGTGTTGACAGTTATATTTCCAGATATTTTTATATTTGTGTCCTTGTATTTTCACATTTTATTCTCATTTTACTTTATGCATGCATGTTTCTTCCTCATGTGATTTTTATGCATTTAACGAAATTTCTGTTAGGTGTGTTATTTATAATGATATGTTCCAGTTTTTTTTTTAAAGTGGTAAAACTATGTTGCTGAAATATAATGAGGACCCATGACACTAGTCATATTTTCAAGATGAAATGAGAATCATTTTTTTAGCTTCCTACTGGTCTTTGTAATGATCCTTGACTGATCCCACTGCATAAACCTCAGAACAGTACTATAGAAGACTCTTGATGTCTGTCAGAATTACATAATACCTAAGGAGAACTGGCCTGATTTGTAAGAAAGTTCAAATGTTTACAATCAACATAACCAATAAAATGCCATTAGTTATTGCTAATATAAAAGAATTCTGACTGTCAGGTTAACCCATTAAATTATGGATTTCTAGCCATAATTCTATATTACAAATATTTTAAGGAAGCTGAAATATTTACTTATAAAAGCTATACACTATGCTAACCTTCCTTGGACTATTGAATATAAACATTAGTAAATCATATAGTCATTTTCCTTTTTAAGTATGTGATGCTAATAAGAAGACTAAAATGGATTTTGAAAGATGCTAAGTGGTTCCTTAGGTGCTTTTCTATTTTTGTCTTCAGACAGAAGGACAAAGGCAACTTGTAAAAGACAGGGTTTATTTGGAACTTACAGTTTCACAGAATTAGAGTCCATGGACATCATGGCAGAAACCATGGTAGAAAGCAGGAAGGCATGGCACTGGAACACTAGCTGAGAACTCACATTTGAGACACAAACACAGGGCAGAGAGAGAGACAGAGACAGACAGACAGAGAGACACAGAGAGAGAGACAGAGAGCAAGAGAGAGACAGAGATAGAGACTCACAGAGAGAGACCAAGACACAGACAGACAGAGAAAGAGACAAAGAGAGACATTGAGAGACAGAGACACACCCACAAAGAGAGAGAGAGAGAGAGAAAGAAAAGAGTAACAGTGGGTCTCTTGTAAGTATTTTGAAACCCAAGGCCTAATCCCAATGATACACCTCCTGTAGCAAGGCCCCACCTAATCATTCCCAAACAGTCTTACCACCTGGGGACCAAGTATTGAAATTTATGAGCATAAGTGTACTGGTGGCAGTAGTGGTGGTCATTTTCATACAAACTGCCACAGCTGTTTTGTCTTACTTTTATATGAAGCTAATGTGTATGGAATTATCCAGACAGACTTGAAATACAAACAAACACAACACTATAAAACTTTTTTTATTTAATTACCTATTCTAGTTAATCCAGGTGGTTTTGTTTTTTTTTTGTTGTTGTTGTTGTTTTTGTTTTCTTTTTCCCGAGAACACTTTCCTCTGTTCAGATCTTTCTTCCATAAAATTTCCTCTACTGGTTTCCTATGCTGGACATTTGTTCTTTTCCTCCTTCAAGTTAGCAGACTGCTTTCCTCCCCATTAATTTTTTTAAGGAAAAAACATGAATCTTTACTTCATTTTGTGATTTAACATTACATTCTGTAAACATGCATTGTTTCTGTTGTCCTAGCTTCATCCCTATTTGTATGATAACACACCCTGACAAAAGCCATTTTAAGGAAAAGGTGTTTATCTGTTTTACAATTCCATGTTACAGAGCAATATAGTAGCTAGCTCTAGGGAGAAAATGAGCAGCTTGACAAGGCAACAGTTAGGAGTTCAGGAAAATGTGCACAGGTATGCTTTCTTGCTGTTTGCTTTTGTTGTTTGCATACTGATCAGCCTACAAAATGGTGCTGCCCATATCCATGATGGGTGTTACCACCTCAAGTAACTAAATTAAGAAAACCCCTCATAGGTATGCCTTCTGCCAATCCAACTTGTGTAATCCCTCACAAATCCTGCTTTGCTAATGATTCTACATTCTGTTAGGGTAACAATGAAAAGTATCTACTATGCTTGATTATTATAGAATAGAATTTCCTGGGTAAAAGTAATTATCTTTTATTTATTTATATATTGATCAATTGATATGTTGTATCCCTAGTAAACTGGGCTATAATTACAGTATAAAAATAAGAATCATGTAGTGGCATGGGTAAGAGCTCACCCATGAACTGTTGGAGCATGTGAAGGGGACAAATCTACAGATCCAAAGCTCCAGGATCTCCATCATACCGGACAACAACAGTATATCCAAGAGTAATACCAGTGAGAGCCCATCATTGATAGTGTAGCAGAAGCCAGAGGCCTCGAACCAGGCTCACGGCAATGAATACTTATATGTAATGATGAATGAATTAAAGGGTAACTGCATGACTCAACAAGCCACACTACAACTTCCATGACCAGATTCTTAACCTTTTTTGTTTTTTTCCGTTTTCTCTACCCTCTTTCCTTCCTTCCCTCCTTCCCTCCTTCCTTCCTTCCTTCCTTCCTTCCTTCCTTCCTTCCTTCCTTCCTTCCTTCCTTCCTTCCTTCCTTCCCTCCTTCCCTTCCTTCCTTCCATTCTGTTGGTTGTTGAATGGTGAGAAGGAATCATGTCCCACTTTATTGGCTTGATCTTTGGGACCTTTCCATTTGTTATGCCAATCTTGATTCACAGGCTTGGCCTTCACATGTTAGGAGCTCTACTTTTATCATCGCTCATCATATTCTGACTATGTTGTAACTGTGAATTCTTCCACCAACTGGGAATGGACTGCACACATATTCAAGACCAGCAAAAACACCAATCTGAAAAACAGGGTACATGTAATAACTGAAAGCTTATCTAAATCAAAGTCACCATTCAACAAAATATAATCTTCCCTTCTTCTTTTGAGGAGGAAAATTATTAAACACATTTACCAGGGCAGATAATAGTATAAAACCACAGTGCCTTTATTTATAAAGAATATTTTGAGAGTAGCTTATATTTAACTTATATTAACTGACTAAAACATTTCTATGCTCTTTCCTATATGGCAACCAAAACCACATTTTTGGCTTCAGGATTTTATTATGCCAAGTAAGAAAGAAAAATAGCATTTGGTATTTTGCTTAGAGCTAAATATTTTGTTAGAAACACCTGACCTGATGAATGTTTCAAAAATATCCATTACATTTGAGAATTACTGACAAAGTCTATTAAAATAGGAACTGTAACATGCTTCCCTGTATTCTTCTGATTGATTTTGCAGAATAATCTTGCACCCCATTAGTGGATTTATTGCCACTGTAGATTTCAGTGATATCTATGCACTGAACAATTAGGCCTTAGGTGGATGGAGTCAGTTCTCACTGTATGGCCACTTATAGTGAAGCTTCCTCTCACATACATCTCATAATGGCTCCTGTTGATTGATCTAATTATATACACATGGTTTTATTGCAGCTTTGTGAATCTGGAGATACCCATGTTTGTTTTATGTCATACAAGCACAATTCAAAACCCTTTAGGCTTACAAGGATTTTTTCCATAACCCTTAATTGAGAAAACTAAGCTTTGAGAATTTTGAAATTCTTCAACTAAATCAAATTCCACAGCCAGTTGGTTTTCCTAGTAGATTTTTTTTTTTACAGACTACTTTTGTATGAATGTCATTCATTGTTTCTGGAGGATACATTTGTTTCTGTGAGCGTGCATAATAATAACCTTGTTTTATGATCTTCAATTTTTAAATTTGTTAAATGAGTAGTTTGTGAAAAGAATATATAAAACAAAATTATGCCACAGTAAGTGGTGAGTAGTATAACAATGGCACTACTTCAGTGTAAAGCGAGTAATAACCCATAAATTATGACACTTTATGTATGAAGACAAGTTAGATTCTATTATTTTAATAACTTTAAATAATTTAATTGAACACTCAAATAGTAGAAATGAATCTCAGTATATAATTGGCCTTAAAATTATGAAACATGAAACTGCATCCATAATCTGTCATTTACTTTTCCTTTAATCTTGGTATCGAGTGAACTGTATTTCTAACAAATGAGGTTGCTGCTTCCTATCCACTGTAGTGTTTGAGGGTTTTGAGTGCCAGTTTTAAAAGATGCACCAGCTCACTGAAAGCCCAAGACAAACTTAAATGTTGAAGCGTATTTCCATAGCAGATTATATTTTCCTCAACTAAATCATTTTTATTCTATAAGAAAACTCTTGTAGAATGTACAATAGAAAAACAACAGAGCCTACTGTAGTTTATCCTGTCAAACCCATATCTTCTCTGCACAGAGGCATTCAGCATAGCCAAGTAGACACAGAGCAGGGTTATAGCAGAGCTAAACAAATGGGTGGAGTCAGTGCCTAAAAGGGAGAAAAGAAAGAAATGAGTTATTTGATTAAAAACAGAGCTATTCTGACTAGGTTTCCCAGAACTTACAATTTGACAGGAGAGAGGAGTTTCTCATAAACAGAGACAACCTAAAGTGGCTCTATTAATTCTGGAAGGAAAGTACATGAGCCTATCTGAAGATTAAGATCAATGGATCCTTCAGACTCAAGTATCATCATTTCAAATGGAAAGAAAGTTCGACAAAGGAAATAAAAGTTAAAAGAGCTTTTGGATTCATAAGAGGTCAAAGTTCAAACATGACCTGAGAATATTTAAATAGCATTCCCAGTGTCATAATTCCCATGCGCATTTAAAAAGATCTCATTATACAAATACCTTATGATTGATTCATACCTTTTATTTACAATGCCTGCAGAATATCAAGACTTAATTTTAGGCACTACATTGAACAATTAATCCTCTTAAGAAACTCATCTTTATCTTCATTTTACAGATGTGAAAACTGAGGCAGGAAGAGATGAAACAACTCGCTGATGGCAGAGTCAGGAGGCAGAAGTCAATCCCAGTGCTTTTGGTTGCATTCTTATCTCTAAGCAGAATTGCCTAATTGCAAAGTAACTGTTCGAGGTCTGAATGTTATTAAACTGGGACACATTCTGTTTTTTGATGAAAAAAATGCAATGCAAAACAAACACACAAACAAAAAACACTTCACCATTTGAACCAAATATACTCAGAAAGTGGCCATTTCTAAAATAAAACTCTAGTCTCTATTTGAATATTTATACCATGTTTCCTAGTCTAGTTTCCACCTAACCACTTAGAATGTATTAATGCAATAAGATTTAGATTTAAGAAGTAATAGTTTTCAATTTACTTACCAGTAGAAATAGTATGTACTAAAACATATTTTCTGCATTTTCTTATTTCCTTTCAAATACTTTTTTTGGTTAATTCTGGACAATGCTCCTAATTCCCTTTGCTGTTTGAACTTTGTTTTTGGATGTGTTTTAGATAATCTGATGAGTTTATATATGGTAGGACTGTTCATTTGAAGATTTAGTCACAGATTCAGTTTTTGCCTAAATGTGCTGTTACACCTAAAAAGATATTGGAGACAACTCTGGGCAGAACAGATATGTAACTATGCTCTAGATCTGGATTAACAATAGTATGTTCAAAACATCAGTTTAGTTGAGGAAAATGAATATGTAGCATGCAACTGTAGTTAGTGGGTTTGCTTTCTTATGTGCATTATATGAGCTTGTAATGGAAGTAATGTCATATAGTATTTAACTCTGACATTTAGTGTTTGCCCTGGTAGATGGTCTTCCCTTTACTTAAGCGCCATTACTTTTATGTAGTCCATTTTCATTGCATTTAGTCCCATTTTAGTAATAATGCTTGCATGATTTACCAGGCAAATGCAATCTTTGCCCTGAATGGCACAGTGCAAGAAAAAATGGAAGCTGTTAAGAGGCTGAATGGCAAAAAAGTATTATTGACCTATGCTGGCAGCCATGTGTTTCAATTATTTTCAAGAATCCATTTGTCAAATAAGTGAAGCGATGTGGGATGTCAAGTTCAAGCTGGGGTTAGTGCCTTTCTACATCTGATATGATGTATCTTCTGTAGCCATTTAATTGAATTACCCAATTTATTTTTCAAGCAACAATGCTCTACCAAGAAGCATGACATTAAACAATTAAATATGAGTTTAAAAGTCTGCATTTTGTGTAGTCTATCATTCCTCTGCAGCAGAAAGTGAGCCCAAGGGCCCAAGGATTTTTGATTCTCATATGGTAAAAGCTGGTTTTCTGGGGTAATACCCCAACTGTTCTATATGCAGAAAGATTAAACCAACTCTTCATAATTCTTTTTCATTTTAGTAGAGTGGTTATGTAAACATTGAAGGAACGGCTGATATTGTTTAATAATTTTTGCAGCACCCTGTTCTGTGTGTTAGAGCATTCTGGGCTGTCACCATTAGCCCTTATCTAATGCTCAATGGGTTTGATCAATAATGCTTGTTTATTTTGTATTGCTGCTTTTATAAACACAGAACAGAAATCTTAATTGTGAAGAGAAAAACTGATTTACAAAAACACTTGAAATTTTTGTGCTGTTAGAAAGTTATTATGTTTCAACATTATTGAAGTGTTTGAGTCATTATTCTTTATGGAGTCTTCAAAATTTTTAAAAAGCAGCAAGTTAAAGGATCATAATTTTTCTCTCTAAAGGAGAGGAGTGGAGAAAAGAGAGCATGAAAGAAATCCAAACCCAATGTATTTTGAATTTGGTGTGAGAAATTTAGTTTTAGTTTATTTTTGTTGGGTATTGATTCCATATTAAGTATCAAGGCTCCTTATTTTAAGTTGTTTTCTTTTGTTGCTAACTTAGACATACAGTGATGTGTTTGATCTGGGGAGTATAATTACTGTGACTCAGAGAATAGAAGTGACTTATATATTTTTTTTCAATTAACATCCAACAATTAAATTTTAATATGGTCAGGGAATTGTTCAGATCCTTTTGTGTGGGGACACTGCACCTTTAATTATCTGCCCTCTGGTGCCAAGCCTTTGCTTTGAGTGCTTCCATAAAAGCTTATTGCAGCTAGTTATTGAGCAAATTAGTACTTGAGTTTTGGTGAAAAATGTCTTTATTAGTCCTAAAACTGGAGTCACTGTGCATTCCCAGAAGGCGTGATTTTGTTTGATGAATAAATCTAGTAATTACCCTGCTGTTAGGGCTGTGCCGCAAATGTCATAAGCAGATAAACAGAGGGAGGAAGCCTTCCGTAAATTCTCTAATTATCTATGTTGGACCACTTATCGCCTGCAGATGATTTATGAGCATATTGATATATCCTTAAGTATGTTCATTTGAGTTCACAGATGCAAATAATTAAGGCACTAGTCGTTTACAGAGAGGCTTCAGGTCAAGGTCATTTCATTATAAACTTCAGTCAGGTTTAGATGCTGCAACACAATCTAGGTGTCAGCTACTTGACCAGATATTTCCTTAGAGATTTTTAATTTCTTTTCCCTCTCTCTGTTTTGTAAATTTAATTACTTGCAACAATAAATTGTATTAAATAAGAAAATTTGAAATTCCCTGTCATCACTTTTTCATTTAGTAAATATCAATTATTTTATTTTTAATATGCTTGAACTGATTGGTAAAATGATCACCAAGAAACACTACCAAATATTTATAATGGTATTTAGAAAAATCTAGAAACATTTAAATATATACAGCTATTTATTTCTTTTCAGACTATTTCACTTTTAGTAATTAAGAACTTTCTTAAACTTAAGAAAAATGTTATTAACAATGCTTGCTTTTATGTTTATTTTATAACTGGTTGAACAATTGGAACTGAAATGGCTATAAAATATTTTGTTGCTTAATAGTTAAAACTAATTTTCCAGCCTACAGTAAGAAAAAGAAGTTACTCTGATAACAGATCAACCTGCCCAACTGTAAACATTTTCAGAATACCATAAACCTAGACTGGTACAACTTAGTCCATGAAAATATGATACTTGGAAGAAAACTATGCTGAAGAGAGAAGAATGCTGGTATTTTAATGTATAGTTTCTTAAAGTGGTTACTGAAACAAAGCAATCACAGTTACAGAAATAAAATTTTAGAATGTCATAAATGTCCTCATTTCCCTGATTGTTTGATTCTACTTCAGAGCCCAAATATGTTTCTAGAATACCCTTATGATGCTATACAACTGTGCTATAGAATTTTTGGGAAAATAAACTGCTAGTTCTCTGAGAGAATTGATTTCATATTTGGATCAATGTCTTCCTCAGGTCTGAAAAAGATATTTAAAGATACATATGTGTATACACAAAGTGTTTATTTAATACGGAAGTCTTAGGTATATACATAGTGTATATGTATGCAGAAGTATTCCAGCACACACCACACACAGGAAAATAAAATCATAATTTATTTCACCCGGTCAGTAAAATTACCCTTAATGTTAACTCAATTCCAGAAATTATCACAAATATATAGTTGTAGCAATGCACTTTATGAAAGAGTAATAAATG
This sequence comes from Cricetulus griseus, assembly GCF_003668045.3. Classification (NCBI taxonomy): domain Eukaryota; kingdom Metazoa; phylum Chordata; class Mammalia; order Rodentia; family Cricetidae; genus Cricetulus; species Cricetulus griseus. The sequence goes on along the minus strand of NC_048595.1, from coordinate 300,747,212 downwards.
CAGTATTATCAGTGGTGTCAAAAACTGTGTTGAGACAACAAATAATGAAAATAAGATGCAATGTAACATTTAATTTTTATGAATGAAGTAGAATTCATGAAACATTCTACTAGTTACTCTTCTGATGCTTTGATAAAATACCATTACCAAAAATAAGTTGTTGAAGAAAGTATATTTTGACTTTTATTTCCAGAAGAATAAGAGTCAGTCATGGGGCTGGGTATCATGGAGGCCAATTGCAGACACAGGGGTCAGTAGAGAAGCTGAGAGATCACTTCTTCAAATGCAATACAAAGGCAGAGAGAGGGAACTAGAAGTGGAGCAAGTCTATAAATTCTCTGAGGACTCTTTACCTACAGTGTTGCATAACTTTAGCATGGCTGTGCCTCCTAAACAAGTAGCTTTACTAACTGCGCACCAAATATTCAAGACCAGAGCCTATGGCTGAACACATGTCATTGAATCCTCAATAGATATGCTTATTTAGCTGAAAGGGTTGGTATCATTCAGAGTAAGTTATGTCTCTAATAAAGGTATATGCATATGTATACAAGTGTATAATGCTTTAAAAAGTATTTCTTTTCTTTGGATTTGCTAGTTCTTGGTGAACACTATCCTTGAAAAGACAGAAAAAACAAGCAGTGAGTGACTCTAGTATGCTTGAATTTGTGCTGAAATTATAGTATCGGGTAGTTGAGATTGACTCCGACATCCTAGGTGCCCTAAATTATATCTCAAAATCTTTGTTCTAGGGATTTGTCGTACATGGTAGTAACTTCTTCATTTCACTTCAGCTGTCTGAATGCTAACTAAAGTTAGAAGTCAGAGGAGTTCCATAGAGAGTCTCAAACTTTTTTTTTTTCCAGAAGTTGATACTGTGATACCAGAATCAGAATGTTTTTGCTATTTGAGAAATCATTTTTTCCTATTTTACTCTGGTTTTATTTTTATTTTTATAATTGAATTGGCCCAATTTTAAATTAGAAACAACCTTCTTTTACATGTCAATCCCAGTTCCCTCTACCTCCCCTCCTCCCCTGCACTCTACCCCCTATCCCAATCACTATCTGTTCCCCAAGGAAGGTGAAATCATCAATGGGGGAACTTCAAAGTCTGTCATATCATTTGTGGGAGAGCCTAGACCTTCTCCCCTGTGTCTAGGCTGAGAGAGTATCCCTCTAGGTGGAGTGGGCTCCCAAAGACCATTCGTGTACTAAGGATACAGACAGATCCACTGCCAGAGGCCCCATAGATTGCCCAGACCTTCAAACTGACATCCTCATTCAGGGTGTCTGGAAACGTTCTATGCTGATTTCCAAGCTATCAGTCTGGGGTTCATGAGCAACTCCTTGTTCAGGTCAACTGTTTCTGTGGGTTACTCAAACCTGGTCTCGACCCATTTATTCATCTTTTCTCCCTCTGTGCAACTGGATTACAGAGTTCAGTTCAGTGTTTAGCTGTGGTTGCTTGTGTCTGCTTCCATCAACTAATGGATGAAGGCTCTAGGATAGCATATAAGGCAGTAATCAATCTCATCATTAGAGAAGGGCATTTAAGGTAACCTCTCAACTATTGCTTACATTGTTAGTAGGGGTCAAACTTGTAGATCTCTGGACCTTTCTCTAGTGCCAGAATTCTCTTTAAACCCATAATGGCTCCCTTTATTATAGAATCTCTTTTCTTGCTCTCTATTCTTCCCCTGACTAAACCATCCTGCTTTCTGAAGTCCTCTCCCATCCTCTTCTCTCCTTCTCTTTCTTCTAACTCCCTCAACCCTATGCCCATGCTCCCAGTTAGCTCAGGAGACTTTGACCCTTTCCCTTTTTCTGGGGCACCATGTATGTCTCTCTTAGAGTCCTTCTTGTTTCCTAGTATCTCTGTTGGTGTGGATTATAGGCTAGTTCTCCTTTACTCTATCTCTAAAATCCATATACGAGTGAGTACACAACATGTTGGTCTTTTTGGGACTGGGTTACCTCCTCAGGGTGGTTTCTTCTAATTTCATCAATTTTCCTGTGAATTTAAAGATTCCATTGTTTTTTTCAACTGAGTAGTACTCCATTGTGTAAATGTGACACATTTTCTCCATCCATACTTCAGTTGAAGGGCATCTAAGTTGCTCACATGAACATCTCACTAGATGCTGAAAAGCCTTTGACAAAATCCAACAGCCCTTCATGATAAAGGTCTTGGAGAGATGAGGGATAACATGAACATATCTAAACATAATAAAAGCAAGCCAACAGCCAACATCAAATAAACAGAGAGAAACTCAATGAAATCCCTCAAAAATCAGGAACAAAACAAGGCTGTCCACTCTCTCGATATCTCTTCAGTATTGTACTAGATGTTCTAGCTAGAGAAATTAGACAACAAAAGGAGATCAAGGGGATACAAATTGGAAAAGAAGAGTTCAAACTTTCACTACTTGCAGATGATATGATAGTTTACTTAAGAGACCCAAAAAACTCTACCAGGGAACTCCTACATTTGATAAGCACCTTCAGCAAAATAGCAGAATACAAGATTAACTCAAAAAATCAGTAGCCCTACTATATATAGACTATAAATGGGCTGAGAAAGAAATAAGAGAAACATCACCCTTTACAGTTGCTGCAAACAACATAAAATAACTTGGGGTAATGCTAACCAAACAAGTGAAATACCTGTACTGTAAGAACTTTGAGTCTTTAAAGAAAGAAATTAAAGAAGATACCAGAAAATGGAACGATCTCCCGTGCTCTTAGATAGGAAGGCTCAATATAGTAAAAATGTCAATCTTGCCAAAAGCAATCCACAGATTCAATGCAATCCCCATCAAAATCCTATTACAATTCTTCACAGACCTTGAAAGAACAATTCTCAGCTTTATATGGAAAAACAAAAGACCCAGGATAGCCAAAACAATGCTGTACAATAGAGGAACTTCCAGAGTCATCACCCTCCCAGACTTCAAGATCTATTATAGAGCTAGTGTCCTGGAAACAGCTTGGTATTTGCACATAAATAGACAATTAGACCAATTGAATTGAATTGAAAATCCTGATATTAACCCCCACACCTACAAACATTTGATTTTTGACAAAGAAGCTAGAATTATACAATGGAAAAAAGAAAGTATCCTCAACTAATGGTGCTGGCATCAAAGACATCAACATAAATCCTGCCACACTGAACCTCTTAGAAGAGAAAGTAGGTGGTAGCCTCTAATGAATTGGTACAGGAGACCACTTCCTGAACATAACACCAGTAGCACAGACACTGAGATCGACAATTAATAAATGGGACCTTGTGAAACTGAGAGGCTTTTGTAAGGCAAAGGACACAGTCAAAAAAAAAAAACAAACAAACAAACAAAAAAAAACAGCCCAATGAATGGGAAAAGATATTCACCAATCCCACATCTGACAGAGGGCTGATTTCCTAAATATACAAATAAGCTAGTCAGGAAAACACCAAATAATCAAATTAAAAAGTCAGGTACAGAACTAAATAGAGAATTCTCAATCGAGGAATCTATAATGGCTGAAAGACACTTAAGAAAGTGCTCAACATCCTGAGCCATCAGGGAAATGCAAATCAAAACAACTCTGTGATACCATGTTACTCCTATAAGAATGGCTAAAATAAAAAATAAGTACCAATGACAGTTTATGCTGGAGAGGATGCGGAGAAAGAGGAGCACTCCTCTACTGCTGGTGGGAGTGCCAACTTGCACAGCCACTTTGGAAATCAGTATGGCGATGCCTCAAGAAAATGGGAATGAGTCTACCACAAGAACCAGCAATTCCACTCATGGGAATATACCCAAAAGAAGCACTTTCATATAACAAGGACATCTGTTCAACCATGTTCATAGCAGCACTATTAATGATTATTAATATATGATTATTAATTTATATTTATATTATATTTAATCTCACTGAACACATATATACATTTATAGGCAAGTTTTCATGTAATGATGCTTTCTGTAAATATAATGCATCAAGAAACAGGTAAGCATCAGTGTATGGGGCATGCAGTCATTGACAACAGCTGATTAATGTAAGTAACAAATTTATTTGCAAATTTCATGCATTTAAGAAAAATGTGATGGTAGAATCCATTAAAATTATTTCTCTAATTGTTTATCTATATGTTTATAATATAATTATATTTCTTCTGCTTGTGTTTTTTTCCTTCTAAACCCGCCCATATAACTATCACTGCTTTCTTTCAAATCTATGTTTTGTTTTTCATTAATTTTTATAGACATATATGTACATACATGTAATTCTTAGATATGTAAGTTTAGGGCATTGGTGGCACACACCTTTAAGTTTAGAGCATTGGTGGCACATGCCTTTAATCCCACTTGAAGGCAGAGGCGGGTGGATCTCTGTGAATTTGAGGCCAGCCTGGTCTATAGAGTTAGTTCCAGGACAGCCAGGACTGTTACACAGAGAAACCCTGTCTCAGAAATAACTTTAAGCAAGCAGCTAAAATGTGTACATGTAGCTACTGTTTAAGGACTACAAGGTAACTCTATGCGGTTTTAAATTCAGTTGTGCTAAGTTTCAAATATTTTACTAAGTTAAAACCAGTTACAGTCAGGCTGAAAATTAATTACAGAAATAAGACCTTACCTAGCCACCTGTATGCTTCTTGTGTGCTTAAGGCAAGTAACTAAAACAGACAGACAGACCTCTAATGCTTCAGAGACCTGCAAATTATGGCATTTAAATTGTTATCCTTAAAGTTTATAATATCAGACAGACTGCCAGATCCTGACAGTGACCCAAAGTCTCCAAAGAAGATTATGAGGAACCCCAGTTCCTGCACCTGGACCAGTGAGCGAGTTGCTCAGATGTGATACCTGCCGCCTGCCAGTACCTGGACGAGACTGTGGACAAAGCTGCTGGATACTGGAAAATTGATTGCACCCCCTTTGCCTAGACAAAACAAGGTCAGTCTTTTCCATGTCCCTCTTCCACAGAGAGGAAAAAAACCTCTCACCTTATAGGCCTGGTGAAGATTGCTGTTCTTTGAGACAGCTGCCTCCAGTGGTAATGGAGAAACTTGGGTGTGGCTAACTGTATATGGACTGGCTTCTAACTGGCTTCTGTCACTTTTTAGTAGATTCGGATAAAATATACCCTTCTCAGATCTCTGAAGTATTAATGGTTGTCAACTTGGCAGCATCAGACAGTCAGATCCACTATAGACTATAGTCAGCATGTTAGCTGATAAAATAGTGACTATCTACTGTTCAGGCACAAGCTCAAGGTTTTTAGGTTTATTTTGGTTGTCATCTAAGTACAAACTTAAAGGGCTTTTCGTCAGGCCAAAGGCACCTCTGTCAAATCCATACCCGGTTCTCTGGACAGAAGAAAAATGTACATGCTCATAGCCCAAATCTGTTGTTTTTGCTAGGACTCAAAGTTATAAATATGTTCCTGCTGTTTGAACAGATATCCAGATATCTGCTTTTTCTGCACTGTGGGCTTTGGATTCCCCATTGCCTAAATTCCTTTTTTTTTTTTTTTTTTTTGCTTTTGACTAGCATTTCAACCTTCTGGGGTCCCTAACTTCGTCCCAAAGTCAGCAGGAAGTAGCACAGGAAAGAATTCTCTGCCCATTTTCCCTGGTTAAAATGCTAAGTCAGAAGGGACTCCCTTGCATGGGGGCGCTAGAGAGACAGCAATTCCATGATTGGAATTTCAAAAAAAAAAAAAAAAATGGAGGAATGAAGGGACCAGCCCCCATTTCGGTAGCCATGACAGTAACATTTGCTCGCTCTGACCTTGCCTTAGTCACTAGAGGTTAGGTGCCTGCCTCGTGACAAGGAACCAATCAGAAGTTAGCTGATGGAGCTTTATGGCTCTGTGTGTACTTTACGGACAAGTGCACAGCAATGACGCACAGAGCATAGCAATCACCCTGGGAGGGCCTATGGGCCATAACAATCAATTGGCCAAGTAACACAGGGCAAACCCTCCAAGCCTGGAGACACACCAATCCTGAGCCTGTGTACCCCTAGACACTCCCCTTACACCGCCCTACAAGATTGCTCAGCAGCCGGTTCGAGGGGTCTTTGCTAGCCATCTGCCATGGCGGGTGGGTGAAAGACCCTAGCTAACATGGGGTTAGCTCATTAAAAAACAATAAAGCATCATGCAGTTTGCATAAAAAAGGAAGTAGTTGGAAGTATATGGCTACCACACATCATGACTTACCAATTCTGTAGTGAAGTCACCTGGTATATGGAAAGAAAAACCATAGAATTATGACATTGAGGACAGAGTATTCTACTAGTCCTGCCTGTTCTCATTTCCTGCTACTGAATCATTTCCTTTCCTTTTTGAATGTTTGTTTCTCTTAAAATCATTGCCTCTGATTTAGAGTAGATAATCTAAAAAGCCAAAGGAAAGCTCCATTTAACTCCAAACTCACTGGAAAGTTCGTAAGTCACATGTTGGTGATGGCTGTTTAAATTTCCTCTTCTTCTTGTTAAAATTATATAGTGTGATTATTTATATGTTAAAATTGTGGGTAAGCTGCAGCAGTAGCATATCATTCTTCGCTTTCTCCAGTTGTAATACCTTGTTTCTTGCTCATTTATATTTTTTGACTCACTGGCTTCAGTTTCTTTTTTCCAGAAGTACCAAATCAAAAGGTATTCAAAATACAGAGGAGAGTGCAAAATGGAAGCATAGTAATTTCCATTCTTTTTAGAGTGTAGATTTTTGAAGACTGAACAGCAGATGAGTCTCGGATATATTTTAAGTTTATTAGTGACTGCAATCTTGAGGATTTACCATCAAAAATGGTATCATCAGGTGGAAAATCAACAGTAAATCACATGTGAATGTGTTGTTCAGTGGGATGGCTTAGATTCTCTCAATCTCAGAGTTATGGATTCTGTGAACTACACACAGTAGTGTATATATTACATAGCACTTTCAGCTTAACTGGAGACAGCACAGACACTTGTAGAGATTACATTTCCATGTACCTTCCAGGGAATTACACAAAATCAAAAATGTAACAAAAATTATAGCTAAATGTTAAAGAATTTATGTACTAGTGGAAAATTGAATAAAAATATGTTAGAAATACATATGGTCTGTCCTAGAAAGCCTTGGCACACTGTACAATATTTGAAGCTTGAACATAAAAATGATAGCACTTAGACATAGACATAGGTATCACTCCATCTTGCATCAAAAGTATTTTATCCTTTCTCAAAGTTTCCACAAACTTTAGCTTCTTTAAGGAAGATTTCTTCATAGGATAAGATATGTTTTAATCAATAGTAACTATATACAAAACCATGTAAAGTGGTGGAATGAAATAGAGATGTCAGAAATAATCCTATGCATATACAATTTACTTATCTTCAGCAAGCCTGCCAAAAATGTTATCGCAAAAAACAGATAGCTATATGAAAAACATGGGATCGGACACTTATATGTTATGGGAATTAATTTAAAGAACACTTGGGATTTAAATATGAAATCTGAGGCTCACATTTCCAGAATAAAACACATAAGTGAAAACTCTAGGTTAAGTTAATCTACATTTTAATTAATATGACATTGAAAGCACGGGTGACAGAAAAAGCAGGAATGGACAAGTGAGATTATGTCAAACTTAAGAATTTCCCATGGTGGAAGAAGTAATTAGAAGATGAAAGGCAAGCCACAAGATGGAGGACAACATGTACAATTTTGTGTAATGAAGTTCTAGTTTCCCAAATGCATAAGGTCTAAAAATACTCAATAGAAAACAACAAATACCTTCAAATGGACAGAAGACATGAACACATATTTCTTCAAAAACTGAAAAAAAAGAGATACTAGAGAGCAGCAAGCACATTAAAAAGTGCTCATCATCAACAGTCACTGGGTAGCTTAAGCCAAAAGTACAACTGCACACTTGTGAGGACAGCTTCTGCTCAGAAATTAAATCAGTGCTACTCACAAGAAGTGAGAGCAATTGAAACTTCATGCTATACCACTGAGAGTGTTAAATGGTGCAGCCAGTATGCAAACCCTTAAGTATGATCCTTTAGCAATTAAAAATACAGCTACCACATCACCCCAAACACATACATCCTAGTTATCCAATGAATAGAAAGCAGGATCTCAGAGATTTGTTTGCAATCTCTGACTCATCATAGCATCAACCAAAAAAGCCCAGATATGAAAATAACTCCATGGTCAACAACAGGTGGAGAAAAAATAAGCATATTTTAAATGAAATATTGTTTTCTCATGAAATGAAATCTTATTTCATGTGACAACATGGATGAGTCTGGAGAACATGATAGAAAGAAAAATAACCCACCCACAATACACAAATATCGTATAATTGCACTTATACAAGACATCAAAAAGTTAGTTAGAAACACAGATTAAGATGCTGTTTTCCAGGGACTGAGGGAAATAAATAATATGGAATTCAATGATACAAATTTTCCAGGTGCAAGAGGTAAAGAAAACTTCAAAAGGAATGTTTCAGGCTGATAATTAATTATATATATTAAATTTAAATGTTATTTGTTAGAACACATAATACTGCCATAATAGTAACTAATTGGACAACTGTTCTTTATATATAGCAAGTCCATCTCAGCACAGAGCAGCTCAGTTAAATGTATTGTGAAATAAGTAAATTGAAGATAAAATAGAAAAGAAAGTAAATCATTTTGATTGGCATAGATAGATGCTGTATATATGTCAGGGACCAAAACTGTCATTCAGAGAAACATCTTCACTAAAAGCAATATGTCATGTATATTTTGTAGGGCATATAGTATAGATGAATGACATATTTGTTATAATAATTAAATGCTTTAAATTTTATTTGAAGCAAATCATGCATGATGCAAAAATAATTTTAAAACTTTTCTATTAGTAGTAAAATCTTTCATTTGTTTTTAGATTTTATTTATTTATAAATAATTTAATTACTTCATATATATTGCATAACTTTTGGTCATATGTTAATTGGTTAACTTATTTTCTATGTTTCACATGAAGCAATATGTTAATTAAAAACTAAATACAACATATGAAACATTTAACTGTAATTTATTAAAGTTTGAATTTCTGCAAAACTAGGCTAGAATTCCTTCTCACTGTGAAATACTAGGACTATGTGTGTGTGCTATTTTCTTTATCTCATACTGCCTGAGAGTCTGCCTGGAATGAATTGCATTCTAAGTTAAAACACTGATCTCTGCAGGTGTCCCATTAAATGATTATCAATCCATGTTCTGTTATTAAAAGTTAATTTATTCAGTATATTATTTTTCTCCTTGAAAACATGAAGAAATCAGAGCACAGGAAATTGCACTGTATGGAAGGGGTGAAAGGGGAATTTACACATTCTAAGGAAAGATTTGACAGCCTCTACACTGTGTTGAGCTGTGGTTGGAGGATCATACTTTTAGTTTAAAGGAGTCAGACAAGCAAGTGATAATGTCTTTAAAGTAGGTTATCCTTGTTTGAAATAAACATTTAAATACATGAAAAGATACTATGTGATTTCATGGTAAATATTATTTTGTCTAAGTCAAGAAAAATGAATACAAATATCAAATTATCATAGATACTGAGGAATAGAGACAGGCAGTGTGTTTGGCCCTTTCTTAATGCCTGGAGTCATGGTGGCTTTCCCTTACAGTATTTGCCTTCTTCCCTTCTTTCTGACTTTAATCTCACATACATATTCTGGTTTCTTTTCCTTTATCCAAGCTTCCAGCTGTTTCTTTAAAAAAGAGGAAGTATGTGTCCTTGGATTCTGTTTGCCAGTATTTTATTGAGTATTTTTGTGTCAATGTTCATGAGGAAGACAGGTCTGTAATTTCTTTGTTGCATCTTTGTGTGGTTTGGGTATCAGGGTAACTGTGGCCTCATAAAAGGCGTTTGGCAATGTTCTTTCTATTTCAACTCTGTGGAACAATTTGAGGATTATTGTAACTAGCTCTTCTTTGAAATTCTGTAGACCTCTGTGCTGAAGCCATGTGGTCCTTTTTGGGGGGAGGGAATTAATGACTGCTTCTATTTCCTTAGTGGTTATAAGATTTGGTAGGTGGAAACTATCCAAGAAAAGTTTCCATTTGTTTTGTAAATTTTCCAGTTTTGGGGAGTATGGTTTTGAAAGTATGATGATGATATTCTGGATTTCCTCAGTGGCTGTTGTTATGTCCCCCTTTTCATTTTTGATTTTGTTTATTTTGATATTGTCTCTCTGCCTTTTGGTTAGTTGGATAAGGGTTTGTCTATCTGGTTGATTTTCCCAAAGAACCAACTCTTTGTTTTATTGATTCTTTTATTCTTAACTTTATTTCTACTTCATTGATTTCAGCCCTCAATTTGATTATTTCCTGGCATCTATTATTCTTTGGTGAGTTTGCTTCTTTGGTTCTAGATATTTCAGGTGTTTCATTAATATGCTAGAGTGGGATTTTGCCATCTTCTTTATGTAGGCATTTAGTGTTATAAACTTCCCTTTTCGTACTGCTTTCATAGTGTCCCATAAGTTTGGGTATCTTGTTTCTGCCATTTTTACTGAATTCTGGGAAGACTTTAATTTCTTTCTTTAAATCTTCCTTGATCCAGAGGTGATTCAGTTGATCATTATTCAGTTTCCATGAGTTTGTAGGCTTTCTCAAATTTGCATTGTTGTTAAATTCTAACTTTAAGCCATGGTGATCCAATAAGATCCAGGGGGTTATTCCAATTCTTTTGTATCTATTGAGGTTTTGTTTATAACCAAGTATGTAGCGAATTTTAGATAAGGTTCAATGTGCTGCTGAGAAGTTGTATTCTTTTCTGTTTGGATGGAGTGTTCTATAGATGTCTGTTAAGTCCATTTAAGTCTTAACATCTGTTAGTGCCCTCATTTCTCTGTTAATTTTATGTCTGGCAGACCTGTCCATTGGTGAAAGTTAAAGTCTCCCACTATTAGTGTGTGGGGTTTGATGTGCAATTTAAGGTTTAGTAAATATATCTGGTGGCTTTAAAAAAGAAAAAAAATATATATGTTTTGCAAATGTGGGTGCACTTGTATTTGGGGCATTAATGTTCAGGATTGAGACTTCATCTTGATGGATATTTCCTGTGATGAAAATGAATTACTCTTCTTCATCTCTTTTAATTATCTTTAGATATCTATTTTCTTAGATATGGGGATAGCTACACCAACTTGCTTCTTGGATCCATTTGGTTGGAAAATCTTTTCCCAATCCTTTACTCTGAGTTAATTCCTGTCATTGAAGTTGAGGTGGGTTTCTTGTATGCAGCAGCAGAACAGCTCCTGTTTTTTTTTTTTTTCCATTCTGTTAGCCTGTATCTTTTTATAGGTGAGATGAGTTCATTAAAATTAAGGGATATTAATGACCAGTAATTGTTTAATCCTGTTATTTTTTTGGTGGTAGTGTGTTTGTACTTCCATTCTTTAGGATTTACTGGTGTGGGATTATCTATTGATTGTGCTGTTAACCATACAGCTAACTTCCTACCCAGTCATACCACTCTAGGGCAAATACACAAAGGATACTCAACAAAATTGATAATAGCCTTATTAATAATAGCTGGAACATAGAAACAACATAGATGTCCTTAACTGAAGAATGGATATGAAAATATGGTACATTTACATAATGGAGTATTACTCAGCTGTATACAATGACAACATGAAATTTGTAGACAAGTGGATGGAACTAGAAAAAAAAATCCTGAGTAAGGTAAGGCAGATTCATAAAAACAAACATGGTATGTACTCATATGTAAGTGGATATTAGATGTAAAGCAAAAAGATAACCAGACTACAATCCACAGCTCTAGATAAGCTAGGTAAAAAAGAGAACACTAAGAAGGACACATTGATTGCTCTGGGAAAGATAATTATATGAGAGCTACTTGGTAAATTGGGGGTGGGGAGGTCATTAAAGGGGAGGAGATAGGGAATGAAAATATGAGGGAACAGGACTGTTAATGGGGGAAGGGATAGAGATGGAAAGCAAAGAAAGAATTATCTTGAAAGACAGAGCCACTATGGAGTTTGGGAGAAACCTGGTATTAGGGAAATTTCCAAGAGTCCCCAAGTATGACCCTAAGTAAGACTCCTAGTAAAAGTGAAGAGGGTACCCAAACTGGCCTTCCCCTGTAATCACATTGGTGAATATCCCAAATATCATCATAGAGCCTTCATCCAGTAACTGATGGAACCAGATGCAGAGATCCACAACCAATCACCAGGCTGAGCTCTGGGAATCCAGGTGAAGAGAGAGAGAGAGAGAGAGAGAGAGAGAGAGAGAGAGAGAGAGAGAGAGGGGCTTTACTACATGAGCAAGGGAGGTCAAGATCCTGATGGAGAAATCTACAGAAACAGCTGAACAAAGCTCATGGAAACTCAAGAATTCTGGACTTATAGCTGAGGGTCCCCTGGGAGTAGGATCAGGATCTATCCCTAGTGCATGAGCTAGCTTGTTGTAGCACATTCCCTATGATGAGATGCCATACTCAGCCTTAATGAAGGGGGGGAGGGGCTTTGTCCTGCCCTAACTTAATATGACAGACTTCGTTGACTAGCCATGGGAGCCTTTACCTTTTGGGAGGAGTGGATGTGAGGTGGGCTGGGGGAGAGACAGGGGTGGGGCAGAGGGGTGGGAGGGAGAACTTTGGTTGTAAAATAACATACATTTTAAAAAATAAATTTAATAAAAAGAAGGAGGAAACAAGGAGAAGGATAAATTAATTACCCCAAATCTCCTGGCTCTGTGTCTCATCAAATCCTCACCATCGACAAAACTTTTACCCATAGTGAAGGTTGCATGAAGATGGCACTATTCACTAAATTTCCTTTTCAATCACCTAATAACAGTCCAGTACATATTGTCATGTGGTGCTACCCTTTTGAAAATATCTAAAAGGAATAACCCGAATTTCAAAAAGGAATGGCACAAATACATATTAAGGAAACAAAATATCGTTATTCCATATTGTTGGAGTTTTAAACTTTTCATTTTTCTAAACATTTCACTTTGTTGACATGGCCATGTACTTGTAGATTGCTGTCATAAAATTTAGCATGAATGGCATTGATGAACACTATACCATGCTTCTACATCTCAGACTATGTCGGTGATCATTAAAACATGTTTCACCAGATCAGATGACATTGGCAATTACTATAGCATACTTATAGAGGTCAGACTAGTACCAAGTTTAAGTTTAGGTATGTTTATCAGTAGTCATCTGTTTTCCAAATTGCTTTTTTTGGCTGATTTTGAAGAGATGCACTTTTAAAGCTCATGTGTTGTATAATTGAGATTTTTGTAGCTCTAATATTATAGTAATACTAGCCTCTCTTTGTCTAACAAAGAAATATCACATCTTAGTCACTGGTACATAAAAGCTGCCCAATGTAAATTATTGAATGCTATAATAAAATTGAGGCCATACATATAATCTTAATTTGAAATTGTATTTAGAAATTTTAGAGATATGGAGAAACACCATCAGTATAGCATTGGCGAAAATGGATTCTGTGTATTTTATTAAGCTCTCCTACTATTTCACAAATATATTTTATATAAAGTGGCATATACAAAATGATGAAAGAAATATTTTTGTTTAAAACTTTGCCATAGGTAGATCAGTTTCAACAAAACCAAGATAATGAAGACAAAACATATTGCTTCAGATATTACAGAAAATTAATTTTTGTAATAGTTGTAGCTGCATGTGGGACAAAAACAAAAAAGCACATGAAAGATGGTGCCAAATAGGAGATAATTATGCTAGTGGTGATCTTATGAATGATCAAGACTTTATTTGTGTGATAAGAATAGGCACAGCCAGCAGCAACCTGAACTAAACCCTGGGAGAAGTTGAATATGAAATATCCTATAAGATAATATAACAATTTATATTTGATGCACATATGAACCTGTAAATGCAAGAATGATATAAAGGAGTGTGGTAGTCATTGCATATCACTAATTTATAGTTCATAGTCTAGGCATTTACTCAACATTAATTCCTTTACTTTCACAGCAAGCCTGTAAGGGACACATTTTTACTATAACATAGCAAGTAAATCTTTGCTGTATAGTGGTTAAGAAAGTTTTTCAGAGTTGAGAAACAAGGATTGTATATTTTTATCTGAACACTGTCATCCTAATCTCCACATTCACAATGAACATTTTCAGATTATTTTCATTTTGAATTATTAATAATATATCTATATTTCCTGTCAGTTATAGTCATGGTTTTAATACAATTTTAATGACACATTTCATATTGACCTGCCTTATGAAATTAGATTAAGGACTAAGTATAGCTGCAAGAAATACCATGCACAGAATCACCATGCCTTCTTTGCTCTGAGCTTCTTTTCAGGCTTTTTCATTTGAATTGTTTTATCTTACAATTACAGTTTAAATATAAACTCTACCCTTCACATTAACCCATATTTAAATTGCTTTTTTGAACCACTTTGCAAGATGTTTCACCTTAATTCTATTTAACAAATATTTATATTTCATGAAGCCGGAAAATTAAAAATTGCATTTTTACTTATGCAATCAGTCTGTACATTTAAGTTCATTATTACAAAGTTTTTTTAGGACTAATTACTGTGTGTGTGTGTGTGTGTGTGTGTGTGTGTGTGTGTGTGTGTGTGTGTATGTGTATTTAGAGTTAATAAGCTTAGATACTTGGGGGGAAAACAATGAAAAGATTATACCACAGATAATTAATAAAAATCAATTAGGTTTGTTAATGAGTACTCTGTCAGGACCCAAGGTGGCAGAAACCAGATGGGGGTGGAGAGGAAATCAGGATCCTGGAAGAGGACATTTGGAATGGTTGAGTCCTGCTGAGAATTTGAGAGGAAATAACTATAAGGAGCACTCCTTGGGTCAAAACTGACTAAATTTTCTCTTGAGATTACAATTCCACTAGCTAATAAATCTAGTGAAAAAGTGATTCACCTTTAGTGGATGCCATAAAGCATTTTCTGAAGCCTTAACTACATTGCTCACTGCCCTGTATTAAAAACAAACTTGTAGTTGTAAATGTCAATGACTAAGAATATTAGAGCCAGTCATCTTTCTTATGTTAGTGGTAAAGCTGGAAGCACCCATTACCTCTTCTATGACTTTTTACATTATGTTTGTATAAATGGCAAAAGTCAAACTTGAACTGACAGGGAAATACAAAAATGCTTCTTCCAATGGTCCTTGGACAGAAAAAAATTCAATGATAGTAATGACCTTCACAGACAGGTTTCCAGAATATCTCATTCTTTTCCCTGTTTGAATTAATATTACTTCCTGCATTTGTAATTAGCAATCATTTCTGGAAATAACTTTAAACATAGAAAAAAATTAAACAAACTCAGAATGTCAAGGTTGATCTTTTAAAACTGTTTGTTTCCTTTTCATATAGATTTCTTTTAATAATTATGGAATAAAGATAGAAAGTATAGCATTCATGTAAATTCATATATAAATTTTATTGTGGATAGATGATACAAATTTCCAGTACCTGCCACCTATCTCTATATGACTCATAAATCATCTTCCATTTTGATACAGTCTAAAGAAAATTTTCGATTGATAATTCTCTAATAATATTTTATATTCTATAAGGTAGTAAAGTACTGTGTCGTAAGTCACATTATATTTCTTTTAAACATATAACAAATACTTATTTTTTAGCATATTAGAGACCTGAGGCCTTGTTAGTTAACCTACTCAACCATTTAACTTTCAAAGATAAAGCATTGCAACAAGGACAAGTCATTGGATCTTTGAACAATTTTAGAGGATTTAAAGTCTTCTAAACAATATTTTCCTCTCAAATATATGTGCTACAGATCCCTCTTTAATGCAAGCAACTCAGAGATTAAAATGAATTTATACACAATTGAACAAAATCAGGATCTTCACTACACTCATTTAGATAAGTCAGATTATAATTTCCCATGTAAGACTCTTAACATTGAGATTTTTAATTTTCTATGACGCATCAGTGCTACTCATAGGTTCATAGATTCATGTTTACTTTAATGGAGGCAATTGCAAATGTTCTATGCTTTTCTAAAATTGTGGAAAAAATAATGAGTTCATTGTATGTACTTTAGGAATCCACGACGTTTGTACCCAAAAATGATGGAGTTGTTTATGAGTAAGTTATTTTTTTGAGCACATGTGCTCTTAGATTTGTCCTGTACCATTTAACCCTAGCTATTTGTAAATAAGTCAGATACCAATTACCATATTAATTAACTAGTTAGGTGAAATTTTCATCAGTAAGAATAACAGAATTGTTTCTGGAAGGTGTTTTTTAATTTTGGAAGTATTGTGAACCCAATTGACAAATTGAACTGACTTGATCTTTGAGATGAGGAGGTTACAATCCAGCTTCCAAAATGCATAGAACCATGAAAAATAACACTTCTTAAATTAATTATCACAAACTTAATCTATAAAACAGTAACTTTTTAACTTTGGAGTGCTAGATTCTGAAGAAATTTTAAGTATCACAGACTTTTATGTAGGTGACCTCTGATTTTACGCTATCTCTTTAAAGGTGGTAAGAATTGAGACCATAATAGATTATTACATTTATTACTAAACCATTGGGCTTTGACCTTATGAAAACTTAAATTCTAGATGGAGCAATAAATTCTTGGCCATATTATTTACCTTCTCCATTTCTTTCTAATTAATCTGAAAAGAAGATAACAATTATGTCACTTCATATATTTGTTGTGGCAACTAAGACAATTTAATTCAAAATTCAATGATTAATAATAAATTATGTAGCTGTAGTAATATACTCACAACACATATATCACACCTTTCAAGAACTAACAAAGCAACAAGAAAATATCTTTCTGGAAAATGGTTGAAGTTGTCACCTTGTACTTGTGACAGAGCCTGCAAGATAGCTCAATTGCCAAAAAGTCAAACAACCTGAGTTCCAACCCTGGGATGAACATGGTGGCAAGAGACATCCAACTCCTACATGTGGTCTTATGATGCTCTGACTTCCACATATGTTCTATGGTGCATGCACACACACACACACACACACACACACACACACACACACACACACACACACACACAGGAACATGCTCTCCCACACATAGAAACATGCACACACAGGAACATGCCCACACTTATGCACACACATGTTGTGGAATCTTATTTTAAATATGTAAATATGTGTTATATTTGGGGCTTTTTTGCTGTGGAATATTACCTTAACTGTGTAAAGGTGTGTTATATGTGTTTATGTACTATTTGTTTAGCAATGTAAGGATGTGTGTTTACATTTGTATCACTTTTCTGCCTAAGGAACATAATTGGTCTAAGAAGCTGAACAGGCAATATCTAGGCAGAAGAGGGATAGATGTGGCTGGTGGCCAGAAAGAATAAATAGGAGAAGGAATTGAGAAATAATGAGAAGAAAAAGAGAATGAGGGAGAAACAGACAATCAAGGGCAAAAAGTCAGGCAGCCACCATCCAGATTCGAGAAGCAGTGAAAGTAAGATAGACAGAAGGAAAGAAATGTAAAAACCCCAAGACAAAAGGTAGATAAAGAGAAACAGGTTAATTTAAGTTAAAAGAGCTAGGCAGAAATGAGCCTAAGGTAGGCCAAATGTTCATAGCTAATAGGAAACCTCCTTGTCATGATTTGGGAGCTGGTTGGTGGCCCAAAAAGAAAAGGCCTGGTAAAGACATCTACACAGGAACATACACAAACACCCACACAGACACAGAATGAAATAAAAAAATATTTCATGATTAAAGTGAAATATGCAGGTTGTAATAAAAGAGGTACAGTCTCTTTCCTTACATATCCATGTTCTGAAGTTACAAGACTTTTCTGTGTGTCTGGAAGTATGGCATATTCCTCTCTGGCAGCCTGGGCTGCAGGCTGGCAATCCTTTACTCTATGTCTAAAATCCACATATGAGCAAGTATATACCATGCCTGTCTTTTTGTGACTGGGTTACCTCGCTCAAAATGGTTTCTTCTAGTTCCATCCATTTGCCTGTGAATTTCAAGATTCCATTGCCTTCGTTTTCTGCTGAGTAGTACTTCATTGTGTAAATGTACCACATTTTTTTTCTACCCATTCTTCAGTTGAGGGGCATCTAGGTTGTTTCCAGTTTCTGGCTTTTACAAATAATGCTGCTATGAGCATAGTTGAACAGATCCAGCAATTCCACTCTTAGGCATATACCCAAAAGAAGCACATTCCTACAACAAGGACATAGAAATTTTCACATGGAAATGAAACAGGAGCTAGCAAGACAGCCTAGCCAAAAATGAAATTGAGGAAATGAGTTTGACCCTAACATGTAAACACACGCACGAACACAAACTCATACACTGAAGCATGAACATTTGTATGCATTAGCATGTATAACACACACACACACACACACACACACACACACACACACACACACACCGCAAATGAAGACCAAATACTGAGATAAACCTTTCAGTCTTGCTTATAGATTCTGTACAGCAGTATCATCTATATCCTACACACTCTTAAGAAAATTAAATTGCATTCACACACCCAAGTCATTGAGCATCATTATAGTGTTTCTTCTTCTATGAGTCATGAGAGCTACAGGGCAATTTAAAGGTATTCTGTGTTTCAGTGGAAAGGACTCAGGGAACTAAACTATTGGTATTGGAGTGTAACTCAGTGGTAGAGGAACATTCTATCAAGTGCAGAGTCACGAGTCATGATTTGATCACAAAAGAGCACATATCCATATCTGAAGAACAAAATAACTACAAGTGAGATTTGGAAAACATGGACTTTTGTGTGTTTTGCATATAGGCTTAAAACCATCAAATGAATAGGAAGGGGTATAAGAATGACATTTCTGCTTGACTGAATGCCCTGAACACTTCATTAAATCCTTGACTTTCTAACTAACAGAAATGAATTTTTAAAAGTGTTGCTTGAGCCAAAAAATCTGGATAAGAAAAAAAAGAGCAAAGATAAGAAATGTCGGTGTTTACAGGGCAAATTCAGAGTGCCTACAGAAGGTAAAATTGGCAAAAGAAGACAAACTGTGGAACATGAAGAGTAAGGGCCAAGAGAGAAAGTGTAATCTGAGGCTTCCGACTTACAAAGCTGGAACTGGAAAAACAGAAATCACAGTGGGAACAGATGAGGTGATTCAAATAAATTCAGAGTGTGCAAATAAATAATGTAAAGCTTTGGAGAATGGGGCAATATCATAAAGCAAATGAATGTTGGATATTGTCTTATGATAGTCTTATCATTAGAAATGTTTAAATATGAATAATTACATTAAAATTTTATCATGTTCAGAAATTTAAAATACTTGTCACCATATTATTGATAATAATAATCAAATTTTAAAAACCCAAAATATTTCAAGTATATTTGAAATCTAGGAATTCTAATCTTGTTTTCTTTTCTTGTAGTGTTTGAATTTGGTTTTGTCTTTTTTAAAGTTCTTTAATTACTATTCATATTTACATATCCATACCCCCCATTCCCTAGCCCTCCAATCCTCCGAGTCCCCCCCCCCGCAACTCATCCTCCAACTCATCCCCAGGGATAGTGAGGCCCTCCATCAGGGACTTTCAAAGTCTGTCATATCCTTCAAGGAGGGCCTAGACCCTCCTTGCTGTATCTGGGCTGCAATAGTATCCCTCCATAGTGAATGGGCTCCCAAAGTCCATTTGTGCTCTAGGGTTAAAGACTGGCTCCATTGTTAGGGGTCCCATAGACTGTCTTGGCCTGCTAGCTGGAACCCACATTCAGAGGGCTTGGTTCAGTCTAATGCTGTTTTCCCAGCTTTATGACTAGGGTCTCCATGCTCTCACTAGGTCAGGTCAACTGTTTCTGCAGGTTTCTGCAGCACCATTGGCTCCTTTGCTCATCCCTCCTCCCTGTCCACAACTGGATTCCAGGAGTATGGTTCAGTGCTTAATTGTGGGTGCCTGTTTCTGCTTTGAACAGCTACTGGATGAAGGCTCCTTATACTGATGGTGTTTCTTCTTCTGTCCAGCTTTATAGAGGAATGCTTGATGGGGGTCATCACCTTGCTTACAATGATACTCTGGATGAGGTCCTTGGATTCTGCAAGTCCTTTCTGAGTCTCTGGCTTCCCTGGTCCTTTTGGCTTCTGAAGTTTCCCTACACCTTTTCACAAGCTTAGTGATTCAGAGGGTTTGGCTCTGTCCAATGCTGTTTCTGCAGCATTATGACTAGGGTCTCCATGCTTTCACTAGGTAAGGTCAACTGTTTCTGCTGGTTTCTGCAGCGTCATCTTAGTTTCTTTGCTCATCCCTCCTCCTTCTGCACAATTGGATTCCAAGGATATGGTTCAGTGCTTAGCTGTGTGTGCCTGTTTCTGCTTTGAACAGGTACTGGATGAAGGCTCTAGGAATGGTAACCAAGGTAGTCATCATTCTCATTATAGGGGAAGGGCATCAGAGGCATCCTCTCGACTACTACTTAGATTTTTAGTTGAGGCTCATCAAAGTAGATCCCCTAATACTTCCCCTGTGCCAGACCTCTTTAAAAACCTGTATTGTCTCCTTCTAACAAGGCATCTCCTTTCTTGCCCTCCTCTATTCCTCCCCTGTCTCAGTCCTCTTGTTCTCCTCCCCATTCCCCGTCTTCCCTTCCCACCTCCTTCCTCTCCACTCATGCCCCATACTCCCACTTTGTTCAGGGGTTCTTGTCTCCCTCCCCTTCTTCAAGGGACTATGTTTTCTACATAAGGTATAAACATTTCTTAGTAACTGTAACTACTCATGAATTTTAAATTCCAACTAAAAATGAAGTTGATTCACTAAATAACTTCTTTCTTTTGTTTTTGTTTTGTTTTTTATTTTTATTTTTTTTTTTGAGACAGGGTTTCTCTGTGTAGCTTTGGAGACTCTCCTGGCACTGGCTCTGTAGACCAGACTTGCCTCAAACTCACAAAGATCCGCTTGCCTCTGCCTCCCAAGTGCTGGGATTAAAGGAGTGTGCTACCAATGCCCAGCACCAAATAACTGCTTAACATGAAAACAATTATAATGAAATATTATTTGTATTTGGCTATAAATATATTTTATTTATTTAAATTATGATTTTTTATATGTTTATACATAATTATATGTTTGTGAATATACCTCAAAATTAACTTTGAATATAATTCTTTGGATATTGATATTAATTTTTGCTGTGAATTAATTCATTAAATTGAGTATTGTCAAAGCAGTCACATAGAGAATTTAGTGTTGGTAGCTTAAGTTGGGTCCCTACTGAAAAAAACATTCATGATTTTATGGAATATTTTATGTCTGATTTAGTTGTAGTCTGTATCACTACTGGAAATATTATGTGTAATTCACAGCTCAGGCAAAAATATAGATTAAAATGTAACAAAGGAAAGTATTTTTGTAATATATTTTAAGAAAGAGAAAAGCATTTGTGTAATTTGGAAGAAAATGGACATGTCAGCATTATTTTAATGAGTTTACTAAAATCTTGTGTCACTGTTTAAATTTAACATATCTCAAAATTATCTGAAATTGTTACTAATGTCTCAAAATATGACAGCATGATTGTGAACAGTTGAGTCTTCTGTTGTTAACAAACTAACATATAAACCACAATATCCATTATTCATTCATACAACAGTTGCCATTTATATGCATATTTTGTTTCATTCCTAAAACCACACAGGGGACTGCCACTCTAAGACCAAGCTAAGAAGGCAAGGTGCAGCTTTCTCTGCCCTGCTCAGGGACACCTGAGTCCAGGGGACTGCTCACAGGATCCCATTTCCAAAATATCCAACACAGCCGAGACTGCCAAGGCCACAGTATCAGTCCTGCCTCCATCCATGAGAATAGGAGAAACATCACAGTATTGGATCTGTTTGCATCTACTAGAAGGGAACCTTGGTCCCATACCCACCAGGAAAGGAAGAGACTCCTACACCCACTGGAAGAAAGGATGGGATGAAGACAATATAAACACACAATCAACAACAGAAAAACCAATATGACACCACCAGTGACTAGGGACCCTACACCAGCAAGACCTGAACATCACAATGCAGATGAAGCAAAAGAGAATGACGTTAAAAAATTCTTCATGAAATTGATAGAGGGACTTAAAGAGGATTTGAGAAAATCCCTTAAAGAAATGGAAGAAAAAACAAACCAAAAAATACAAGACATCAACAAATCTCATGAGGAAACAGTTCAAGACCTAAAAACTAAAATACAGACAATAGAGAAAGCACAATCTTAGGGAATGCTGTAAATAGAAAAGCTGAGTAAATGATCAGGAACTACAGATGCAAGCATAACCAACAGAATACAAGAGATGGAAGAGAGAATCTTATGAGTTGAAGATAGACTAGGAGAAATAGACTCATCGACCAAAGAAAATCTTAAGTCCAACAAATCCCTAACACAAAACATCCAGGAAATATGGGACAAAGTGAAAAGATAAACCTAAGAATAATAGGTATAGAAGAAGGTGAAGAAACCACATCTTAAAGGTGCAGATAACATATTCAACAAAATCACGGAAGAAAATGTTCCCAACCTAAAGAAAGACATTCCAATGAAAGTACAAGAAGCCTACAGAACACCAAATAGAGTAGACCACAAAAACGTCTCCTTGCCCCATAATAATCAAAACCCCAAACATACAGAATAATGAAAGAATATTAAGAGAAGCAAGGGAAAAAGATCAAGTAGCATATAAAGGCAAACCTGTCAGAATTACACCTGGCTTTTCCATGGAAACTCTGAAAACCAGAAAGTTCTGGATAGAAATTCTACACCAAGAGAACACGGATGCCAGCCCAGACTTCTATACCCGGCAAAGCTTTTAATCAATATATATGGAGAAAACAAGATATACCATGACAAAATCAGATTCAAACAATACATATCCACTAATCTAGCCCTACAGAAAGTTCTGGAAGGAAAACTGCAATGCAAGGAAGTTAACTACAACCAGAAAATTATAGACAATAGATAATCCCATTTTACAAACAGCCAAAAGAAAACTGAGGTGGTCATTAATATCCCTCATTATTAATGATCTTAACTCACCTATAAAAAGAAACAGGCTATCCTCTACACCATTGCCTGGACTGTCAGTTCTTTCCTTCCCCTAAAATGAGATTGATGTCTACTTTTATGCCATCCTAGAGCCCTCATCCAGTGGCTGATGGAAGCAGAAGCAGACATCCACAGATATACACTGATCTGAACTCTGGAACTTAGTTGCAGAGAGGGAGGAATGAAGATTGAAGGGGTCGGTACAAGGCTGGTGAAACTCACAGAAACAGCTGACCTGAACATAGACCCCAGACTGCTATCTGGGAAACCTGTACAGGACTGATCCAGACCCCTGAACATGGATGTCAATGAGGAGACCTCTGCACTCTAGGGAACCACTGGTAGTGGATTAGTATTTTTCCCTGGTGTAAGAAGATACTTTGAGAGCCCATCCCACGTGAAGGGATGCACTATTGCCCTGGACACATGGGGAAAGGCCTAGGCCTGGACCAGGATGATGTGGTGGACTTTGGGGAGGCCCCGTTGTGGGCCCTACCCTGCCTGGGGAATGGAAGGTGGATGGGGTGGGGGGTAGGTCAGGGTGGGGGAGGAGGGGTGGAGGGGAGGAAAGGGAGAGTGAGAAGGGATTGATATGTGAAACAAGCTTGTTCCTAATTTGAACTAATAAAAAAAATCAAAAAAAAGAGAGAGAGAAACAGGCTAGCAGAATGGATAAAATGTCAGAATCCATACATCTGCTGCATACAAGAAACACACCTCAATTTCAAAGACAGATGGTACCAAAGTGTTAAGGGTTGGGAGAAGATTTTCCAATCAAATGGACCCAACAAACAAGTGGAAGTAGCAATCCTAATATCCAACAAATTAGACTTTAAACTAAAATCAATCAAAAGAGATGAAGTAGGTCACTTCCTATTCAGCACAGGCAGGAGGAAGTGCCAGGAAAAACTGAGATGGAAAGCGGGTTTTGAGTTCAGATTTTAAGATCCCCAAAATTTCCTGTGCCCCTGGTGGGAGAGGTTTCGGGGAGAGCCTAAACCAAGTTGGGTGCCAAATGTTTTATTTTGCTTAAATTGGAAATAAAAGAAGAGGAGGCACAGGATGAGACATGAGACTAAGAGACATATTAACCAGTTTATTAGAGGGCTGGCAGAGTAAAGAGACTAAGAGAGAAGAGAAACAGGGTTAATGACTGACCGCCATGGCCGGTTGCCATAGAGAGGCAGAGAGAGCATAGGTGGGAGAAGAGCAGAGCAGAGCAGGACAGAGAGAAGAGGAAAGAGAGAGAGAGATTGAGAGGAGAGAGAGAGAGAGAGAGAGAGAGAGAGAGAGAGAGAGAGAGAGAGAGAGAGAGAGAGAGAGAGAGAGAGAGTAAATGAGCAGGGGTCTGTCTTTTAAAGGGGTCCTCTGCACCTGTGTGCAGACTTAGTTCCCATGGAACCCTTGGCTGACCAGGATACAGCCTGTTCTGCCAGGTAACAGGGGCAGGCCAGCATAATGCCTTTCAGAAATGTCTGGAGATCTACAAAGATGACACCAACTAACAATCTAAACAATAGATTAAAGGCTTCCTTAAATGCCCTACCCTGATAATGAAATTGATGTCAGACTTATATTCCATCCTATAGCCTTCATCCAGCAGCTGGTGGAAGTAAAAGCAGACATCCACAGCTAAACACTGAAATGAATTAGAATCCATTTGAATAGAAGGAGGAATAATAAACAAAGGGATCCAGAGCAGGCTGGTGAAACCCACAGAAACACCTGAAAAAGGGAAGCTCATGGTCCCCAGACTGATAGCTGGGAAACCAGCATGGGCTGATCCAGACCCCATAATGTGGATGTCAGTGAGGAGATGTTGGAAATCCATGAGACCTCCTGTAGTAAGTAGTTCAGTACTTATCCCTAGCATAGGTATGGATTTTGGAAGCCCATTGCACATAGAGTGATACTCCCTGAGCCAAGACACAGGGGGGTTGGCCTAGGCACTATCCCAAAGGCCGTGAAAGACTCTAAACACCCCCTATGGAAGACCTCACCCTCTCTGGGGAGCAGAAAAGATATGTGATAGGTAGGGTTTTAGTTGGGGGTAGTGGCAGGGAAGGAGGGTGGGAGAGGGAACTGGGATTGGAATGTGAAACAATCTTGTTTCTAATTCAAATTACAAAATAAAAAGAAGAAAAGTTGTGATTGTGAATTGTTGTCAAACCAGATTGAGTGTACAAGACATTATGTACAAGACACTATACTCTAGTTCAAGTTTAACATTACATATATTCACTAATGACCAGGCTTCCCAGATTCCAGATTCAATAAGTTGGGTTTACCAGACCTGACATGAGGCCAGAATTTTTATGTTTTGTTTTTCAAATTATATGGTAAGTTCTAGAAATATAATCATGGCACAGCATGACTCTGGGTATTTAATTTCAAATAGGACTACATGATCCATGCAGAATTTTGACTCTTGTTACTGGATGATGAATGTATGTAAAGTGCTAGAAGCTGCTAGGCCTGTTGACAGAGGAAAACAATAACCACTAGTCTTGAATAGCTGTGAATATCTGGGTTAAAATAATGACTAGACAGGTCTGATTTGACCCTTTGTGAAAAAGTGACAAAAAAGTTATGGGAGGAACAAGAAACATTCTCATTAGATTTAAACCTGCATCTCAAGACAAATTCATACCAGATATTATTATCAGGAGCAATAATGTGTGGTTAGATAAGAAATAAGCCCTATCCTGGGAAAATTGGCTACTGGTAACTGGAATTCGTGTAATGGATACACCTACAAAAGACCTTCTGCACCTAAGAGTCAGGGAATATTGTAGAACAGGGGATGGAAATATTTTAAGAGCCAAAGGATCAGGGAGTTTGTTGTTAGATTGTGTATGTGTATCCTACTAATGAAAGTAGCCACACCCATAATTCTCACCAACATTACAGTCTAACTCTCTCTCTCTCTCTCTCTCTCTCTATATATATATATATATATTATATATATATATATATATATATTTCCTTCCTTCCAAACCCTTCAATACAATCCATATTGCTCTCTTTCAAAAGGATGACCCCTTTTTTCATTGATGGTTTACACACACACACCATTTAATTTTATATAACAAATTGGTGAGCTCAACACTGAAGATATATATATATATATATATATATATATATATATATATATATGACCAAATGTCTCAACCCTTCATAAGAATGCCAGGCAACTAAGCAGTGATGAGAGTGGGAGAAATATAGGTTTCTTCAGTGTTGAGCTCACCAATTTGTTATATAAAATTAAATGGTGTGTGTGTGTAAACCATCAATGAAAAAAGGGGTCATCCTTTTGAAAGAGAGCAATATGGATTGTATTGAAGGGTTTGGAAGGAAGGAAATGAAGGGAGAAATGATGTAATTATATCTAAAAGGAAAGAAAATACTTCTAATGCCTTACTGTTATACCAGTAGGTTAGTGGGTCTATGAACCCTCATCAGAGAAGCTTCTTCTTGAAGTAGATGAAAATTAACCCAGAGGCCCACAACCTGGCCAATTTATGGTGAATAAGAGATTGTGGAGTGTTACCTTAAGCTGGGCATGTTACCAAATCATTCCTTATGAAGCTTAGGTATCATTGGAGAAGAGCTGGAAAAATAGTAAGAGCAACAAAAACATGGTTTTAGACGCAACAAGGTGATTACCCATAGTGACTGAAGAAATTGTGGCAGCATGCAAAAAGCCTGTGCAAACTCAAGCCAGATAAAAACTCAACATGGAGAGGTACAGGTGGCATGGATTCCTAGCTGTCACTGAGGAGTTATTGGCAATTAATAACTTCTAGAGAGGGAAAATCAGTTTTCTTTTAAGGTATGATTCCTAGTAAGTTAACCATGTTCTAGGGTAGGCCTCACTCAAGAGTATTTGTAAGGAATACTGGAATAAACAGGTTTCAAAGTCACAGAACACAAATTTTGTTGAGTAGATGTGGGAGAGGAGGTGAGTGTTGGAGAATATGATCAAAATATATGATATAAAATTCTCAAAGAATTAATATATAATTATTAAATCATAGTTTATTTATAATATATTTTTTAAATAAGTATAACTTGAGTTGGTGCATCTGTAATCTTTACAGTCAAAAGGCTGAGGTAGGAGGGCAGAGCCTTCAGGGCAAGCCTGCACTGCATAACAAAATCCTTCCTCATTTATTTTGAGTATGTATCAGTTACTTCAATTTCAAAGGCAAATTTCATACAAGTTGCCTGTAAGTATAGGTTCTTTCATTATAAAATACAATTAGTAAGGAATTCACGACCATAGTACTATTACAGTAAAATACCACTGAATGAATGTATTTCAAATTTCTTAATGATTTTGATTATTAAAAATATATACCCCACATATTATATAATATATTCAGTGCAGTTGGAGTGATGCTACATAATAACTGAACAAAACATACTGTGAACACATACATCATCGTTATTGGTGCAAAACAATTTACTGGGTAAATCTGAATCAAACTTGGGATGCTGGGGAAGAATTAAAGTTTATTTTATAAACTGATTACATAATAACTGAGAGATAACACTCTACTAAGAACAAAAAGGATAAGAGGTGTAAAATGAATTCTTTGAAGTCTTGACCATTTTTTTGTTTATTTATCCATCAAATTTAACCATCTCCATCATTCTACTTAGGTATTTTTATGTCTATGAACAGATGTTCATATGCTGGAATGGGTACATATGGTGACCAAAGGACAATCTTGGTTGTCAGTCCTTGTCTTTCACCTTATTTGAAGTAGATTACCTGGTCACTGTAGTGTATGCCCATGTAACTGACCCACCAACATCTGGACCTCACTGGGATTACAGTGATTCCTACTACATATTGTGTTCTGTAGGTTCTAGAGAACTGAACTGAAATACTTCTGCCTCTAAGGCAAGAACAATATCCACTGTTCTCTCTCTCCACTTACTAATTACTTGTTATTTTTATACTGAATGAATGTTTCCTTATTATGGCAAAACCACAGATAGGTCTAACATGGAGTATCTACCTTTAATGTGATTATTGATCCATGATTAATCAGGAATGATGAGGTAAGGATTGCTAGGGAGACTTCTGAGACAGGGAAATGTCCCTATCTCCTTTCAAAAGCAAGATTAGCTGTAATTTTTTTTCAGAAATTGCCAATTTCAGAATTGGTAAAGCTGAATTACAACTTTGCATATCCATGAAAAAATAAAGTCAGAATTAAAACCAAAGCCAGATATAGCAAAGAAAGGTGGAAGGTTTTCTGAAAGGCTTTTACTGTGAACATAAAGATTCAAACATATCCATCAACCCATATCTGTGAGAGTGTATTATAAAGGTTAATGAAATTTTTTACCTTTTTGGACTTAGAACTAAATTGCCTGGTTAGCAATTTTGAAGAATTTTAGTACCGAAGATTGTCCTATGAAATATCTGGAGGCAAAAATGAGAAGCCTTTA
The DNA here is from genome assembly GCF_003668045.3 of Cricetulus griseus. NCBI lineage: Eukaryota > Metazoa > Chordata > Mammalia > Rodentia > Cricetidae > Cricetulus > Cricetulus griseus. Next base: position 300,718,602 of record NC_048595.1, on the reverse strand, counting down.
CAGATGTTTCCAAACATGGAGTTCTCAATAACATTCCACACAGTTGTGAGGCTATTTACAGGGAACCACGTGGAACTAATTCATCCTTAAAAGGAATTGGAAAACCTCACAAATTACTTCATGTGAGAAATCTGGACAAGCCAGCACTGTGATCTACATATAATCTACAAGTCTTTCCATCAAACATTTGCCATTTAATAATTTTAGGAAGACAAATCATCTAGAAGCTTGCAGCATCAGGCCAGCGTGTGCCACACATATCATAGTGGTACCGCCATGGGTTAAATGAACAGGCATGAAGTATTATTTTTTTAAAAAATTGAAAGGTTGTGGCAGTAATAAAAAGGTTGAATGGTAATGCCTCTAATTGAACAGTAAGGCCTCTTTCCTATTAAGTCACTCTTTCATCTGTCTTTTTAATTATTTCATTATCATTTTGTACTGCAGTTCACAATGAAATGACCATTTGTGTTTAAGTGAAAGCTAATTATTAGGACTGAATTATTGTGCAGTTTATTGATCCCTATGGTGGATTAAGGGCTTTAAGTTCGTCTAGACAGAATAGTTAGCAAAATGACAAAAGGAAACATATAAGACTCTTGGGAAGAATCCCTATGCTCCATAAGCAATTAATGCCTGCCAGGTAATGGAATTTAAGTTTATACTAAATCCAGCAGAGCTTTGACATTTCAACTACCTTATAAACACATTAGTCTAATGAATTAAGACTTATGAATTGTGTTTAGACACAGGAAGAAATAGTAGATCTGGAGTATTTTAGCTATTCATTGATTGAATGAAAATAGATCATTTTTCTCTCTGTATCTGATGAAAAATTAAAAGTGTTCCTTGTGTTTCTCTCTGCTCCTTCTGCTCTCTGTTGATGGCTGAGCATTAACCATTTCCGTTGCCTAGATAACTCTAATCTCCCTTATGGATTTGAAATGTATGTAGCGATGAAGCAAGACAAGAAGATCACCACCACCCCCTTGCCCCCGGCCCCCCTACACACACACAACTGTTCTGAGTAAAAAGCCAAACACTCATCTCAATCCAGTGCAAATGTGAAAGCAAATGTGAAAGTAATTCATTATTATGGTGATAGGCAAGGCCTCCTCTAAAGTAATGAGTGACCTTTGAGGAGAGGCAGGTTGACTTCTTATGTATGTGATTTTTTCCAGAAATGTATATGCACACTTTATTGTGAATCTGGTGCTGTGTTTTCAGAATAGATGGAGTTGTTACCAGTCAGGATTGTGGTAACACTTTTGGGAATTACAGATCAGTGAACACCAGGGTGCTATCCCCAGAGCCACTTTTCAAATATTCACTTCCCCATCTTCATCTCCCACCTTCCCATTAAAAAGAAAAGATCTAATTTGCCACTGTGTTTACTTACATATGAAACAAGTTCAAGTTATACAAAACATGGATCAGTTTTACTTTCACAGTCTCCTTTGAATTGGAAATCATTTCCTTGCAATGAGCCTTCTCATGGTGATCAAGCATCCTTCCACCACATGGGGTCAGGGGATTGAACTCATGTCAGTAGGCTTTGCATCATTTGCCTTCACCTTTTGACTCATCTTGAACCTTTGAAGAAGATATATTTTAGATGTGCAGATTTCAGTGTTTTTAATGAATAGGTTTAGTGATTAAGGAAGAGGAGAAGGGTAAATGTAATTAAAGGTTTAAGCTGTAGCTCAAATTCTAATTTGCCTTAATAATAAAAACCTGGAGTCAGATATAGGGGTTAATGCTGAAAAAAATCAGAGAAGCAGAGCCACCAGTCACTACTTCTTACCTCTACTGAATCCTCAGACCAAATGGCTATCTTGTCCCTATAAACCCTCAGACTTCATGAGGGATCCTGTCTCTAGGAATCCTCAAACTGAATGCAATGAGCTCTTGTCTCCTCCCCCTTTATAGTCCCCTCTGCCTAGCCATATCACATCTGTCTACCTCCGTAATGCTGGGATAAAAGGCATGTGACTCCCTAATACTGGGATTAAAGGTGTAAACTACTACTTCTTTGCTCTGTTTCTCTTTTAGACTGGATCAATTAAGGGAGTCCGGGGTAGTCTTGAACTAACAGAAAGCTACTTGTCTCTGTCACCCAAGTGCTGGGATTAAGGGTGTGTGCCACAACTGCCTGGTCTCTATGGCTAACTAGTGGCTAGTTTTGCACTCTGATCTTTAGACAAGTTTTATTTGTTAAAGCACAAAGAGTTGGTACCTGAGTAGTAGGTGACAGAGGGATGTGTCAAGTAAACAAAACTAAGGATTTATGAGGAAGCATTATGGGCATTCATTACTCTGTGAGCTAATTAAATAAAAAGGTTGAATGTAACAACAACAACCAAAATAGGCTCCTCCTTTTTCACTCCTCCGCTACCTCCTCTTCCTCCTCCTCCTTCTCCTCCTCCTCCTCCTCCTCTTTCTTTTCATGAGCCTTGAAGCCACAGCCTTGTGCATGACAACCAATTATTTTAGTACTGAGATAAACTTCTGTTCCCAAAACAGCGTTCTTTGTATTAACAAAAAGAATGCCAAAGACTATATGGTGAAGACACATCAATATCAATATAATTTATCCAGAGACACATTTGAATGCTATATATTTATTTTTAGATGTTTCATTGCATGAATTTGAATTAAGTTGAAGGCATTCAAGAGCACCAGATAAATCTATTTATCAAACTTCAGAAATGTTTGTTGCCATTATATTAATTCATAATTTTATGTCTTGTATTTGACAGTGGCAAGAGAGCTCCCTTAATAAGCAAATGTAAGTTTTAGAAACAACAGCTATAGACTTTTATGGTATTTAAACTAGACTAATCAGTGAAGTATGATAATTTTGAAGGATTAAACAGACATCATTTAAATACAAAACAATAATGGAGAATTTTGCATAAGGCAATATTTGTTATAATGAAAATACAATGAAAGGATAATTGGTGGGGTTCTCTTTCTAAGAAAAGAGATGAGTTTACTCAGCCTAAGAAGTCAAATTGATGCCTAGGGAAATAGGGCACCCTGATTATGTGTAGACATGATGCCACCTACGTGATAGCCATTTGATTTTAAGTCTAATGATTTTAAGCTTTGCTTGAAATCATGAGACTTCTCAGATCTATTAGTAGACATGTATTGTTCTATGGGTACAATAGTAAGTCATTAGAGGTCAGTTTAGTACATCCATTTAGCAGCATATTAGTAATAGGTTCTCCCTTAGGGTAGTTATTTTACTCGTCCAGCCATAGGTCTTTAGTCTGATAATGATGTCAGGTGTTTATTTAATCCTGTGCAGAAAGAATGAGATCCAAACAGAAAATAGATGTTTACTCCTATGATGTGTTCATGCCGCTATCACAGTAGCTGGCATGTCTGTCTGCATCAACCATTACTGTAGATGTATGGGTTCATAATTGGGTATAATTGATTATAACCAGTAGCTTGTATATCACTTCTCAGAACTATAAAAGCTGGTCACTAGGAATAAATGTTCCAGGTTCATCCACTTCATTTTCTCATATTCTATGACTCAAATATGTGGTGTCTTCAGTAATAAGATATTACCATCAAGTTATTGTTGGGTACCAGAGCAGTGGCAATAACCAGCAATATTAGGGTTCTATATGACATTTATGTGCCAACAACCCCAAAAGAAGTAATTCATACCTAGCACTGTGCTTTTTATTTGTTAGGTTCTGGTTTTTAGCTGTATAACTGTTGCCTCATTATAGGCATTTGATAAGTATTTCTACAGTAGCAAATTTCTGTGTGTTTTATAAAGGATCTTTGGGATTATTTTGTTCTCTCACTATGCTTAGCTTTACCATACCATCCCCTTTCCAATCCCTGGTTTACCTTTCCTATTCTATTTCCCACCTATATACACATATATATTACATGAATATGTAGTTTCCTCTCCCTCTATGCTCCCAGTTCTTCACCTCCTCTCCTACCTTCTAGATCTACTCACTTTCTGATTCATTAGAAAGAAATAGGTTTCTAAGAAATAACAACAAAGCATGGCAAAATAAAACATAGTAAGACAAAACAAAACAAAAAACGTAACATGAAGGTTAGACAATTCAGTTTCACAGCAAGCTGTTTGTTTCTCTGACTCTTACACTTCCTCCCTTCTTCTGAGGATAGCCTTGAGCCATACAGGTGATATCTAACACATGGGTATAAGGATACATGTTTAGGATGCAGTTAGGAATTATGCTGATTGAGTAAACTGGCCATGATTCCAATCCTGGGCATAATTTCTTTCCTGTGGAACATGACATAAAAATTACTAGGGAACTATTGGTTATTACCTAGGTATGAGTGTCATTGTGATACCTTTAGGGAATATCAGGCCTGCTCATCATCATTGTAGATTATAGAGTAATAGCTGGGTAGGGTTATTGGTAGACCTTCCATTGGAGGTGTCTGTGGAAACTTCTGGCACCATGAATGCTAGTCCTCAGAGAGGTGGCTTTTTCAAGTCAGATCCAACTTGGTACTTCTGCATTCTATGTACAAAGAGTGTTTTCAAATGAAAAAAAAAAAGACATATTTTCCAGCAATAAGAATTTACAACCTCTGGGAGGCAACCAAAAGAAACAGCACAAACCTATACTCTCAGGAGTCTTGTGTACTACCTTGACCAATAACTCAAAAGAGACATCTCATACCTAGTGTTGAGTCTTTGCTAGTCTATGGATCTTGTGTCAGACCACATAGAAAAAGTTTATTTAAGCTAAATACATATATTTGTACACAGACTTGCATGTACTATATGCAATTTAGGCAAATTAATGAATCCTTGTGAGGTTTTCAGCTATTCTTATTGTACTTTTTACTTCTTTCTCTCTTTACCTTCTATATATATTTCCCTCTTTCATGCCTAATTAAAGCACTTTACAAGTTTGCCCATTGCACTTTTCAAATCATATGTACTCTGCAATTCTATTATTTAGTGCTTCTCCATATCCCAATGGCTCTTGTAACTTTTATTTTCCTGTTTTCTAATGGTTTCTTCTGTTAGTAAACCAACATCTGGAAATTTGAAACAAGGAACTATAGATGAGGGTGGACATGGAATGCTTGTCTTTGGGTCTAGATTACTTCTAGATGATCTTTCCAAGTTCTTTCAATTAACATGAAAATTTTGTTGTTTGATTTTTCTAACAGCTGAATAATATTCCACTGTGTGGGTGAACCACAATTTTATTATCCATTCTTTCTTTGTAGGGCATTTAGTTGTTTCCATATTCTGCCTATTGTGAATAGAGCAGCAAGGAAAATAGCAAGTATCTGTGGGATAAGATGGCAATCCCTTATAGAATATGCCAAGGAGTGGTAACACTGGTTTATATGTTAGATTTATTCTTAGATTTCAGAGGGTTCTTTACCCTGATTTGCAGAGTGGCTTGACCGGTTTGCATTACTATTAACAAAGAATGAGGGTTTGTTCCTTTTCCCCACATCTTCTCCAGCATTTTTTCTCAGGTTTTAGTATTTGTTTTTGTTTTTAACATTTGCTGGTCTGACTATAGTAGGATGAAATCTCAAAGTTACTTTGACTTGCATTTCCTGCCCTACCACCCCCCACCCCCGCCCCAAGTAAAACCCTACCTATCACATAACCTTTCTGCTCCCCAGGGAGGGTGAGTCCCTCCATAGGGAGTCTTCAGGGTCTGTTATATCCTTTGGGATAGGGCCTAGGCCCGCCCACCTGTGTCTTTACTCAGGGAGTATCCCTCTATGTGGAATGGGCTCCCAAAGTCCACACCTATGCTAGGGATAAGTACAGATCTACTACAGGAGGTCTTATGGATTTCCAAGGTCTCCTCAGTGACACCCACATTCATGGGGTCTGGATCAGTCCTGTGCCGGTTTCCCAGCTATCAATCTGGAGACCAAGAGCTCCCCATTGCTCAGGTCAGCTGTTTCTGTGGGTTTCACCAGCCTGGTCTGTACCCCTTTGAGCAATGTTGTCTCCTTTTATATTTCAATTTTTGTTGTCTTTGTTCAATATCACTGGTTATTTGTGGTTTCCTTTCATTTCATATGAATCTCACAAGTGCTTCCTTTCTGTGTGTATTAAAAATGTCATTTATATTTTAATTAGGGTTGTACTTTTAGCACAATCTAATTTGGTTATTATTGGCATTTTATTGTTTAAATACTGCTAAACCATGAACATGGGGTATACAGTAGTTTGAATGTATTTGGCCCTGATAAGCTCATTGAGAGTGGCACTCATTGAGAGTAGGAAGTTTGGTATTGTTGGAAGATGCTGGATGACACACAAATTTAACACAGACCTAAGGCTGGAGAACACACCTTTAATATGGACTACACCTTCTGTTGGAAGTGTGTCACTTTGGGAGTAGGCTTTAAGGAGGTTTTCTCAAGCTACACTTAGTGTGGCAGTCAGTAGACTTCCTGTTGCCTTTGGGTCCATATATAGGACTCTCAGCTCCAGTACATCTGCCTGCATATACCATACTCTAAACCATGATGGACTTAACCTGTGAACTATAAGCAAGCCCTCTCAATTAAAAGTTTTCTTTATGAGAGTTTCCATGGTCATGGTATCTCCTTAACACAATAGTAAATCCTAACTAATTTAGGTATCTTTATATTTAGTCTCATTTACAATGTGTTTTTTTCAATTATATAGTTTTTAATGTAGAAAACTTTTACCTCTTTAATTAAATCTATTACTGATTTTATTATATTTCTATTAGAAATTGTTCTTTCAATTTCATTTTCAAATAAGTTACTGTACATGTACAGAAATATTATTGTATTTTTATGTCAACATATTCCACAACTTCAACAAATTCATATAATATTTCTGCAAGTTCAGTTAGAAACTGAAATCTTATGAACTGTATTATTTGCACATAGTTCAACCAAGCTAGAAATCTATAGCAAGAACTTCAGAAACTAAAAAAAGCATAGGAAGTTATAGTATTTCTCAAAGCCATGAAGCCCACCTCCATCCATCTCCATGGGTGGATATGAACTCCACAATGAATTACAACAAAAAGAACAGTGTTGGGGATATCGCCATATCGATTTCCAGTTATACTACAGAGAGTTTTAATAAAAGCAGCATGGTGCAAAAACAGACCTATAGATAAACTGGGGCCAAGTAGAAAAGCCAGAAATAAACTTGAATAACTACAGACACCAGATTTCTACAAAGATGCAAAAAGTATTCAACAAAAAGGATAAACTCTTCAAAAATTTTCTGGGAAAATTGGGTATTTATAAAAATGAAACTGTGTCCTAGAATCTCACCAGGCTGGAAAATCAACTATAAATGTATCCAAGACCTTAACATAATACCTCAGGCCCTGAAAATGCTACAGGGAAGTAGAGAAAATACACACCATAAAAGGATTCCTGTCACTCAGGAAATATACAAGTTATGAGCTAATGAGACATTATGAAATTAAGATGCTTCTGTACATCAAAGAAAACTTTATTTAGTGAAGATATCCCACAGAATATGAGAGAATCTTTGTCAGGTATAGACCTGATAGAGGATTAGTATATGACATATAGAAATAATAATAATAAGTCTATCAAGAAAGAAGCTTCTGTACATCACAGAAAACTTTATTTAGTGAAGAGATTCCACAGAATATGAGAGAATCTTTGTCAGGTATAGACCTAACAGAGAATTAATATCTGACATATAGAAATAATAATAATAAACCTACCAAGAAAAGTGCCATCACATTAAAAAACATAAATGGACTGATAGGCTGAACAGAGTTTTCAAAGAAGAAATAAAACAAACACAACTAGCTAATAACATGTAAAAATATATTCAGCATCCTGTGTTATGAGGGACATGTATATTAAAACTAGCCTAAATTCCATCTCACAATAATCAAAATGGATACCATCTGGTACACAAATGAAAATGCACGCTGGTCAGAATGTGGGGAAAGAACAGTTAATTATTTATTGCTGGTGAGATTTGACAAACTGCTGCAGTCATTGTGGGAATTGATGTCAAAGTTTCACAATAAGTTAAAAAAATGAAACTCTGGAAAAGGGAGTGGAAAGAGTGTAAGAGCCAGAGGATCAGGGGGTTTGCTATGACATTTAACAATTTCTTTTGAGTTTCTTGTGGACACAGCTTTTGATTCCTGTTATCTTTCATTAATTCCCATTATGTAAATTCAAACTCAGAACAAAATTTAAAAGGAAAAAAAAAGAAATCTTTGTCCTCCAAGACTACAAAATTTTCCCTGATATTCCTCTGGAATATTTAACAGTTTATCTTTCTCTTTAGTTCTATATTTTTAAAGCCAAGTGTAAATTGAATATATATATATATATATATATATATATATATATATATTGTCAAGTGCTGATAAGTTTGATGAGTGATGTGAGGTAGGGCTTGGTGTTCTTGCTGCATGTGTCTAGGTGAGTCATCATTTCTCAGGTTACTTTGGCATCTTGTGTTTAGTTCATGTCTAAAGAGTCCCCTCTAAAGGCTACTGCATTCAATGCCCATTCTCTAACTAGTGGGGGTGTTTGGAGAACTGAGTTGATTCTGAGGCTTTGCCCTAACAAGAGATTAATCCTCTGATGGAATCATTATTTGCTTTTTTATATTTTTTTAAAACTGTTGAGATTATAATATAATTATAAAATTTTTTCCTTCCACTTCCTGCTTCCAAAGCCTCTCATAAAACATGCCCTGCACTACTTCAAATTCATGGCCTCTTTTTTTCACTAATTGTCATTGCATGCATACATGTGTATACATACATGTTCTAAAATATTACCTGCCCAAGTCTGTGTAGTGTTACTTGTAGTAGGTTTTCAGAGAGGGGAATTATAGAAAATAAATAATTTTCCTTTCAGAATCACATGATGAAATGAAAAAAAAATTTGTAGGAAAATTTTTAAAAATTCTTAAAATATTTCTAACATTGATATGATGGCAATTTGATATATGACACAGCCCAGTAACAGCTGAGCTTTGGGAGGCCATGCTCAAAGAAGACCTCTGGCCATTTTCCTGCCCAGAAAAATGCAGAAAAATCTCACAGCCCCAATTTGTGAAGGAAAGGAATAATGAAGCTTAGAGTAGAAATCAACAAGAAACTGAAAATACAAGCGATTAATGAAATACAGAGCTGATTGCAGAGAATGAACAAGGCTGAAGAGAGAGAGAGAGAGAGAGAGAGAGAGAGAGAGAGAGAGAGAGAGAGAGAGAAGGCAAGAACAAGGGCACATTGGAATATAAGATAATAGGTATTTTTTTGACATATTCAATTTACCAATTTTAAATAGTGACTAACAATCAATACTGAGGTATAGTTTTTTTTGTTTTTTCCTTTTTTATTTAAATTAGAAACAAGGTTGTTTTACATGTCAATCCCAGTACCCTCTACCTCCCCTCCTCCCCTGTCCCCCACTAACACCCTACATATCCCATACCCTTTCTGCTCCCCAGGGAGGGTGAGAGGTATAGTTTATAAGAAATACTGTGTCCAATGTGACAATTTGTGTTTTTATGTTTTCTTTGAAAAATTCTAGTTTATTAATGTAGGCAGAGCTAATACATTCTGTGACATTTTAACTATATATATATAATGTAAATGTTTTCATTTAACTGTTTTCAGATCACATGCATTGCTTTGATTACTCATTTTTAATTGCCCCTATTTTTGATTTTGATTTTTATTAGTTTCACTAAGTTCCCTATCAAAAATGCATTAGTTAATATTATATTTTATTTATTTATCTTATCAAATGCATAGCTTGGACTATTCATTTTTTTCCTTTAAAAACATCCCCTTTTCGCTTCATCATATGTCTTCCTCTCCTTTAGAATATAAAGATTTATTTATTTAGTTTAATTCTTCTATGTTTGTTCATAAGTATCACAAGCTTGTCTAAATATATTTCCTTTTAATATATACAAAACTTGCTCATGATACTTATGTACTTAATATCAATAGGAGGATATTTTTATTTTAATTAACATTTTCAAAATCTTCTGTTTTTCTGTAATAACATTATTGAAAGATAAAGTCTAGGGAGATGGATGGCTCAGTGGGTGTGATTACTGCAATACTGCACAAGCCTGAGCATTGAGCTGGGTACCAAAAGCCATATAAAGACCAGGTGCTCTCCATGGCTACACATACCTGCAACGCTGTGCTGGGATGTGTTAAGGATGTAGGTAGCCAGAAGAAATTAGGCTTCAAATAAGCTCCAGGCTCAAAGAGAGAGCCTCTCCATCCCATGTGTTCAAGTTGGGGCAGTCTGCAGCAGGACCCTCTTCCCAGGCTCCACTCTTACCTGCATCCCCATATAGTACACACGGAGAGATGTTAATGCTTTCATCCAAAACCATTAATTTCCAAGTTTCAAATGGAATTCATCTGAATATTTTGCTTTTTTCTTTTACATATGCCTCAATTTTTATTCATAAAAATGTAAAAAGCTTCTTGTCATGACAGGGTTTTATGATTTTGACTTAATTCAGATGTCAAGTACTACATCTTCATGTACATTCCTATCTAACACACTGGCGATCAGAAGTGTTGCAAATACTGGTGGGCTCCTTTGGATTAGTCACTTAAATCAGCTTTGTACACTTACTTGTCCAGATTTGTTCTGTTTTTTCTCCTGGATACTTTTAGATGTGTACTTACCTCTTTGATTAATAAGGTTTTCAAGCATATTAAAGATTTTTTAATAATGGGCATTTGTTTCCTATTTTTTTGTCTTTAAGACAATGTGTGTCTAATACAATTCCGGATACGTAAGTGTGAAATAAGTGACACTATGCTAAAATCCAGATGTGATTGGACAGCAGCTTCCTATAGGAGGCTGCAGGGCAGCATTGCTGTCTCCTGGCATCCTTTGGCTAACAGATGCATCAGTGCATCCTCTCATGTCCAGGTCAGACTGCCTTTTCTGTGTCTTCAGCCAACCACCACACTATGCCCTTTTAAAGCAGATTACAGAGCCCATTTTAAATGTAGCCAAATAACCTGAGACACTCTCCTCCTTGAATATTCTCAGCTATTTGGGAAGCCTCATGTCCAGAGATTAGAACAGTAATGTCCCGATGGAGGTGTTTCTCAAAAAAGGCAATCTTACTATGACAATGCTGATTTATACAAATTCAGTTCATTTTTGTGTAAGTATGTGTTAGTTTGTTGTTCTTTACTTTTTATTCTTTAGAACAAGAAATAACTCTCTACATTATTGTACTTGGTGAAGCCCATTTTGTCATTATGAAAATTAACAGTGCTTCATAACAAATTGGTTTCTTCTGCTCTTTATCTTTTCATATTTATCCCACCTTAGTTTTTAATAATCTGTTTTTCTCTGAATTCTGGGTATGTTTTTCAAATGTATCCTTCATAATAGTAACTTGATTTTCTGCAATCATATTCAATCGGGATTACATCCAATGTAGATTTTTATTATGACAGTCTAATGTTGCCAGTCCCAGCACCCCTTACATCTTAACTCATTATTTTTTTCCTTAAGGCTTCTTGCTTCTGTTGCATATAACTCATTTCCTCTTGAATTATTTTGAGGACAACAAGCTGCTACTTGCTTGACAAAAAGTCTATTTTTCTTATGAAGGTTATTTTCAAGGATATATTTTCCCATGACTATTAGGCATAATTTCCTTTTTCTTTATATTGCAGCAGTAATTCATAGATGCATTTTATTTGCCTTGAATGGGCATAATGTCTGCCCTAAGGGTAGATGCTGTGTCTCTTAGCTCCAGTTACTATTTATTCGAGTGGTAGGTGGTAGGTGATCCTCTTAAATCTCAGCCTGGAGCACAAGTGTAAACTTGATTTGCAATTCCTAGAGTAGTTCTATAAACTAAACTGGGATCATCTGCTGCTTCAAGGCTAAGCTTCTCCCGTTCCAGCATTCACTTACTGTTAGAATTCTTTGTACATAAAAAGCAGTATACTATCTAATTCCTTTTCCCCTTCCCCTGTGCTGCCCCTCGCCTTTTTGGTTTTCTGCTTCTGAACACAACTTTAGATTAACATATTCCTATTTAGGTACTAGAGGGATAGAAGCCAATGCTTGTTGGAGATGGAGATATGCACTGTGTTTGGAATATTTTCATATGTTCTATGCTTCTTGGGAGGTTATTTTGGTCGAGAATGCAGATCATTACGTATATGTGGTACAAGAATGTTTTATGAGTTATCAGGCAGAACCCATGCAGGGGCACTGCCTTTTCTTCTTTAGGATTATTGCTGAATCACCATGCACCCTTCAGTGGGTCAGTGCTACGATGCTATCTTACATATTTGTCATCTTCAAAGTGACACTTCAATTTGTTTTAAAAACTGCCTAAATTTTCTACCAGCAAATAATGATGAGAATATTTCTTCTTTTCTCTCTCTCTTCCCTTCTCCCTTATCCTTTCATTCCTTTCTTATTTCTTTTATTCCTTTCATCATTTCTTTTTATCTTTTAAAAACAACACAATCAAATCTTTGAAATGAATAAAAGTGTTCTATAATTTCTCATGTCATCGTGCAGAGTCTGAGGGGAAAAGCTAGGTCTACATTTGAAGAACTGACCAATATCCACAACACTTGCTTAGAGCCCAACATACCTAAAGCATTTTTTTCTGGTGGTTTTCCTTCCTTAAAACAACTCTCATCCTTACTGCCTGTTATTGCAGCTCCCACATGAAGTACATAAAAAAGATTCTATTTCAAGCTTCCACATATTTACTTGGGCAGCTAGTACTCATCTGCCACAGACCTTCTAAACAATTATTATATACATTGATTAAAAAATTCAAAGACAATGATGAAAGTTCATGCCAGAGGGCATTCTATAATGTCATATTCTTACCAAATTAAGCATTTGCAAAGCCTGTAACAATGATGCATTTCCCAAAGCATAACACCAGTCTCTCTGCATTTGAAGAGAATGCTCAGTACAGCTACGTTTAAAGTGAGATGAACTGGCAGAGCTCAGAGCGCAGCAGTATTTTACCATGATATCCTTCTACTCTATGAAAATTCAATACTATTAGGAAAAGATTCCTACTGACCTTTCAGAGAAGGAGTCCAGAAAAACCAGCATTGACTTCTTTAAGGACAAGGAAAGACCAAGCTCACACAGAGAAACAAAAAGTCTTTACACAGAGATGAGTGAACTCAAAAGATCAGGGGTGAAGTGATGCTTCAAAATTCCTGCCTTGCTGAAAATTTACTTCTATATCAAAATATAAAATCATATGAGCATGGTTGAACCGATGTCCTTGTTGTATGAATATGCATCTTTTGGTATATGCCTAAGATTGGAATTGCTGGATCTTGTGGTAGACTGATTCCCATTTCCCTGAGCCACCACCATACTTATTTCCAAAGTGGTTTACGAATTGGCACTCAAACCAACAATGGAGGAATGTTCTCCTTTCTCTACATCCTCTCCAGCATAACCTATCAGTGGTGTTTTTGATTTTAGCCATTCTGACAGGAGTAAGATGGTATCTCAGAGTTGTTTTGATTTGCATTTCCCTGATGGCTAAGGATGTTGAGCACTTTCTTATGTGTCTTTCAGCCATTTTAGATTCCTCTATTGAGAATTCTCCATTTAGTACTATTCCCCACTTTTTAATTGAAGTATTTGGATTTTTTGGTGACAAGATTATTGAGTTCTTTGTATATTTTGGAAATTAGTCCTCTGTCAGATGTGGGTTGGTGAATATCTTTTCCCATTCTGTGTCCTGCTGTTTTGTCTTGTTGAGTGTGTCCTTTGCCTTACAGAAGCTTCTCAGTTTCAAGAGGTCCCACTTATTAATTGGTGATCTCAGTGTCTGTGCTACTGATGTTAAGTTCAGGAAGCAGTCTCTTGTATCAATTTGTTCAAGGGTACCACCTACTTTCTCTTCTAATAGATTTTGTGTGGCTGGATTCATGTTGAGGTCTTTGATCCATTTGGACTTAAGATTTGTGCATGGATATATCTGCAGTCTTCTATATGCCAGGATCCAGTTATGCCAGCACCTTTTGCTGAAGATACTTTCTTTTTTCTATTGTACTATTTTAGCTTTTTTTTTGTCAAAAATCAGGTGTTCAAACCTGGAAGCAACCTAGATGCTCCTCAACTGAAGAGTGGATGGAAAAAATGTGGCACATTTACACAACGGAGTACTACTCAGTGGGAAAAAAAATAAAACAAAATGGAATCTTCAAATTTGAAGGCAAATTGGATGGCACTAGAAGAACCCATCCTGAGTTAGGTAACCCAATCACAAAAAGACAAGCATGGTATGTATTCACTCATATATGGATTTTAGACATAGTGCAAAGATTACCAGCCTACAATCCACACCTCCAGAGAAGCTAGGAAACAAGGAGGACCATGAGAGAGACATACATGGTCTTCCAGAGAAGGGGAAAGGGACAAGATCTCCTGAGCTAATTGGGAGCGTAGGGGATGGGAGAGGGAATTAGGAGAAAGAGAAGGGGAGAAAAGGAGGGGAGAGGAGGACATGATCGAGCAGGAAGATTTAGTCAGGGGAAGAACAAAGGAGAGCAAGAAAAGAGATACCATAAAAGAGGGGGCCCTTATAGTTTTAAAGAGAAATCTGGCACTAGGGAAATCTACAGCAATCTACAAAGTTGACCCCAAGTAACAATCTAAGCAATAGTTGAGAGGCTATCTTAAACACCCTTCTCCAATAATGAATTTGATGACAACCTTATATGGCATCCTTAAGTCTTCATCCGGTAGCTGATGGAAGCAGAATCAGAGACACACAGGTACGTACTGAGCCGAACTCATGGAATCCAGTTGCTGAGAGGAGGAGTGATGAGCAAAGGCATCAAGATGACACTGGGAAAAGTTACAGAAACAGCTGACCTGAATAAAGGGATGCTCATGGACCCCAGACTGATAACTGGGAACCAACATAGGACTGTTCCAGACTCTGTGAATGAGGATGTCAGTTTGGGGTTCTGGTTAATCTATGGGGTCTCTGGTGGTTGATCAGTATTTATCCCTAGTATCTGAATGGACTTTGAGAGCCCACTCCACATAAAGGGATGCTGTCTCAGCCTAGACACATGGGGGAGTTTCTAGGCCCTGTTCCAAATGATATAACAGACATTGAAGATCCCTCATGGAAGGCCTCACCCTCTCTGGGGAGCTGAAAGAGGATGGGATAGGGGATCGGTGGGGGGCAGGGGAGAATGGGAAGGAGAGGGAACTGGGATTGACATGTAGAACATGCTTTTTTTCTAATTTAAATTATATATATATATATATATATATATATATATAAAATCAAGCTTTCAAATTACTAAAAAGTCAAATTTAAAATCAAGAAATGACAGTCTTTATCCCAGACTAACCTGCAACTAACTTAAATATGTATGAGAATCTTTTGATAACACCTCTCTCTCTTTTTCATATACACAGATCATCTTTATATTGATATACATATATATACATATATGCATATGTATATATATGTGTGTGTGTATTTATGCATGTTATGTGTGTTTAAACACATTTCATTGTATATAAATTCATCTATATATAAAATAATAAGTCTCCATTAATGATTTGATGTGAGATGTGAAATTACTCTGTAGCAGGGACCCTTTTATCTAAGGTTAAAGGATAAAAACTAGTGATCCTCCTTAGTCAAAATAAGCCCTATGTGTGACTGAGCCTTGTCCTATGTTTGATCTGAACTCAGGACCTTAGATTGGAAATTGTCTTTTCAGGCAGTCTATGATTTCATGTCCCAAAGAAGGTTTGAAGAAATGTGAGGGAACAGAGCTCTTAGACATATAAGGTTCTATTTAGTTGTGTACAGAATTGTAAATACCATACTCTTTTCCAAGGTGACTCTAATCCATTGTATTCCCACCAGAAAGGAAGCCCTCATTTTGTTTCTATATATAGTCTTGTCAATTTTTGCATCTTGAATATTACCCATTTTACCAGGTATGCCATATCATATTTTTGCTTCAATATTCAATTACTTCATTATGCTTGAACATATTTTTGATGTTTGTTTTCCATTACTATATTTTTTATCACTAAGTGTCCTTAAACTTTGGGCCATAATCACATGGATAATTACTTATGAGGTTTAACAGTACTTGTGTATGACACAGACTGTCTTTTGTCAGATGGTGTCTACAAATATTTTCTTCTTCTTACATTGTATTTTGAAAACAAGTTAAAATTTTAATGATTTCTAATTTGTAATTTTTCTCACATTTCTAATTTTGATGTTATTAAAAATATGTGGAAAACAGTATGGTGACTCCTCAAGAAAATGGGAATGACTCTACCACAAGATCCAGCAATTCCACTCCTAGGCATATACCCCAAAGAACCACATTCATATAACAAGTACATATGTTCAACCATGTTGATAGCAGCATTATTTGTAATAGCCAGAAACTGGAAGCAGCCTAGATGCCCCTCACCTGAAGAATGGGTAGAGAAATTGTGGTACATTTACACAATGGAGTACTACTCAGCAGAAAACAAAACAAAACAAAAAAAAAAAACAATGGAATCTTGAAATTTGCAGGAAAATGGATGGAACTAGAAGAAACCATTCTGAGCAAGGTAACCCAATTACAAAAAGACAAACATCATATGTACTCACTCATATGTGGACCTACTTTATGATACATAGTAGTGACCATGCTTTATCAGAGCTGCTTTTAATGATGTTGCTCAGAATGGTTTCCTCCCAGATGATAACTGAGAAGCTAATTTAAAAAAAAAAATGGTGCCAAGTACCACAAGAGTAACAGAACTGTGCTGTTTTCTGGAATTTTGTTTTTTACTTTTTTGTTGTTGTTTGTTTGTTTTGTTTTTTGTTTTTTTTTTTTTAAATGGAGTGTGCTAGATGTCTCTACAATTTTGTTCAAAGGACTGCAGAACCTGGAAAAGCTGTTGCTGCTATTGATGCATAACATATTGCCATTATTTCTCTCTCTCTCTCTCTCTCTCTCTCTCTCTCTCTATATATATATATATATATATATATATATATGCTAATTGAAACTCAAATATGTGATGAATCCAAGGTGTTTCAGTGAGTGCTCACCTGTGCATGCAAATTTGATTTCATCTTTAGTAAGTAGTAAAGTTATATGCTTGCCAAAAAAAAATAATAAGTGACACACTGGAAGACAAATGTCACACAATTTCAAATTTATGTGTAACCTAGAAATGATGAACTTATTGGAACAGAGAGCAGAACTGTGGCTATTAGGCTTTTCAATGTGGGTCTTTTAACAATGGGGAAACGATTGGTTTAAGGATATAAAACTGCAGTTGGACAAGAGGCATGGACTCTCTGAAGTCTTGAGGTCTACTGAGAGCATGATAAATATGGTTGATAACAATATGCTTTATTTTAAAAGATGTGAGATAGTATACTTTAAGTGTTCTCAAAACAAAAATGATGAATATGTGTGATATAACATGTTAATTGGTTTAATTTAGACATGTCATTGTGAACATACTGTATTGTGTATCATAATTGTGCATGACTTTATTTATGAGCTAAATAAATGAATGAAAAAAATCTTCATATCTTTACCTGTGGAGAGCTGCGATGAGCCACGCCTTAAAGATGGTGCCGGTCTCCGCCTTCCACCATCCCCAGGGTGAGTGCTCTCTGGAATAAACAACTCCTTATTTGGCTTGGTCTAAGATTCAAACTTGCAAAAGCAAATGCGAGCCTATCCGCCTTAGCCACGTGGCGTTCTGGGGTTGGCTGGCAAGAGTGCTTTTAAGCTGTGGGCTGGCTTTCCCCGGAGTCAGAAAATTGTTTTAGTTTCCTGAGCAAACTGCTTAAGGAAGAGTCTCAGTGTTGGCGTCTTCCTTGCTGGTCGAGGCGGTCTCGACATTTACCTGCATATCTGTTTCTAGATATGGTTTTATTAATGTATTTCTTTTTCATTACGCTGTGTTTATTAGGTTGATTTTCTATACTTAATTCATTTTTATTCTCTGTTTCCCTCTGTTGAATATTTTTTCTAGTTTTACATAGTTTTCTGGAATAGTATTTCTACTTTTCTATCATATATTCAACTCTATGAGCATTGTTTCAATCTACATGACAATGTTTTATAGGTTGTTATTTGTTTTCACCTAGTTATAGACAATTTAAAAATTTCTCCTTCAGCTCATTTGTTCTTCACAAGCATTTTGTCTCCCTGTATTTGGGGGATTTTGTAGTTTTCCTTCTGTTAGTGATTTCTAGTTTAATTCTTTACAGTCCAATAGCAGTGATGGAATGATTTATACTATCCTGTCTATTAAGTTGTATGTTATGATTAAAATTATGGCCTCTCTTGGTGAATGTTCCAAATGTGTCTTAAAATAATGTTCCTTCTGTTTGGGGGTTAAACATCATCTTCAGATATAACTTCTGAAAAGAAGATCAACTGTGAGGGAAGCTGTTATGTACCCTCTAAATTTCCATGGTATGGAAGACTTCATTATAGTCTTCTGGATTATGTGCCTGTTGGACCTCTTTTGTTCTTCCAGAAGTATGATGGATATTCCAAATAAAATATAGGACCCTTTAACTTCTCTGAAATTGTACCAGTTTTTCTACGTGTGAGTCAATGACCACACAGATATACTAAGCATGGTTACATGTGTTTGCAATAACAAAAACTTTTTCAATACATAATGCCTTCTCTTCAACAACTTTCCTTACGACAAAGTGTCTTCTATCTGAAATTAATGTAATTACTATCACTTCATTTTGATTGTTAAGGTGTCATTTTTTCTCTAAACCTTTATATTTATTCACTATGTGTCTTTCTACTTATAGATTTCTTATAGACAAAATATATAGTTGGATCTTAGTGTCTTTTAATCTTCACTGACAACATCTATTAATTCAGAATATGTCTTTCTCTTCTTTCTCATCATGTTAACCATACTGCCCTGTTTTTATTTACTTGGTGAGACAATATACACTCTATTTACAACAAATTTCATTGTGTAACTGGTTATAAGTACCCAGTAATAAAAAAGTATGACTCCTCTTACAAACTAGTAATTTTTCTCTTATCAGTTCACTTTAAGATAACAATAAAAGTTATATTAATTAACATAGTATTTTGTTGTTACTATTTTAAAATTTATATGTTTGGTTAAGAATAAGAAAAATAAATTTCCACCCCTTTCAATTTCTTTAACTTGACACTCCTAGCCTATACTATCCCCTTTTATATAAGGATCCTTTTTTCACCTACTCACAAGGCAGGTCTACCAAAAATAAATCCCCCAGTTTTCAATTATTTGAGAGAGCTTTATTTCTTTCATTTTTTGAAGGATTTTTCCACAGGATACATAAGTATGTTGTTCCATTTTCTCTTAATATCTTAAATGTTTTATTCTTATTGTGTTTATATATTTCTGAATTCACACGAAAATTTTATTTTTACAAGAATTTTTCTTTAAGGGTGTGGTTGTTTCTATATGTACCATGTGTGTGGCTGTCATACATGGAAGCCAGATTAAAAGCATTGGATTCTCTGGTATTGAAGCTCCCTGAAGGTGGTTAGCTACTATGTGGAAACCCAGTCCACTGAGAGGACAGTAAATAGTCCCAATGGCTGAACCATCCCTCCTTTCGCACGTTTTGATTTCTTATTTCCAAATGCTCAGCAGTGATTCTCAGCCTGTTGTTGTAACCCCTTCTGCAAAACTCTATCTCTAAAAACATTTATCTTATGATTCATCACAGTAACAAAATTTCATTCATGAAGTAGAAAAAATAATTTTATGGTTGGGGATCACTAAAACATGAGGAACTTTTTTAAAGGGTCACGATATTAGGAAGGTTGAGAAGCACTGATTTAAATAATTCTATCACTTCCCCAGTTCCTGACTTCATCCAACATTTTTGTCTTTATCTTTTCTGAGTTTCTCATAAGATGTTTATCTAAATGCAGTTTTATTAAGCTATTTTTATTGTTATCATGCTTCTGTTTTCTTAAGAAGCAAAGAATTGTCTTCTTTACAACAACAAATTAGAAAGAGCCATTAATTTAAAAGAAATATAGGGGATTAGAGGCCGAAGGGGAAGGGGGAAATTATGTTATTATATCATAATCTCAAAAAATAAAAAATAATGATCTAAAAAGAAAAATCATTTAAAAATAACATAATTAGATCTACATTCAAATTTATTTGTCTGGACTTTGTATAGGACAGATGTAGGCTACTACCTACAAGGAATAACAAAGAAAAACAATCTCCATTGGATGGAGGCATACCTAGAAGAATACCCGCCCCCCCCCTTTTTTTTTTTTTGGTTTTTCGAGACAGGGTTACTCTGTATTGGTTTGGAGGTTGTAAGAATAACTTTTTTAATCGGAGGTTTTCTTCTTGATTTAAATTTGTAGTGACATTCATTGTAGAGTGTACTTTACAAAGTTTGTGGAATACCACTTATTGGTACAGTTTATTTCATATTTTAGTTAATGAGATATTATCTGGAAGTTAATTTCCTCTCAAAATTTCCAGTAATCATGAATTATAGAGTAGCATTTGTTAACATCTTTAATAAAAATTAAGTATCAATGGAGTTGCACAGATTTTCTATTTAGTTTTTAAAACTATGTGGTTGAATTGTAATATCTAACTGGAAGAACTTTTGACTTGCCCTTTTCTCAATAGAGTGAACCTAAATATTGATAATACCATACATTATCAGACAAATGTAAAGACAGTTCACACACTGTTTCTTCGGTGTTAAGGAAAAATTCGTAGGTATAGTTTAACCTTAATTTGCAGAACAGCATAAATTCTGCTGTTCTTGAACAAGTTCTGTAATAAAATTTCAAATATCTGGGATATATTTACTATTTTCTTCTAGCTTTAATTTACTTTGTTTACATAATTTTCAAATGTGGTCAGTTCTTACTCTAATTGTTTTAGATACTTAAGAAATTATTTCAAAACTTAAAGTGAAGAACATTAAGTTTTATAATGATGCCTTCTGTATGCTGCAAACAAAGGATAGTAAATAAGGTAAATGGCTATGTTTTGTTTCACAATATCTTGTTGCCAAGATTATTTGTTGCTTTCCACAATCTGATAGTAAGGCTCTTTTGCTGAAGACAACATCTACATTCCTCATTGAACACAGAGAAGCTGATCTGGTGCCTGTCTAGATCTTCCACCCTTATGGAGTAGTGTTCATGGTACTTGAAGGTACTCTGTATGATACCAAAGGAGAAAGGTAAATATCAACCCAGGTATAAAATATACAATATACAGCAATCACAAGCATGTAAGTTGTTCTAGTGTTATAGTAATATAAAGCTTCTGAAGGTAACCTACCAATATCTGATTGGATGAGACGGAACCCTTCCCATTACTTCTCAGGTAGACAAAACCCTGAGACCAGATAAACCAGTGACCTATCTAAAAACCAAATACTGCTGTATTAATAAAGGAATGTAACTATAAAATGACTCTTAATGATATCCTATTGTACTCATACATCAATGTCTTGCTCACCATCATCTGAAAAGCTTCATCCTGCAGTAAATCAGAAAAAATACCAGACATTCACAACTAGACATTGTGCAGAGAGTAAGAAACCATGGAATATTAAGTCCTGAATGGGATTTCTCTGTCAAATACCACTACTCATTTATCAGAGAATCCCACAGAGAAGAAACAGAAAGACTGCAAGGGCCAAAGGGGATTGAGGCCACTAAGGAAACATAGTAGAGTGGGCACCCATGTGAACTCAGATAATATGACAGTATACATGTGGCCAATATGAGTCTATGCCAGACAGGATCCCAGCACTGAGAGGAGACATGGACACAAGACCCCATCGACAGCCTAAAGGATATATTCATTGATAACCACTCATTATATGAAAATTCAGTTCTCTCAAGTGGAGTCTTACCGGGAACACAAATAGTCTTAAGTTCAGGGCCCATACCCAGTAGTAGATGGCCAACCCAACATGAACTCAATGGCATCTGTGGAAGTTTCTTGTCTCATAATGATGTTCAGTCTGGGCTTTTAATTTTATTCTTTCTTTAATCTTACAGACTTTTCTGTTTTGGGTTTTTATGGGATCCCTGTGCTCACAAACATGTGTGTCTCGTGCTTTTCCTTATCTTTTTAAAATTCAGTTTGTTTAGTCATGTTCTATTTTGTTTGCTTTTACTTTATTTGTTTATTACTTTTCTATGAAAATTTGCTTTCTCATAAGAGACAGAAATGGTATGGATTCTGATAGCAGGAGAGGATCTTAGGTGAACTGGGTGAGGAAAAACCATAATCAGAATAAATTACTGAAAAATCTCAACAAAAGGAAAATATAAAGACATTTACATTAAAAATAATCAGAAAATCTATGTGTATATCTGGTGGGTTGTAATGTTTATCATCTGAGACTATAAGCCCTAGAAAAAGTGAAAAAAGTGGAGATAATTCTGGGAGGTGGGTTAGAGGGAAAGAATGTGGGGAGATACAGCTAGAACTGGGAGGTATTTAGGGATCAGTGTGGAAATCTAGTGAAGTAGAAACTTCCTGCAATCTGTGAGAATAGCCTTATTACAGATTCCTAATATTAGGGGATAAGGATTTTGAATTGGCCCTCTTTTATTGCTAGGCAAGGATTCCAGTGATAGGACTGGGATGCATTCAATTGAGTTGTTGGCCAAGAGATCCCATGGAGATCCCTAAACAAACAAGGCTGATGATGGGACAGATGGTCTTTCTCTGAAAGCTGATAGTGAGGCCCCATTATGGAGGACAACATTCATAAAGCTCATTGAACAAAGAGAGGTCAATCTGGTTAATGTATGGAACTTTTATTCCTACAATGATGTCTACTCTTGGAAGTCTTTTCCTCCTGTTGGGTTGCCCTGTCTAGCCTTGATGTGAGGGCTTTTATCTTATTTTATCTTCTTTTGTCAGGTTTTTTGTCTCTTGGAGGCCTGCTCTTTTCTAAAGGGAAATGGAGAAGGAGTGGAACCAGTAAAGAGGGGAGGTGGTGGGGGAACTGCTGGGAGGAATGGAGGGAAGGGAAACTGTGTTCAGGTTGTATTGTATTCGAAAAGGATTTATTTTCAATTGATTATTTGTAATAGCCAGAACCTGGAAGCAACCTAGATGCCCCTCATCTGAAGAATGGATACAGAAAATATGGTACATTTATACAATACAGTGGAGTACTACTCAGGAGAAAAAACAACAATGGAATCTTGAAATTTGAAGGCAAATGAATGGCACTAGAAGAAACCATAATAAGTGAAGTAACCCATTCACAAAAAGACAAACATGGTATGTACTCACTCATATATGGATTTTAGACATGGATCTGGGATGACCAGCTTACAATTCACACTGCCAGAGAGGCTGGGAAACAGGGAGTACCCTGAGAGAGGCATGAATGGTATACTGGAGAAGGGGAAGGGGACAGGATTTCCTGAACAGATTGAGAGCATGAGGGGAGGGAAGAGGGATCTTGGAGAAACAGAGGGAGAGAAGAGGATGGGAGAGGAGGAAATGGGGGAACAGGAAGGTTGAGTCATGGGAAGAATAAAGGAGAACAAGATGAGAGATATCAAGATAGAGGGAGCCATTATAGATTTGAGAAGAGATCTGGCACTAAGGAGATTTCCAGATATCTACAACAATGCCACCAACTGGCAATCTAAGCAATAGTGGAGAGGCTACTTTAAATGCCCTCATCTAATAATGAGATTGATGACTACCTTATATGCTATCCTAGAGCCTCCATCCAGTGACTGATGGAAGCAGAGGCAGACACCCACAGCTAAACCCTGAACTGAACTCCTGGAATCCAGTTTCAGAGGGGGAGGAGTGATGAGAAAAGGGGTCAAGACCAGGCTGGTGAAACCCACAGAAACAGCTGTCCTGAACAAGGGGGAGTACATGGACCTCAGACTGATGTCTGGGAGGAGAGCACTGGACTGATCCAGCCCTCTGAACGTGGATGTCAGTGAGGAGGCCTTGGCACTCTATGGGACCTATAGTAGTAGATCAGTATTTATCCCTGGAGTAAGAAAGGACTTTGGGAGCCCATTCCACCAGGAGGGATGCTCTCTCAGCCTGGACACAAGGGGGAGGGCCTATTCCCTGCTCAGAATGATAGTACAGACTTTGGGGATCCCCAGGGAGGGGGGTGATGGGATAGGGAGAGGAAGAAAAGGGAGTTGTGATTGACATGTGAAGCAGGCTTGTTTCTAATTTAAATAAAAATTGTATCAAATCAAAAAAAGAATCTAGAAATATATATCACATGGATAAGATTTAAGCAGAATCTGAAAAAAGCAAATATCATCTTACTAGTCTACGAAATACTACTTAAAACAATGGTCTAATTTTAAAGACACATTAAAAAGTACATTAGGCAGGCCTCCTCACTCGAGGCCTGCGCTTTCTATGGGACCTCTGGCAGTGGAACCAGTATTTATCCCTAGTACACAAATGGACTTTGGTAGCCTATTCCCCATGGAGGGAAACTCTCTCAGTCCAGACACAGAGGAGGGCCTAGGCCCTTCCCCAAATCATGTGACAAATTTTGATGATCTCCCATGTTCCTGGGGAGTGGATGGGGGTGGGATGGAGGGCTCAGTGGAGGGCATGGGAGGATGGGGGGAGTGAGAACTGGTATCCATACGTAAAATACGATTGCTTCTAAATTAAATTAAATAAAAAAGTACCTTAGACAGGCAGTGTGTATTGTTGTACATATTCTCCAAGCCTGCCATAGAAGTAGTTTAAACTTTTGGATTATACTTTTTAATTCATTTTATCTTCTGAAAGGCTTCTTACTTAATTCCTTTTTTCCAAGGTAGATGGAGATAATTACGTTCATCTTTGAATCACACGTAAATTGAGTTGATAATTGTCTACAGCTATCATTTCCTTCCATAAACACAAGTTATTACTTATGACTTACTCTGTTTTAAAATTGCACAACTAACAAAAAAGAAAACTAAAATTTTAATTACCTATCATCTATATTTCACTAATTACATTTATAATAAATAAATATATTATATTTATTAACTGATTGGTGGATAGGTTTACAAAACTATGCTCAACTTGAGCATGGAAATATTTTCATACGTATTCCATTTAGTTCTATTTTAAATTAAAGGAGAGTCATGCTAATGTGTCTCTGACATCTCTGTAGTAAATTAGTAGTTAAGAACAATTGCCACCACTGTGTGAGTGGGAAAGTGATCTTGTCGTCTGGCTTACTCCCATAATTTCATGAGCATAAATATTGCCTTTTGAGTATTTAATGTAATTCCGTTTTGCTTTTTAATTTTTAAAATAAAATACCAGAAATTTTTCATTGATTTGTTACAATTCTTTTTCTAATATTGAATGCAGAAGATAGTGTAAAGTTGCCTTATAAGAAGGTTAATTTTTATCTTAATAAATTTACTACCCGAGGTTCAGAAATCAATTTTCTAATCTTAAGAGGTATATTTTAATATTAGATCTATCATTACTAGAATAGTTACATATAGGTAGCCATATACGTATATTCAATAAATCATTGGTAATTATCTTTTCTTTTGAAATTCTTTTAAATTGATTTATTTCTCTTTTCTGGTGGCTGTTATTACATGTGATAAACAAGATGGCTGAACAAAGATTTGATTCAGAGCTAAGCCAAAGTGAGATGGCAGAGATCATATTTTTGAATTTAGAGTGTTATTATTTAAGAAGCAAAAGGACTATAATTTGCCAAGTGCTAAGTTAGACCTAGAAAACACAGAATTAGTTCTTATTTTTCAATTTGAGGGAAAGAAGAGAGATGAGCAAAGAGAATTTATAGTTCATATAAATTCTATTTAGATAAGAATTATTTCTTGTGGAAGCCATGTGATTTTAAAGATGAAACACATTAGAATAAATTAAATCAAGATTTGACCATTCCAAAATTAAAAGCAAGAGCCAAACCTTTGTACATGTAAATGAGATATTATTTTAAATGTATTTCTTAATCTTACTTTTTTATAGAATATTTTCTTGCGTCTCAAACTAGCTAATGTGAATCTTGGGAAGGCTTAGTAAAGGAAACAGCAACTTAAAGAAGCTTTACTCAAAGTGAATGCTTAAGTGTCAGGAATTGGAATAACAAATGAGGAAAAAATATGCAGCTTATCAACCTCTGGAACAAAGTTGTCAGGTCTGTACTTCATGACAAAGCATGGCCAGGGGACAGTGACAACAGCCATTCCTGTCATCCTATACTCTTAGTAATGCTAATACCAAAATACCCTGGAGATGCAAATCATTGACTGAAATTAGCAACTTTAGTTTTTATTTATTCTTTCTTAAAATTCTCATGTCACCTCAGATGGCTTTCTGATCTTCCTTCTCTGTAACTGTAACCCAAGTCTTTTCCTGTAACTCAGAAAGCAAGCTAAGTACTGAGCCCAACTCATGGAATTCAGTTACAGAGAGGGAGGAGTGATGAGCAAAGGGGTCAAGACCATTCTGGGAAAACCTACAGAGACAGATGACTTGAAGAAGTGGGAGCTCATGGACCCCAGGCTGAGGGCTGGGAAACCAGCATAGGACTGTTCCAGACTCTGTGAATGAGGATGTCTGTTTGGAGTTCTGGTTAACCTATGAGGCCTCTGGTGGTGGATCAGTATTTATCCCTAGTATCTGAATGGACTTTGAGAGCCCACTCCACATAAATGGATGCTCTCTCAGCCTAGACACATTGGGGGGGGGCTTTCTAGGCCCTGCTCCAAATGATAAAACAGACTTGAAGATCCCCCATGGAAGAGCAGTCTTCCCAGGGATACCAAATGAACATGACACAAGATGCTATAAGGCTAGACATGGACCCACACATGGGGCTGGAGAGATGGCTCAGCAGTTAAAAGCACTAACTGATCTTCCAGAGGACTGGGATTCAATTCCCAGCACCCACATGGTGGCTCACAAATGTCTGTAACTCCAGTTGCAGGGGACCTGATACCCTCACACAGATGTACATGCAAGTAAAACATCAATGCACATAACAGAAAAATAAGTACTTCAAAAAACACATTTCAAGGCAACAAGAGGCAACCAGGAAGAGTAAAAGAGTTCCAATAGCAAAAATGAGTCAGGAGACACCTGCATTTCCACTTTTAGGAGTTCCACAAAATCCCCAGGCTAAACAACCACAGCAGACTCATGCAGGCTCTATGGTTATCAGACAACTTTCTTAAATTGTTGCTGTCTTTACTTCAGGAAATAATGTATACTTTAAAACATTTTTTATTTTCTATATTATCATATAATAACATCATTTTCTTCCTTCTTTCCTATCTTCAAACTCTCCCATACACACCTTCTTGCTCTCAATTTACTGCCTCTTTTTAAATTACCTGTTGTTACACACACACACACACACACACACACACACACACACACACACACACACACACTCCATGCTAATGCAGATGAGAGAAAGGCACTGGAGGCTTCAATCACACATACAGAACCACAGGCTACTAAGAAATGATTTACGCTTTTAGTCTTTACAATTTTAGTTCACTTACCTAATTTATTCAGCCTTTATTTTATTTCAAAACTCTAAATAGGATTGCCATTTAATAAATAACAGCTGCTAACAGTAATCCATCTTATTTATTCTTCCTAATAGTAAATTTTACTAGTGAATATATGTGCAGTAATATGTAAACATGGAGTCCACATTTAATTTTTAGAATAGGGCTAGACAGATGGTTCAGCAGTTAAGAGTACTTGTTCTTGAAGAGGACCTTGGTTTCACTCCTAGCTCCCCAAACCATCTGTAACTCCAGTTCCAGGGCCTCTGACACTTTCTTCTCATGTCTATGGACAATAGGCAGGCATGTGGTACACAAATGTACATGAAGTCAGAATGACCATGAACATAAGTTGAAAACTAAATAAATCTAAGAAAAGATCATAAAAGCTCCATGTCTATCGCCTTTATTGGTTTAAATTTTCTTTGCTACCTAATATTCATGTTTTTTATTCTTAGTGTCTTTGATGTTGGGACAGCTAGTTTTCCTTAAGTTTTCAAAATCCAGAATGTTTTGAAACATTTCATAGTCTTTTATTTCAGTCAAAAATGTAGCCAGTTCTTACCCTAGATAGTCTAGCTTCAGCAGAAATGACTGGTTTACTTGGCCCATATTCAACCTGAGAGAGGTGTTCTGGCCTACATTAACCATATATGGCTGCTGCAAAAGGTCATGGACTGGAAGAACACTCTACACACAGCATGTGTTACATTATATATTCTGGGAAGACAATTGCTCATCTATAAAGCAGGATAATCTATTCTCCCGTCAACTACATAGCTCAGGCTTTTTAGTCTTTCAGAAGCTTTGTATTACAACTTAGTCATTCTGTTATTTTTTTCACCTTAAGAACTCCAGATTGACATGAATCTTTTTCTATTTGCCTTGATTATCTGAGCCAAAACCATAATCTGCATTGCCCTTCTCTCAATCCTCAGAAAGATCACATCCCACTATGGCATTCAGTTGATCCACTAATACTTCATACCAGTTTCAAGGTCACACAGTTTCTGCATTCTCTTCCTTTCATATAATGTTTTAAATTTCCATCTCTTTCATTGAGTGGTCCATGTCCTCTACTTTCTCTTCAGCTTTTAATATCCCTTCTGCTACTTGATCCATTCTATAGTTAACGCTTTTTTTTTTCTCTGACTTTTCTTCATCTTAAATTCAGCTTGAGTTTTGTACTATCTTTAGTACAATGAGTTTCAAATCCTGAATGATCTTCACAATTTTTTTCATCCACTTAAGTCCTTTTTCTTGAAGTTTAGTTTACTAGTGTTCTCAGTTAAATTCACTCTGGTGAATTCATGACCTCTTCAAACTACTTATGTATTTATTTATTTATTTGTCTATTTATTTTTAGATTTAGAATCCTTTAGATTCTGTGTCTGAATGTTAGTCTATGCAGGGAGTCTTCAGGGAGGCTCATATTATTTGGGGGTTTCATGTTGCTTGTGTTTTTATGATGAGACCTGGACATGTAGATTTGTTTCACTGGTTGTATGATAGCTAAACCAGGGGCCTAACTATGCTGAATTGAAGTTTGTTTCCCTTTTGCTTTTGACAAAACTGTGTTGGTCTCAGATCATGTAGGAGGGATATACAGAGTAGTGTTTCAGGTCCTTAATGCTGATTGTTGGACAGCCTAGAGATTTCATTTCAGTGGTAACTGTTTGTCATGGATGTTTTAGGGATGTTATGAAATTACTTGTGGGAGGCTCAAGAAAGCTCACTAGTCTGATCCATCCCTTAGGGGTTGCTGTGGCACATGGGATTACAGACTAGACAGACTCACAAAAACAAAAAAATAGTCACCCATGTATCTTCTGGCTGGGTTTTAGGGTGAATGTCTGGATTCAACCTCTTTCTTAGCTCTCCTTTATGAAGCCTGGTGTACTCAAACCCAAGCATTGATGCCTTCATGCCCAATTCTCTTGGTAAAGTTCTCCTTCCGCTACCTTTCTTTCACAGTGCTACCTTCAGTAATACATGTCTTTCCTCCACTGTCTGATCCCAAGACTCATGTGGAACTCAGATTGTGATAACCAAGTGTCCCTACTGACTTTGTATGAACCAGACAGACCATCAAGGACTCACTTTCATACCATTTCAAGGAAAGATTGAGAGCTGTTAGTCAATGTATGGTTTCTAAATCACTCATACCAACCCCAAATCTCCAGGTCTGTAGCCAGATATGACAGGTTCTTCCATTGCTCACTCAAGTCTTTCCCAGTTTAAGCAATTTGGGTACTGAGTCTTCCATGAATATCATGGTTTTCTTCTTGTATTGGGTCCCTACTAACCATCCCTTGAGCATGCTGAATCTTAGATGTTCCCCCTTCTCTATTATAGGTTACAAATGATGAATAACCATCACCTTCATCATATTTTCTTCTTTCTTAATATTTGATTCTATCCATAGGTTCCAAGTTTTTAGACCAGGAATGCTTACTTATTCTGATAACAAGAGCATGGACAACTCAAAGGCAACTATATCATTGAAAAGTCCACTCCAGCATGGGTGAAAACTGACAAAAATATATCTCCATAGTTCCTGCATGTCTTGCAGCAGATTAACCAGTCAGAATCTCCTCTCCCACAAGTATTTTATGTTTATATCAGCTTGGAAATGTGTCTTGTAAATTTGTAAGCTGTAGGAATATATTGAGATTCTTATTGACCCTTGCAAATTTTGTATATTTCCCACTTCAAAAGGAGCTTTTTTCTAGAAGGGAACATTTATGTTCAGAGTAAATTGCTACACAACATTGGAGTAAGAGAGTTACTTAGGCAAAAACAAGATGTTATAGCTTGACACTTCTTATCCTTTCCTTGCATCCTGACTGTGAGCTCATTATTCATGACCAGGACCTCATCCTCACTGGCTCTAACTTTCTATTTATAATGGATTGCTCTCTAGAGCAAAGGTGATGCTAGGAGCAGGCCTTTAGATTTTATAGCTTGGCTTGACTTCTTGGAAAGCAAACATGGTGCACAATAATCACCAATGCTTTGACAAGCATCTTAGCTTTGGCAAGATGCTACAATAGACATAAAAGTTATTAGCAAGCATAGTGTTTTAGTTAGAGAAAAACATAATTAAGAATTAGTATCATTATCTGTATCATGCAGGGGAAATATAACATTGAAAGCTGACCTTTGTTTAGAGCAAAATATTAATCATGATCTGGAGGTGGTTGATGGTGTAAAAGAAAATGTCTGGTACATTTGGTGTTCCAATGTGGGTCCCATCTTTCCATATAGGGCCTCAGAAAGTTGAAGGAAAATAAGGAACAAAATGATACAGCTCTTTTAAGAAGCTATGCCATACAGAAGAACACTTAAACTGTCAGTATGTTAAATAGAAACTAAAAGATAAATAAAAATGTGTGCCACAGTGCATGGTGCCAACTTCCTAGAGCTGGAGTGGTTGAACCAGTACCAGGTGAAACTGGTACTGAGCATGCTTAAGGCTCAGGTCTCACAGACCCAAGGGGGAGTGGTGAAGGCAGCCCCCAAAGCTGTAGCAGATAACACAGCTGTAGCTTAGCAATCTACGGTTTTGCTCATAGAGACATAAAAGGCTAGAGATAGACAGTAATGACAGGTCAAGATGGAAAAAACCTCTAAACATGTTACATTGTTTTTTTTTTTTTTTATGTGCATAGGCTTAAGAAAGAAAAGAAAATGGGAACAGACAGTCACAGAAAAAAAGAAAATATACATTAACCCACAGAGATTGGAAATACACAGGGAGTTTGGATGCTGTACATTTTTGTGTTAATTTTGAATTGTGTGAATGTTGATGAGCTAAAGACAGCTGCTGAGAGACATGGGATTGTAACAGGGGCTCCTGAATTAAATCAGCCTAGATACTTTAGGAATACCTTAATTTTGAAATTGAATTTTTAAAAACTATATTATTTTGGGGAAGAGGTTATGCATTTGTTTCCACAGGGAAAATAAATTCTGTATATTCCTGCAAGGCTGAAAGAAATCATGTTTGCTTAGGGAAGACCCTGTGAAAATCAGTGCTACAGACATAAAGAAATAAATCTAGAAAAATTACAGGACAGGTGACATATATTTTATCTGCTGAAACATAAAACAAAAAAATCCTCTTTGTGTGGATGGTGTATAATACTCAGTCCATACTTGTGTTAATGCAGACATGTATGTTACCTTTGAAAGTTTTTGTCTTTTCAGAGCAAGGAGACAAAACACCAATGATAATTGGTGGCCCAGGTTATTCAGTTTCTCAGAATGCCTCTGTTGCAGTTTCCTCAGTGTTCAGAATCAAGAACAGCTTTCAGGATGCTGGCTGAGATGGTCCAGCCTTACTATTCTATTAGATAAATGGCAAATGGCAGAGGGGGAATAGGCTGGGCTGGTGGACAGAGAGTATAAATAGGAAAAGAAATCTCTGCTTAAGAAGAAATGTGAAACCCACAGAAACAGCTGATTTGAACAAGGGGGAATTCATGAACTCCAGACTGAAGACTGGGAAACCAGCATAGGAATGATCTAGACCCCTCTGAAAGAGGATGTCAGTGAGGAGGCCTTGGAAATCTATGGGGCCTCTGGTAGTAGATCAGCATTTATCCCTAACATAAGAATGGGCTTTGGGAGTCCACTCCACATAGAGGGATACTCTGTGAGCCTAGACACATGGGGGAGGGCCTAGGCCCTGCTACAAATGATATGACAGGCTCTGAAGACTCCCCATGCAAAGCCTCACCCTCCCTAGGGAGCAGAAAGAGGATGGGATAGGGGGTTAGTGGGTGGGAGTGGGGGTGGGGGGAGGAACTCAGGGAGAGGGAACTGGGATTTACATGTAAAACAAACTTGTTTCTAATTTAAATTTTAAAATGGAAGGAAAAAAAGGAAGAATGACTAAAGAAGAGGGAAGAGGGAGAAACAGAAAGACATGCCTGGTGCCAAAAGCAAGGCAGCCTCCAGCCAGCCAGACAGACAGAAGTAGTGAAATTAAGATATGTAGAAGAAAAGTAAATAGCCCAAGGCAAAAGGTAGATAAAGAGAAACAGGTTAATTTAAATTAGAAGAGCTAGCCAGAAATGAGCCTAAGGTAAGGCTAAGCATTCCTAATGAATAAGTATCTGAGTCATGATTTGGGAGCTGGTTGGTGGCCTAAAACAAAACAAAACAAAACAAAACAAAACAAAACAAAACAAAACAAAAACCTGTCAAAACATGGTCTCTCTGTGTAGCCTTGATTGTCCTGGAACTAACTTTGTAGACCATGTTGTCCTTGAACTCACAAAGATCTGCTTGCCTCTGCCTCCCAAGTGCTGGGATGTGTGCCACTACTGCCTGTTTAAAAAACATTTTAATTTATTTTAATTATATGTTTTGTGAGTGTCCAGGTGTGGGCATGGGCACATGAGTACAGGTACTCACACAAGTTAGGGCACTGAATTGCCTGGACCTGCAGTCAAAGGAGGCTGTAACCTGCCTGGCTTGGGTACCAGCAACTCTACTCTCCTGTGAAAAGCAGCATATCCACTTAGTCACTAAACCATCTCTCCAGACCCATGACTTGTTGGTTGTTTTTTAAAAATTAAAAGTAAAATTTTCCAACTTTTAAAAAAAGGTTTGTAGCAAATAGAAATTACAAACACCATGCAGACTTTTCTATATTTTTCAAATATGTAGGCATGTTCAGAAATAAAACCCTAGAATGAATAATAGAAGACAAAATTATTCCTACAGTTTTGAATAAAACTTGTTCTATGCTAGACCAAAAAACAAAATCATGTATATTCTTCATTCCAGTTTTGATTAATAACACTAAATATATAGGCAGTATTCCCTTGAATATAAATCAAAGGACAAGAAATAGTCATAATATTGAGATGCTTGGCCTTTTTATTTTTAGTTTCATGAAAATGTGATGACAACAGAGCATAAATGTTGCCATAGGATAGAAAAAGAAATTCCTTTTCACATTGGGAGTGTTTTCATGTTCTTTATAGTAACTTTCTATAAAATGGTCAGGATTTTTATTAGCAAAATCAAAGTAAGATTTTAAATAGAAAAAAGTAATTATTTTACTTTATATTCAGACACAGAAATTCTGCACACATCAAATATGTATTTTTTAAATTATTATATTAAGCTTGACAAACTAAACTTATTTCAGTGTTTGTTTTCTACTAAACTTTTCACACAGATAAAAGTATATATCTGAAGTTCACATTAAAAACTAGTACTACTCAGCACAAAAAAAGCAATGGAATCTTGAAATTTGCAGGCAAATGGATGGAACTAGAAGAAACCATGCTGAGTGAGGTAAGCCAGTCACAAAAAGACAAACATAGTATGTACTCACTCATATATGAATTTTAGACATAGAGAAAAGGATTACCAGCCTACAATCCACATCACCAAAGGAATTTGGAAACAAGGAAGACTCTAAGAGAAGAATGTATGGCTCCCCAGAGAAGGAGAAGGGGACAGGATCTCCTGAGCTAATTGGGAGCATGGGGGTAGGGGAGAGGGAGCCAGAAGAATGAGAGGGGGAGAAGAGGAAAGGAGAGGAAAAAATGGGGGAGCAGGAAGGTTGAGTCGGGGGAAGAATAGAGGAGAGCAGGATGAGAGATAGCATAACAGAGGGAGCCATTATAGTTTCCAGGAGAGATCTGGCACTAGGGAGATTTCCAGAGATCTACAAGGATGATACCAACTGACAATCTAAGCAACAGTGGAGAGGCCACCCTAAATACCCTTCCTCTATAATGAGACTGATGACTACCTTGTATGACATCCTAGAGCCTTCATCCAGTGGCTGATGGAAGCAGAGGCAGACACCCACAGCTAAACACTGAATTGAACTCTGGAACCCAGTTTCAGAGAGGGAGGAGTGAATAGCAAAGAGGTCAAGACCAGGCTGGTGAAACCCACAGAAACAGCTGACCTGAACAAGGGGAGTACATGGACCACAGACTGATGTCTGGAAGGAGAGCACCTGACTGATCCAGACCCTTGAACATGGATGAGGCCTTAGCACTCGATGGGACCTATGGTAGTAGATCAGTATTTATCCCTGGAGTAAGAAAGCACTTTGGGAGTCCATTCCACCAGGAGGAATGCTCTCTAGGCCTGGACACATGGGGGAGGGTCAACGCCCTGCCCAGAATGATATGACAGACTTTGGGGATGATTCCCCATGGAGGGCCTTCCCCTGCCTGGGGACAAGAAGGGGGAGAGGTGGGAGGGCTGGTAGGGACTGGGGGAGGAGGGGAGGGAGAGGGAGAGGGAGAGGGAGAGGGAGAAAGGATTTACATGTGAATCAGGCTTGTTTCTAATTTGAACTAATAAAAAATAATTTCTTAGGGAAAATTATACATCTTAATACATAGTTGTGAAGGCTTTGATGCCACAAAACCTACATGAATAAGTGATGAGGCAAATAATTAATTTTATACCATTGATATCAATGAGGTGAATTTATTCTAGATTTATTAAGACATAAATGGTCAAATTTGATAGTTTTAAACTTAATGTCATATATTTAAATAGTTTCTGCCCAATATTCTAGATCATTTCAGTCTGGAAAATAGTACATAGTGTTGATGCATGATAAGCCTGTAATTTACAACTCATCTATACCCCTAGGGGTGTGGCGGAGTGTTAGAGTTTATTGCATGATATTTATTTGTTTGTTTGTTTACTTGTTTTTCTACTGTTCATATTTTTGGTGTGTGTGTGTGTGTGTGTGTGTGTGTGTGTGTTCACATGGGTGTGGGGGCACATATGTTTGAGAACCTATGCTTGTGCAGATCTGAGGATAAAGTCTATAAATCCTCAATGGGTTTCTCCCTTATTCTTTGAGACATGGCTTCTCAGTGAAACCCAGAACTTTTGGCTGATCTCACCAACTAAATTCACTTTGGAATTAAAACTTTCCCCTTTGCAGGCTGGAATTACTGGTAAACTATGATGCCCACCTGATCTATCTGTGGGTTATGGGGGTCTGAACTGTGTCCTTGTTGCTGGAGCAGCAAGCATTTTAACCACTGTGGTATCTCCCCAGCCCCAACCTAAGTTTTCAAAATGACTAGAATTTCATAATAATCTCTTTGAAAAACCATTCTTAATCCACTTGGGGGTTCTTACCTCAGACCTTAGATCAGTGGCTTAACTCTACAGCTAGAATAATACTTTTAATTAAGATGTATTCTGGATGTTTGTATTGATATATATTCATTGAAGAATAAATAAATACTGGGTCTCTAGCCAGACAATAAAATTAGGTTTATTTCAGTTTTCATATACCAATGTTTGTGACAGTTCCTGGTACATGGTAAAGCAACTTTAAAACAAAATACAAGTTAACTTGTGTGGTACCAGCTCTGTTTTGAACCTCATTCAGCTTGAAAGTTAATGATGTTACTATGTGCATTTGTAAAGTGGACTAATAGTTTTATTGTACTGCTGTGATTAGTCTGTTTGTTTTAATTTCTTTTTCAGCTCCTTTCTGACCTTGAAGGTAAACACACACACACACACACACACACACACACACACACACGATGTATTCCTTCAATTTAATGCCAGTTTGAGGTGTTTCTCCTGTGCCATCAGATCAATGAAAAGTAAATAGCCTACACTTCTTGCTTCACAGTGCAGTATTGATCTTTCTTCAGCTTTTGTTTCCCCTTTTCTCTGCATCTTGTGTCTTCCAACCCCAGGGACTGAAATGATTGCCATAGATTGGACAAGCTAACAAGCACATGATAAGGAAGTGTTTTGGGCCCTGCTCTCTCACACAAGCTTTGTACATAAAGCCTGCCTCTGTAAAGAGAGAACAGTGCCATTTTGTGTGCATGTCACAAGCCACTAAGAGAAGAACTAGTAGGAAAATCTCAAAAATAAAAATAAAGCTGGAAGGAAGGTCCTCTTTTCTATTTCCAATCTTTGAAGATGGTGTTGAATTACATGGTGAAACTCCTTGGTGAGTAAGAGACAAGTAGCCTGCAAGAGTGGGACCACACACTCTGTTTTGGCAAACGACTGAATGTTGGCAGCTTTAGGTAAGTCCTCACTATTCTTCAGAACATATAATTTCCAAAGAATATGTCTTATACTTTTAGATTTTTTTGTTTCAAGCTAGTTGTTTAAATTCTGAATATGAGAAATAGCATTAATTTGATTCAATATCTAGCACCTTGAATATTCTTTAACTCACATATTTTATCTCAAAAACAATGTTTGAAGATTTTTGCTTATTTAACATTCTCACTTATTTGTGGATGTTATTGAGGTGCGTATTTAAGTTAGTTGATATAAACTTGAAATTCTCAAGGAATACATGGATTTGGGAAAACTGTGTAAAACTTAGAAATATTTGCTTCTCTTAGTTTTTCTTTACCGTATTCTCTGTCCACTGATTTATCTAGAATTGGAAGTTGGGAAAACAGATAATTGATATTCTGTCACCTGCTAATGCATCTCTCTAGAATTGAAAAACTTGATTCTTCAATAAGTGTTATAGTGTTATGAAGTCCTGTGTAGAACTTTTTCCTTATTACTAATTTTAAGGAAATTAAGGATAAGTACAGGCATCTGTTTCTAATATGTGTACCATTGTACTGAGATTCACAATATTGATTCAACACCATTGCCATCACTGCATTGTGGCTTATCGGTACACTGTTGTCAGTATGATGTTTTAATAACAAAGACTTTTTTGCTAGATCACATATGCTATACACAAATTAAACATAGTGTTAGAAGCTTGTTCATTTTTCAGTTTCTGTGGTATCTCATTCCTTTTGGATTTGGGAGATTGTTATAACCCAAGCTATTCTATAATCTTTAGGGTAACTATGAAAGCTATTAATTTTCTATTATAGCATACTAAAGATGTTCCATAGGTTGACACTCACCTATATTATTGAGTCAATGACCAATTACAGTGTTGCTTAGTGGAAGTTGGAGCTTAACTTGACTCTCTGGGATCTCATTTATTATTTGCAGATATTGATTTGGGGAAAAGAAAAACTAAGATGTATGAATATAATGCAACTTGGAACTGGCCTAGAGCTATTAACTGCTAATGGTCTGCATATTTTATGTTTTAAAATGTAAATATATTATATACCTATATTATATTATATGCATATAATGTAATGTATTTATATTTTGATAATGATCTATTGTACTACATTCTTTATAAACATTTATTAAAATCTGCAGAGTATTTCTAAACAATGAGTCCACAAATATGTTGGTATATTTTTACCCACTGATTTATACTGGGATTTATGTGTGTGTGTGTGTGTGTGTGTGTGTGTGTGTGTGTGTGTGTTTGTGTATTTGAGCAGGTATTTCAGTGTTCTTAGGGATAATCTGGATGCTCACTTAACAGATTTGTTTTTAAGAAAACTGCAGTTTACAGCAGTTTCCTTACCAGCTTTTGAGATTCAAACAACAAAGGCATATAACATATCTAATGAAGTATTCCACCCAGAGACATCTAAAACCCAAGATGAAGTCAGAATTATGCTTCACGATGGAGTGGGTGATTTCTTCACTCCAGGCTCAGGGTGTCTGTTGGGAAACTGATGCTTCCTCAAAGCTCTGCAGGTCATGAAGATACACACTCCTGTAAGCTCCACCTTGTCTCCTATCCATGCCCTCATGCTTATACCAAAACCTAAATTATACATATCTTTTGACTACTAAGTTTTTCACTCAAATACCTTCATTATTTTCACAAAAATAGAGCTTAAATATACACAAAGCAATTTAAAGAATTATTGGATTCAATTATTTAAGTTAAAAGCCAGTTTTAAAATGAAATTTTATGATGTTTTTATCTATCACAATTATTCAATATCAATCTAAAAGAGCAGCATATATAATAAAATGTTGAATGCAAGTATCTTAAATATGGAGAGATTATATTTTTCAAAATCAATTTATTGTTACAAATCAAATGAAAATAATTAGCACTTATTACAAAATATTCTTTTGAATGGCTCTCTATGAGCCCAGTCTATAGAAGACTATTCCATGGTGTGAGGATTTGGTAGCATATTTGCTTACTCCCTGTTTTAACACAGGACTTGAGTGACACATGACCAGTACAAGCACATTCACTCTTGTCTGCTGCATGAAATGAGCTTTCATTTAACATCTTCAATTACATCTATCAATGTTTGTGTTATGTGGAAATATATTGAACTTTCAGGTTTCAAACATTAACATGTTAAAACCTATTAAAAACATAAAACTTCTAGTATCAATTCAATGTGTATTAAAATGAGGAGCATGGACCAGGTCTTCAGGTTTACAAGATTTCAAAACTAAAGGGAATCTATTAAAAGATAGCTTTTATGCATATTTTATTTGATGATATAACAAATAATGAATTTTTGTCAGAGTACCTGAAATGCTAAATTCTAAGGAATATATTTCATGGAACCTTAATGTATCAAAATGCATTTTTACTATGTAGAAGAATGTCTAATAAAATTTTACAACTGACAGTATTATATGTTTTATCAATATTTATTTAGCATCAATCATGCTGTAACACTTAAAACAGACAAGGTACATTTCCTACCTATGAAACCTAACAGGATAGAGAGGAAAATAGATAACCCCGTGTATAAACTTAATATGCCTTCTTACTATGGACTAATTATCAACTATCAAAGTCAAAGTTTTGTTTTTTTCTTATACACACAAATATTTCACAGATTTAATTGGATTGGATTTGACTTAAGACAAACACCTGGTAGTAAAACTGAATATTAAACATGACACATTCTTGTTACTTTTGGCATATGGGAATGATATGGCATCATTGGAAAAGTTTTAGAGGAAATACACCCAAAATCTGATATTAAAAGCTCAGGAATGAATATTTGCTGATATAATTGTGATTTGACACTTTGAGTTCGTTTTTAATGATTAACATTCTCCTTAATAAAATGTAGAAATATCTGAGCATATTTTTATTTGAAATTCTAAATGAATACTTGTATCAGTATTTTTAATGAGTACTTCTACCTTGGTCAAGAATAACAATTACAAATAGCCTAGATACGTGAGGGAGCACCTAGGGCCTGCCCCAAATGATGTGACAGCCATTGATGATCTCCTATGGGAAGCCTCATCTTCCCTAGGGAGTGGATGGGGGTGGGATGGGGGGTTGGTAGGGGCATGGAGGATGGGAGGGAAATGGAAGTGGGATCAGTATTAAAGTAATATTGTTTTTAATTTAAATAAAAAGGAAAATACTATCAACATTAATTTTAACCTACTCTTCCTTAGCTTCCAGAGAATTAGTATATGACTGCCAATTTATTTTATCTCATTATTATTGTTGTTGTTATCATTGTGCCTGTAAACTGCAGGAAAAATTACACTGTACACAGGATTCTTGACATTTTATTTTCTCCACTAATTTACTGGATAAATTTCTCTGGCACAATAATCATTTCATGTGAACATCAACATCAAACTAATCTGTTATTTCTTATTGGTTTCTGAAATAGTATCATAAATTCATTCACAATACTAAACCCATCAGCAGTAAGATGTTGAAGGAGGCTGCCATGCAGAACATAAGGCATTACTCAAGAGAGGCAATTTCAGACAAAGGTCATGGTTAGGCTCTTGAGTGTAGACAATGAGTACTTAGTCTCTTTATCACTGTCCATTCATCCAATGGAACAATTTTATTTGGGGATTAAAGAGTTTAAAGATGATGTTGATTCTGATCAGCAAAGATGCTGATGCTAAATATGACCCTTCTGGTAGTTTCTGTAATTTACCTACTTGTATATCAATGTACCTACATCATCAGTCTCTAGAAAAAGATATTTGGCCAAGGGACTTAACCTCTTTGACAAAATTTGGCTTTTGCCTATACTTAATATTTTAAAAAGAATTATTGTGAATCTTCTCAATGTTGTCATATAAGTTATTTCCTTTTATTTCCAAATATGTCAAGAATATTTTTCATTGCATACCTCAAAAAGCATAAGGAAGGAAATGAAATTAAACTTACTAGAACCAATTGGATATTTTATGCTTCTGTATTCAATTTTCATAATTTTCTTTCAGAATTCCAAGATATCACATCCATTTTAAATTACTTTAATTTTTAGATTTTAATATAATTATGATTTTGTGTTTTTTTCCTCTCTCCAACACATATCATCTACTTTATTTGTTTTCAAAATTCATGGCCTTTTTAAAAAACCAACTGTCTTCATAGTCCTAAATACAACCTGCTCAGTTTGCATATACAGCTTGCATTTTATGTTTTCAGGACTGACTATTTGGTATTACATAAACATTTTGTGTGTGGTGTGCTCTTCCTTGGGAGATTTCATTTCTCCAACTTTCAACACTTCACAATTGCCTCTACATTTTTTTGTGTAGATGTGAGTCCTTGTGAGCTCTCTTCTATCCACATTAACATATCTGCTGTTTCTGTGCTTGTCCAGCTTATATTTAGGCGGTCTCATTGGTGTACATTTATATATTCTGATGTTTCTTGGAGACACAATCTCAAAAAAGAACTCTTTGTTCCTGTGATTCTTAAAATTGTGTGTCTCCTTTCAGCAATGTAGCTTGAGCCTTAGGTGTCAGAGTTGTATTGAAGATGTATCCATTGAGGTTAGGCCTTGAATTCTAGATTTTGATAGGTTAAGGTTTTCTGTAGTGGTCTTCATGTGTTGTAAAGAGAAGTTTCCTTATTGTAGGATAAGAACCATACTTACTTTGGGGTACTTGTGAGAAAACTAGAATTTAATTATGGATTATGCTGTTAGTGAAATGACAATTGTATGTTCTCTTTCAATATCCATGCTTTTGCTGGCCCTAGTCAGTTGGCTGGGTTCCCAGTACTAAGCATTGTTTCATTCTATTTAGGTAGTCCCCTTAAATCCACTGAGAGAACTCTCAGCTACTGCCAAGTTAGGTGTGTCATGACTGCAACCTGAGGGTTAACATCATATTGTAGTGAATCATTGAAGTCACAGCTGGGCTCCTGGTACCTTCTCTCATTAGTAAGTTTGAATGATATCTACTCATACCATGGAAACAAGTCCATTGAGTGAAAATTTTCAGCTTAGTATACTCTTTTCCATAATGGATAACAACCAAGGGCAGTAGCCATAGCCTGTATGTTGCAGGAGTCTTGGAAAACCCTGACCAACAACTTAAAAGTAGATTCCCATACCTGGTATTTAGATTGTAGGAAGGTGATATTAGGCTCTTAGAGGGGTCATTCTTGGCCAAAATTTATTACTTACAAACACTGTGTATCTCAAAAATAATTCTACCATATGACCCAACTATTGCAATCGAATTTATGAGTATGTTAATGGGTGAAGTAGAAAAGATCATATTATTTGAGGTATCCCAGATACACACACACACACACACACACACACACACACACACACACACAGTTATTTTAAACTGAATTACATGTATAATAGGTATTTTTAGGTAGAGTTAATGATATGATGTAGGACTCTTTATGCGTTTTCATGATCCTTACTATTGTTCATTAATAATCTTCCCTCCTCCTATACGTATCTCTCCACTCCCTAACAGACACTTCACATTTCCCATTTCTTCATTAGATCATGTAGTGTACCCTGTTAGTACTCTTTATATTACTCCTTCACACATCTTGATCACAGCAGTGGTCCCATTTTTCTTTCTTGGTTTCTGCATTTACATTAGGGTATGTACTCATTTCTGATGATTTTTGAACTAGGAGTCTCTGATGAGAATGAAAACTCAGTGTTTTGTTCTTCTTTCTGGGTTACTCAATATCATCCTTTTTACTTCCATCCATTACCCAGAAAATGTCATGGTTACTTTTTTCTTTAATGATGAATAGTATCCCACAGAGTCATTACCATAAAGTTTATTATTCATTCATCAGTAGGACATTTATTTATTTCTATTTTTGATATATTGTGAGTAGAGAAGCAACAGCTGAACAAGTTTCTATGGAGTAGAATTTCCAGTTCATCGGGCATATTATAAGGACTTTCAGAGTTCGGTCATATGGTAGATTTTTAGCTGTCTGGATGTTATCCTCACTAATTTACAAAATGGTCTGAGCAATTTGCAATATTAGCAGTGAATATGGGTTCCTGTATTTCCCCAGTCTCTTCAGCTTTTGCTGTCAGTTCTTCTATTGGTCTTTGCCATTCTGACTGGGGTAAGAGGACATATCAAAGTTGCTTTCATTTACATTATTCTACTCTCTGAGGATGATGAACATTTTTATTGAGATATTCTCTAGCCATTTTTTCTTCCTTTCATAAATATGCATAGATGGCATTTTTTTCTCCCATTCTGTGGGTTTCCTTTGTACCAAATGGATTTTTGTTATAACTGTGCCGAAGCTTGTCAATTGTTTGCCTAAATTCTTGGGCAAATGGAGTCCTACTCAGAAAGTCCTCTCAGGTAGAGTGCTGCTATGGTTTTTCTATTTTCTTTCTTTTTTGTCTATTGTTTGTGTTTGGGTCTATGATCCATGTGGGGTAAGTTTTCCTGCAAATTGATAGAAGTTCTCATTTGATTTTTCTGTGGGTGGGTATTCACTTTTTTCCTTCTTTGAAGACCCCCATGGAAGACCTCACTCTTCCTGGGGAGTAGAATCCTTATGGGATAGGTAGGGTGTTAGTGGGCAGCAGGGGAGGAAGGGAAGGAGAGGGAACTGGATTGATATGTAAAACAACCTTGTTTCTAATATAAATAAAAATGGAGAAAATTAAATTAGAAATAATCTTATTTTACATATCAATCCTAGTTCCCTCTCCCTTCCATCCTCTCCTGCTCCCCCACCAACTCCTCATCCCACTCCCTTTCAGCTCCTCAGGGTGAGTGAGGCCTTCCATGGGGGATTATCAAAGTCTGTCACATCATTTGGGGCAGTGCCTTGGGCCTCCCCTGTGTGTCTAGGCTGAGAGAGTATCTTTCTATGGGGAATGGGCTAGTATTTATTCCTAGTGTATGAATGGATATTCAC
This sequence comes from Cricetulus griseus, assembly GCF_003668045.3. NCBI lineage: Eukaryota > Metazoa > Chordata > Mammalia > Rodentia > Cricetidae > Cricetulus > Cricetulus griseus. The sequence goes on along the minus strand of NC_048595.1, from coordinate 300,674,934 downwards.
TTTTTCCAGCACCATTTGTTGAAGATGCTGTCTTTTTGTTAGTGAATATTTTGGAATCTTTCTAAATAACAAATTGCTGATGTTATATGTACTCAATTTTGGGTCTTCAATATTATTCAACTGGTCTACACTTTTGTGCCAGTACCATATTGTTTTCATTATTGTGGTTCTGTAATGTATGTAGAAAGGTATATTTTTTTCTGTTTGGTTTGTTTTAGCTATTCAGGAATTATTTTATATTATTTTCTTCCATATAAATTTTAGGATAGGTTTATTTTTTTCTATTTCTGTGAAAAATGCCATGGAGCTATTGAATGGGATGCATCAAATCTGTAACAAGCTTTTTGATTAAATGCTATTTCACAATCTTAATTCTACCATTCTACAAGCATAACATGTCTTCCCATTTTCTGGTGTATTTTTCTATTTCTTTCTTAGCAGTTTACAATTTTCATTACAAATCTTTACTGCACTGATTAGGTATATTCTTAGATGTTTAATTTTCTTTGAGGCAATTGTGAATGAGAATATTTCCATTATCTGTTTCTCTGTATGTATATTTCAGGTTTATCAAAATCCTGTTCATATGTACAATTTGATTCTATAATATGCCATACTACCTAATATGTTAAGTATTTTAGTTTTCTAGAAGAATATTTAATATCTCTAATGTATAATATGTCATTTGCAAAAAAGGTTAATTTGTCCTCTTTTACATAATATTTGTAGCCTTCATTTCTTTGTCTTGCCAATTGTTTGTGCTTGTGTTTCAAGTAAAACATTGAAAAGGAATAGAGATAGTAAAAAGACCTGTCTCATTTCTGACTTGAGTGATATTGCTCTAAGATTTTGCATATTAAGGATGATATTACATGTGGGTTTTAACATATACCTTTTATTATACTGATGTGTGTTCCCTCTAGTCCTGCATTCTCTAGAAGCTTTTTCATGAAGGCATGTTGGATTGTGTCAAAAGCTTTTGGGTTATCTACTGATATTTTTCTCGTGAGTCCATTTGTTTGTTCTGTAATGTTTACTGACCACCTCACATTTCATGCAAACCAATTTGGTCATGGTGTATACTGTTTCCATGTGCTTTATTGAGTGTCTTTGATTCTATTTATCAGGGATGTTGGCTTGTCATTTTGTTGTTGTTGTGCCTTTATCTAGCTGTGGTATTAAAGTGATACTAGCTGTATAGAAGTTATCAGAGTTTCTTTCTCTCTGTCTCCCTTCTTCTTGTTTTGCTTTTTCCTGTTCTTATTCTTGTTGTTCTTGTTATTGTTCTTCCTCTCCTCCTCCTTTTTCTTCTTTCTTTTTTGAAGTTTAAGAAGAATTGGCCATGGTTCTTTGAAGGACCTGTAGAATTCTGCTGAGAGTACATTTGGTTTGGACTTTTCCTTTTTTGAAAATAGCTCCCCCGTCCACATAACATATTCTGATTGTGTTTTCACCCCTCTAATCCTCCCATTCCTCATACATCCCCTCCCATCTTAATCCACTACTTTTCTCTCTTTCATTATAAGACAAGTTTGTAAAATGTCATAATATAATATAAGAAACATAAAAGAAAACTCAACTATCAGAATAAAGCAAAAGAGCCCAAGAAAAGTCACAAGAAACAGATATAGAAGTATAGACCCACTCATTCACACACTCAAGAATGCTATAAAAACACTAACCTTAAGCCATATTATATATGTAAAGGAAGGACCTATAGGGTAAAAGGAGTGAAAAATGTTTATGTAAATAAAAATTATATTAAATTTTAATAAAAATTAACATACAATTTTTAAATTCTCCAACACAACACTGAGACAAAGAACTTTCAATTATTCCACTCAGTTTCCTGTTAGTCCTCTACTGCTGGGCATGCAACTTTCCCTTAAAGTTAGTTTATGATCAGTGCCTGTTTGGCCATAGTTGGAGAGACTTCTCCCTGTAGCAGATGTAATAAAACAGACCCACACCCAGACATCATATAGAGAGAGTGAGAGACCTTTTACACTTGGCCCTAAATTAGAAGTCTCACTTTAGAGCTTAGGGAATTCTGGAAGAGGAATAAGACAGAGTTTAAGAGCCAGAGGGGATAGAGGACATCAAGGAAACCAGACGGTCTGAATCAACTAAATAAGAATCATATAAACTCACAGAGACTAAAGCACTATGCACAGAGCTCCTCTTCAGGTCACCCAAGCAGTGCCTGATATGTGTGTCATCTTGTGCTCTTGTAGAGTGAAACTTAAGTCAAACCAGATATTGGTCAATTATGCCCATAAGATTTGTGCTGCAATTGCACTAGCATATCTTGTATGCAAAACACCTTTGTAGATCAAAGATTTGTGGCTATGTTGATGATATATTTCCCCTTCCTGAGAATGCAGATTTAATTTCTGTACCAAAAATATTAGGACATAGGAGTGAAAGCTGTATGTTTGACTTTTCTCTGTTTAATAAATTGGGTAGGTGATGTCTTCAGCAATGGGGCCTTATTGGCTGTTTACAGACAGAAATGATAATCTTGGCAATATTCTGGCTTCTTAAGATTTTTTCATGGAAACCCTTTGGTCAACAACTCAATTAAATGTAACCCAAATACAGGAACTCTGGGCTTTTTCATCAGAAGTCTTTTTTTCATATTTTAATCTCATCTTTTACAGGTATGTTTAGGCTATTGATTTATTCTTGGCTTAATTTTCTTGGTTTGTCTAAATCTAAAGATTCACTCATTTTCTTTTTTTTTAGATTTTCTAACTTAAAGGAGTAGATGTTTTAAAAATATCCCATTATAATATGCTGTATTTCTTTCATGTCTTATGTGATATTTCCACATTTATTTCTAATTGTATTTATTTTGATGGTCTCTCTGTCTCTCTCTTTCTCTCTTGGGGACTGTGGGCTTCTTGGTACAAAGATATATGTCAAACTTCTTTATCTTTTATAGAAATATCTTAGATTCACTCATTCTTTGTATTGCTTTGCTTTGTTTTTATTTCATTAACTACTGCTCAAATGTTTATTACTTCTTTCAATCAATTGGGTTTGAGTTTGGTTTCTTCCTCATTTATTTATCCAAAATTTTGAGTTACTCTCATTAAGTCATTAATTTTGCCTTTTCTAGTTTGTTATTGTAGGTGTTTAGAACTATAAATTTCTCTCCTATTGGGAAATTTTTCATTTTCGCCAGAGTTTTATTGTGTTTGTTTCATTTTTATTTAGTTATAGGAATTTTTTTCTTTCTTTCTTTATTCTTTGGCTCATTCATCATTCACTAATAAGTTTTTAATTTACATTAGTTTCTGTATTTACTTGAGATTTATTTGCTATCAACTTTAAGTTTTATGCATTCTAATTAGAGGCAATAGCAGGAATTATTGGAATTCTTTTAAATTTGTAAGTTTAGTTTTTCCCAGAATGTAGTCTATTTTAGAGAAGTATCTGTCTGGCTCTGACAACAATATGTATTCTTTTGTGTTTAGGCTGAATATTCAATATGTACCTGTGAAGTCTGTTGTATGATGTCATTTAATTCTGTGGGTTATTTGTCCAGATGACTTGTCTATTGAGAAAGTAGGTATTAAAAGCATGTACTGTTAATGTGCTAATATCAATTCCTGTCTCTAAATACAGTAGTGCATATTTTTATGATATTGGGCAAATCAGACTCTGGTACACATGTGTTTAATATATTTTTGGTTAAATGTTCTGGATTATAATGTTTTTTTCTAATTTTTCATAAAGTAGGATGGCAATCTGTTTGATTCCCGGTCCCATTTGATTACAGTATATTTTTCCATCTTTTTTAGTATTAGTTAGTGGCTATCTTTAAAGTTATTATGTGTTTCTTGCAGACAGCAGATATATGTTTCTTCTTTATACACCCAGTCATCATAAATATGCCTATTTACTAGAGCATTGAGACCATTATATTTATAGTTTTTATTGTGGAATTGTGTGTGTTATCTGTGATCACTGTATTGGTGAGCTTTGGTGGTATTTTTGTATTCTCTGTGGTACTTTATGTTTCAGTAGTAATCTCTTGGCTGGACTCATTCCTCTTTTCAGACTAAATACTACTTCCTCTGTTTTCTTAAGATTTGCTTTCGAAAATACCTTTTAAGACTATTTATATTGTGGAAACTTTTGCTCCAACTATAGCAGATAGTTTTTCTGTGTGTGTTTTAGTCTAGGTTTGCCATCATGGTCTTTGAGGACTTAGAATATATTGCCCCAGGTTTTTCTAACTTTCAGTTTCCATTGAGAAATCACCTGATATTCTGATGGGTTTTCCTTAATATGTGACTTTCATTTATTTCTCTTGCAGCTTTTAATACATTTTCTTTGTTCTGCATACTTAGTGTTTTAACTATGATGTGCCATAGGGATTTTTCTTTTCTGGTCTTGCCTATGTGGTGTTCTGTCTATATATTTTGTACCTGTGATAGCATGTCTTTTGTTAGTTTGTATTTTTTTGTTGCTGTTGAAGATCTGGGTTATTCAATTGACATTAGATTCTTTTTCTCTGTATTCCCAGTGTCTGCCCCTCTCTGTCCCCTCTCTCTATCTCCCTCCTTCCCCTCCCCCTATGTGTGTGTGGTGGTGGTGATGGTGGAGTGAGTGTGTGTGTGTGTGTGTGTGTGTGTGTGTGTGTGTGTGTGTGTGTGTGTTTTGATTTTATGTCCCTTTGTTTTTTGGTTTAGATACATTATCTTTGAGTCATGAAATTTTGTCTTCTGCTTCTTTCATTTTACTTGTTAAGTTTTTCTAGTTGGGTTTTCCTTCAATTCCATCTTCGCTTCAAGTTGAGTAGTTTTCTGTTTCCCTTTATTAAATTCCATTTTATGTTGAATTGTCTTCCTTCTTCATATTCACAAGCCTTATAGGTATGTGGAAGCATCATGCAGGCATTTACATTCCATACGTTCTTTTTTTTTTAATTTCGTCAAGCTGGTTTTGTGCTTATTTAAATACGTAACAGTTTATTACTGTTCTTTATAATCCTGTGTGTCAGCATTCACCTAAGTAGTTCTCATAGGCAAACATTTCTACAGGGCTGGTAGATCTTATGCTAACTTGTTCTTTCATAGTGTTTATTTTTGTGATGAGATCTGAACATGTGGACTTCTTTTGTTAGTTCTGTCTGATATGGACAGAGCAAGTTTGGGCAGTAAAAAGTACATGAAGGTGAGGTTGGGCAAGAGGATAGAAATAGCTTAGATGGAAATAAACCTCTGTTGCTAGAGGTACCTAGGTTGGTGTGTAGGATTCTAGTTCTAGCCTGGTATTTGGACATATGTCAGGTTGGATTGAGATGTTGAATGTGGCATGGGAATGGATTTTGGAGGGGCAGACATAGTGGACACTCATATTATCCTAAAGTTTGCTTACTGTAGAGGCAAGGGTACCCAGACTAGGCAAAATATCTGTATGTGGGTCGGGGCTAGGTCTGGGGGTCAGGTGAAGGGGAGATTTAGGCAGAGTCACTGAAACATGGTTTCTTTTTATTTAAAAAAAAATTGTAAAGCAGGGTTTGTGTGGCATGGCTTGGTAGGCAAATGTAAAGGTTATTTAATTTAGACTTTCAAAAACTTTTAGCTAACTCTGTAAAGCATTAGCACTCCTAAAGAAATGTTACAGTTTCAAAGAACATTAGTGTCTCTTCACACAGGTACTCAAGATACCAGATAATAGAAAACCCAAAATAATCCAGTTAAAAAAATAGGGAACAGATCTAAACAAAGAATTTTCAGTAGAGGAATCTCAAATGTCAGAGAAACACTTAAATAAATTTTTAACATCCTTGGACATCAGGGAACTGAAAATCAAAACCACTTTGAGATTTTACCTTAAACCTGTCACAATGTCTGAGATCGGTATCATAAGTGGGAGCCCATGCTGGTGAGGATGTGGAGCAAGGGGAGCACTCTTTCACTGAACTCAGGGAATGCTATGGAAGAGGAGGTGGAAAGATTCTAATAGCCAGGGGACATAGAGAACACCAGGAGATCAAGGACCTCTGAATCAACTAAGCAAGACACATATGAGCTCACAGAGATGGAAGCAGAAAGCACAGGGTGTACAAGGGTCTTCAGTAGGTACTCTTCATATATAGTATAGCTATTAGCTTAGTGTTTTTAAGGGACTCCTGAGTGTGTGAATGAGTGAGTCTCTGATTTGTGTGCCTTCTTTTGAGTCACCTTGTCCATCCTTGATGTGATTTTTTTCCCTTTACCTTATTATACTTTATTTCGTCAAATTTGGTTGTTATCCCTTAGAAAGCAAACCTTTTCTAATGATAGACAGAAAGGCAGTAGATTCAGAGGGAAAAGTGTGGAAAAGAGGGAGAAGAACCTATAATCAGGATACATTGTATCAGAAAAGAATCTATCTTCAATGAAGTGGGGAAAGTGATATGGTATCTGATAGATGTTCTGAAATTCTATTATGAACTTTCAGCATTGTAACACATATATATGATGCGAAAAAATTTTATGTATTTGATATGCAAGTGGCACATCCTGCTCACTAAAAATTTATAGTTGAGGATAAAGAAATAATAAATTTAGATCGGGAGCTATGATTTTGGAGGTTTCTAACCTACCAGTTCCCGCTGCCCTTTAGCCTCAAATAAGCACACAGACACTATATTAATTATAAAACTGTTGCCTGGTGGCTAGGGCTTCTTACTGACTAGCTCTCTCTTAATTGTTAACCCGTAACTATTAATCTGTGTATTGTCACATGCTCTTGGCTTACCAGAGAATGCCTGGAAATATTACTCCTTGGGCAGCTACATGGCCTCTCCTCATGGTGCCTTTCTTCCCAGCATTCTCCTCAGCTCCTAGCCCCACCTATCTTCCTGCCTCTACAGGCCAAATAGTGTTTTGTTCATTAACCAATAAAAGAAACATATATACAGAGGGACATCCCCCATCAAAGGTATGGTTTAGTGGTTAAGAACACTAGATGCTCTTCCAGAGGCTCATGTTTTGATTCCTTGAAACAATATGGCAACTCACAATTATCTGTATCTTCAGTTCCATGGGGATATAACAACTTTTGTTGACCTCCAAGGGCATTGCATGGCATGATTCACAAGCGTATATTAAGGCAAAATATCCATACACATAAAAATAAAATAATTTTAAAGATATGTATAAAGAACAATAATAAGGTATGATATAATTATATAATATATAATTGTATATCACATATAAATATATATTATATATTAGTATATGTTACATATAATTAAATAATAAACTAATCATATACACTGTATAGTATAATAGTATAATTGTTATATAATAATAAATTATATAACACAATTTATTATAATATGATATAATTACAAATATATCCTTATGCACTACACTCTATTTGACATAAATATCTTATTATTTTTATATAATATTTAGTAATATATTGTTATATGTCATAATAATATATTTACATAATGATACATATAATAAAGGTATTAATATATAATTAAATTGCTTATTATTTATTACACTTACTTTATTTTTATTTTTTAAGGTTGTATCTCTTATTTCTTATCATAAGGCATTATACATTAAATATGAATTATATAATATTTGATAATAAAGTATTCTATATTATCAATACTTGGATTACTTATTATTTTATATAATAATGAATTATTAGATATTATATATAAAACATTGTTAAGGTATTTAATTATTTAAGTACAGTTAAAAAAATCTCAATTTGGTGCCTAAGGATATGCTTCAATTGCAAAGCATTTGCTACACAACTGTGAGGACTTGAGTTTGGGTTTCCTTAACTAACATAAAGCCAAACATTGGGGTATACATCTGTAATCCAGTGCTTCTACAGCAAGATGGAAGGCCAAGTTATGAGAATTAATGAGTGTCCATAGGTCAGGTAGTCTGGTGCATACAGAAACAAATGACAAAGGGTAGGGGACAGTAAGGCCCGCCTGTTAGAGGCTGGCTATAGGTGTGCCTGACCACGCCTGTAGTCACACCTGGAGCAAGCCTCTAACAGGCGTGGCTTACTGTCCCCTACAGGATACTGTCACCAACAAGGCAGAAAGTGAAAGTCAACACCTCAGGTTTTCCCCTGATGACCAATTATAGTCCCTGGCACTCATGCATCTGCACTCACACAGATAAAATATGCAAGCAAACATAAGAATTAGTAGAATAAAACTCTTATTTGAATTGCTAGCAAGATTTCAGGCTTGTATAAAGGTAAGAATAGTAAAAACCTTGGACCAGAAGGTAAAAGAACCCTTCATTTACAAATCTTATAAACTGAGCTTGATTGCAGGAACACAAATAAAGGTGGAAGGAGGGAATCAACTCTAACTAGTTTTTTCCCAGAGTTGTGGAGTTGTGCTATGGCAGTTGTATGTGCTACTCTCCCCCAAATATATAACAACAAAATTGAAAATACTCATAAAAGAATTATGCAGAGAGCTTTACTTGGGAAAGGCACATGAAATATAAAATCAAGGAGGCCAAAGACTCTTGAGAATTTTTAATTTAATGTTCCAAGCCATGTATTTTAATAACACACACACACACACACACACACACACACACACACACACACACACATATATATATATATATATATATATATATATATATATATATATAATTTTAAAATAAGTATTTGCAAGAAAGAACAATATTTATTTTATAGCATTTTAACTCAGCCACCACTCTAGATGCTGAGGTCTATGATAACTAAAAAGGGTGTCCTATCTATCTTTCTAGTCATAAAAGTAAAAGGTGTGTGCTTATATGAATTAGTTTAATTCATGACGTTCTTTTATTTTTAGATTAAAGTATTTAACTAAAAGTCTATACATGTATTGTATACTCTATGCAGTATTTGTAGCATAAGAAAGGAATTTGAAAAAGTAGCTTAAGAGAATATCCTTGATGATCTGTGAAATGATAGACTTTAAAGTATGGAAAGGTTTTAATTGACTATGTTTCTATTTATTCTCTTTAATTTGTTTATATGCTTGCCTGGTTGTTGTTTGGTTTTGACTTAATTTATTTTGCTTGTAAGATAGGATCAACTCTGGTTGTCTTTGAACTCACGATGCAGTTCAAGCTGGACTCATACATGCTTGCAATCCTTTGTATCAGCTTTCTGAGTTTCTGGACTATAACCATGTACCTTTGTATTTTGAAATGGAGCATTTTCCAGTAGAAATCATTATTTGGAGCTTTGAGGCTATAGGTTTATTAAGACATTTGATGTGGATATTATGGTGTAACAATGCAGACCATTCACTCTCTTAGACACAAATTTCAGAAAAGCACCTAATTACAGTACAGGATCTTAAGGTGTAAAGTGCCTGCCCACCACCTCTACCACTGGAAGATAGACGTGATGAAATACCACCTTACAGGTAGAGCAGCTAGCCTGGACTAAGAGACATCTCAGCAAGGAAGTTGTGACATGGCACAATTGGTTAGGGCCTCAGCTACCTCCTAATTCATACTAGACAAAAAGAGGGAAATGATTCGTTCAAGGAACTGAAACTTCTGATGGCCATTTGTTTCTAGTTGTACAAAATATTTTCACCACTTTTGTCTCCTTCACTCACAATAAATTAAAAATACCCCACCTCTAGTCCAAATGTATCAGGACTGAATGCTGAAGGCCACGTATCTTTATTAAAAATGTGTCAAACACCCACAGCATGGTTGTAGACTACCCTTGTCTTCCTCATTAACACAGCCTCTTGTCACAGATACAGTGTCTCCCTACTCAGTCAACTCTATGCTTGCTTGCTCTCTCTCACTCTTCCTCCCTCCCCCCAATAAAATAAACCAGACACCTTAAACAAAAAATAAAAATTAGAATCAAAACAAACAAAAACAATCAGTACGACAAAAGATAACTAAACAAAATAAAATATGTATAACCCCCCACCACACACACATACAATGCCACCACTTTCCACAGATGCATTATGGTTCTCTTTGGTTTTCCTCAAGGATATTCACACATTGTTGCCATGTAAACATCTGCTTTATAAGAGAAAATCCAGAGTATGGATGTGGAGGATGAAATCTAGAGTCCCCATCTTTTGGCTCTTCTATTTAAAGAAAAAAATGCTAAGTCTTATCTCAGTTATTGGTGGAAGACATAATGTTTTGGAACTTACAAGTGAAGTTCTATGAGTGCATGGTGAAGGTGAGACTATATAACACATCAAGTGTCTATATGGAAATCTAGAAATCATACATTCACTAATGCACACTTCATTTTTATGTAATTTACTCATACAATATATTTTGATCATATTCTTTACCCTCATTAACTCTCCCCATATCCTTCCCATCTCCCTACTATCATCCCACTCCATGGTTTTTTCTCTCTCCCTCCTTTCTTCCCTCCCTCCCTTCCCCTCTCAATAACATAAACACCCCCAACAAAAAATAAAAACAAACAAAAGCAAACAAGCATGACAAAAGATAACAAAGCAAAATAAAAGATGCACAAAATAACCATGAAATCTGTTTTATTTTGGGTGGCTACTCCTCGTCATGAGGCTTGGCTGTAGTATGCTTGATATATCCAGTGATGATCCATTTGAGAAAACTTGTTTTCCTTTCCCCACAGGTATCAGCTGAAAGAGCTTTCTGTTTAGCAGTGGGACTTTGTGTTCACTTCCCCTTCTCAATGCAGGGAGTTTGTCTGGTTTGAACCTGTTCAGATCTTCTGCATGCTGTCCCATTCTCCATGAGCTGATGTGTGTTTCCTGTGAGTCACCTTCTACCTCTGACTTTCACAATCTTTCTACATCTTTTTCGGCATAGACTCGTGAATACTGGGGAGGGTTAGGAGGGGAGTGGATTTGATAAAAACAACTCAATTATGACTCAGTGCCCCAAAGTCAGTCACTTCCTGAGCATTGTCCATTTGTGGAGCATGGTGTTAATTACTATCTACCTAAAGAAGAAAGTTCCCTCCTGAGGTTTGAATCATGACTGGATAGATGGTTCTAGCAATATGTCATTAGAAGTTGTTTGTTGCTGTGGACCTTTAGCAGAATAGTACTAGTAATTTTTCCATTAAGACTTACCCAATCTCAGTTTCTTCAGATTTTAGTTCTATATTATGTGGTGGGATTTCAATCCAATCAAAAAGTGTTTGGTTACTGCAAGGATTCTATTTTTCAAACATAAGAAAAATGTTTTCCAAGATAATATAATACATCTTCAGTACTTAGTCTTCCACAAACAATTAACTCAGAAAATTAAGTGGAAAAGATAATTTGTTGTGCTTGTGATTTTCGTTTTATCTAATTTTTGAAATGATGGCAATAAATACTTGGTATGTATATTATTAGCTTGCCAGAGGTATTGTAGAAGGTTACTTTATGTAAGTGTCCAAGATGATAGGTTTGTATCAGGGTGTCATTCCTTTTGAGTAGGGCCTATGAAAGGACCTGTTTCTAACCTCTCTTGTAACTTTAAATGTTTCCTAGATGGGTCAATGTAATTCCACTTTTTACATAGCTATCTGTGTATACCAGTACCTGTCCATGTTTTCTATCTTCATAGAATCACCAATCATATTATATGGTCATATTTCAGTTTACCTATTATATCTATATATACCGTGTTGCTAAATAAGGCCAGATGGTGAAGTTCTAATGGTTATAGCTTCAAAATGTGACTGAGAGGAGTAAAGTCATTCAAGCCATAACAATGTGATTGGAGAACCAAGTGAACCAATGACTCTCTTGAGTATGAGAAAACAAATCATTTTTATTGCTCCCAAAATGTCTTGAATACTTGATGAAGAACACCAAAGTTATGAAGACCAACTGTCACAGATGGCTGCTCTGTATTACTGATATTGAGATTGGTCTGACTAAAAATAAATGGTGACACAGTTTTGAACACAGGTCACTTCATTCTATTATTTACCAAGAACAATTTTGGATGTTGGAGGCAAAATATTAAGAATGGAAAATGTCATGGGAATGTTCCTATCACAAATTAAATAATATATCACTTAAGCAAAAGTAGATTCAAAGGTTTTGTTTGGCTCATGCTGTAGCTTGGTGTGCCACAGGGAAGTCAGATGACACTGCTGGCATGGTACACCAAAAGATGTTTAAAATGATGAAAGATACCAACTTGCTAATATCATTTTAGAGAAAATCCATTTCTCAGCTCACAAGAAAAGATTGGATCACAAACTTGGCTTTTTGTATTGGCATTATAATTCATCTGAATAAACACTTTGAATAATTCTTTGCAAATGCATTCAAAACTAGTTACACAAATATGTACTTTAATTCATTTGGAAAGGAATAACATGTCTAAATTTTCTACACTGAAATCAGATTCCAGAAATGAAAGTGATGGCCTGAATTACTTTCCAAAAAGCAAAGCTTTCAAGACTGAACTCAAATATGTATATTCTTTACTTTCATTTCAAATGTTAAGAAAATGGACAACTTGTATTTGTGGTCAAAGGATCCAGGTTGGATTCCTTATTGAAATCATATATAAGGTCTGGTGGATAGAATATTCCATTTTTAAGTAATGATGTTCTTTTTTTGAAATGTAAGATTAATGTATAATTAAATTATAATATAATATGTAATATAATAATTTTTCACAACCATATACTGCTTTAACTAAAACAAAGTTTGATTGTATTTCCAGGACTTGTTTTTCTTCTGTTTGAATCATTTCATTTTACTTCTCATTGCATAATATGGCTTCTCTACATACTGAACTTATAAAGACAGAAAATGATCACTGAGCTCTAATTTGTTTACCAAAGTATAATAAATTGTAGCTATTTCTGAAGTTTGAAAATATGTAATACATATTTCAACAAAATAAAAAACTACTTCAAATTAATATTTTAACAAAATCTAGAGAATAGCTACTTGGAATATTTTCAAAATTTCATCACACTAAGTAGCATTCTTTCATTTGGTCCTATCAATAGCAATTCTTAATACACACTGAAATGATTTAACAAGAAGATGAAGATCTGAAAATACTTTCTAAGTATTCAGCTTTTCCTTGGTTGACTCTAGGCTATGTAAGCAAGTGGAAGTTTTTGTTATGGTACCCTGGAGTCACAGATGGCTTTCAGCTACTTTAATAAGATGGCATGATCAACATACCAAAAGTTCAGTTTTTAATGTAGTATCAAGAATGTCATAAAGTTCTATTTCGTTTCTCATGAGTAAGATAGTATTCTCCTCAATCTCCTTAATTTTCCTCATTGATTTTAAAATGTATGAGCATCTTTACTCAGGTTGAATTTTAGTTTTTATTAATTTCAGAACTAATATCTCATTTAATATTTCAATATCTATATTCATTTTGTTTCTGTATTGATTTATTTTTATTCACATTGTGTTTTTGAATACTATTGCATTTTTAGTTTTTTACTATGATTTTTAATTCTGTTTTTCTTTTCACATATTCCTTCATGTTTTTTATAAATATAATAATGTTATCTATAAATAAATTTGAATCTTGCTATTAAGTGGTGCATACGTGGCTTGACTAGAGCCTCTTGAAATCAAGCAGATATATAACAGCCAAAACATTAAAAAGAAGAAAATGTTTTTCTCTAATTCAGTTACTTATAAAAACAACTTTGAATTCTGATATTTAAAATTGATTTGGAAGTATATAACGCAGACCACCAAATCCTCTGCATTACCTCCCATAGCTGTTTTGTGTCGGGTAGTAAAGTCTAGTCATGAAATAAGTCTCAACAACACAATACAAAAATGTGCTGAGTCTGTGAGTCTATAGTCTCCATCTGTGCCCCAAAGAATGCTCCAAGTGACTGAAGACCCTTGACATGAAGAGATTATATGAGAACATATTAAAAAGCACTGTAGCCAGGAGTTTTTGAGAGTTAGACTGACACATTAAATCTCTTGAGACACTGGGAAGTTACTGTAAGAATCTTTCAGTGTTATAGCTTTCTATTGTATTAAATAATTGTTAAAAATACAGAGTTAACAGTTAAATTGCTTTAATAGTTAAAGCTACTATATATGAATGGTTAACTGAAAATAATGGTATACATATCTTATTTATTATACCTCAAATCAATTCTGTCTGTAATGTTTTAAATCCCTGAACCTTCAAATTGAAGAGGTTATAATCTCAGAAGTAAATATTTGAAATTCCTCCTTGGTACTAAATGGATGCTTCCATATACTAATAGTACAAGCTGTAGAACAAACACAGAACTTTTTTTCCACTTAAACCTTGGGAAACATGCCTTCAGAATGCCTAGAGATATGCTGAAAATACCTGATTTCTAATGCCAGTATTACATTTTTGATGATTCATCAAGTAGTAAGCAGTGGTGATTAGATATGTAGCATCTGAGGGGGCAAGAACTATATCTGACCACTAGAAATATATTTAGAAAGTAACTGTTCAATTCAGTGCAATGTGTTAGTTATTACTTCTTGTGTCTTTTCTCTTCAGAGAGGGAGGTGGAAGTAGAGGAGGTTGTAATGGAGTAAGTAGTTATTTGCAGACAGTGAGGAAAATATATCTTCATATTACACAAGGAGTACTTATGAAATAGCAGTAGTGTTAAGTGGCATAACCAGTTTTGATCTGGGTAATTTATTGCTGTGTAATATAGAATCAATAATGTAGAAAAAAGAAAAGTAATCAAGTTTTAATGCTGGATTATTGAATTGAGTCTTCTGAATACAAGATAAAAATTATTACAGCTATTGTGAAAATAAAAATGCTTGCTGGGTTATAAAAGTACAGCCACTTCTTAAATCTATTTAATATGAAAAGTTTCTGGTTGAATTATTGGTAATTATTCACAGGAAACTCCAATGAGTTGTGTCCAACTTTGAAAAAATAAAAATTGGTAACAATTAAGTCCCACTGAGTTGCTAAATTCACAGCATTCTAGAAAGAACTACAACAGTAACATATTAATCTTTATCTTAAAATTTAAAAAGCTAAAGATCATGTTATAATGATGATTTGATGTTATGATAAATCTTTTTGCCAAAAGCTGCCCTAGCCCCACCACCACATGTGTGCTTCATGCCAGCCGCCTGCCTGAGTTAGGGCCCAAATTAATGCACAGAGAGACTTGTATTAGGTACAATGCTGCTTGACCAATGACTAGGATTCCTCATGTGTTAGCTCAGTCTTAATTATCATAAATCTATATACTTTATAAGACTTATCTTATCGGTTGCCTTATTGGCATCCCTCCTTGCCGGTGGCTCACATTCCGCCACTGGAGGAGGTGAAGGGGAAAGGGGGGACACTTCCTGTTTCCTTTGCTTACATATGAGTCTCCTTCTATGTCACTTCCTGCCTGGATCACCACTTCTCTACTACATTTCCCAGAATCCTCTTTGACTCCTAGTCCTGTCTAACTTGTTATTTCATTGGCCAAACAAGTATTTTATTCAATAATCAATAAGATGAACATACACAGTACATTCCCCATCATCTCCTCTTTTCTCTATAAATAAAAAGGACAACTTATCTTTTATAATAACTGAAGAAAACTATAGCCATAACTATTTGTCTTCAACTCTATCAAAAACCACAGAAGGATAATATATATACTCTAGTATTGACAGACACACTCACTACCTGTACAGTCACCCAAAGTTCCTCTGTAACATTGGGGCATCCATCTTCAGCCCAGAGGCCACAGTGTGGCTGGCATACTTATCCATTTCAACCTGCCCTGTCGGGCCGCTGAGAGGCATCAGAGCAGCTCCCATATGCTCACGCCTTCCTGGCACTCATGAGGTTTCTCTCAGCACTCCTAAGATGATAAATACAGATCCAGATAAAGAAAAACCTCTAAAGGTTTACACTGCATTTAAAATTATATGTAGGCTTGTGAAAGAAAAAGTAACAGGAGAAAATAGAGTAGCCAGTTGTGGTGGCGCACGCCGGTAGGATTTGCTGAAGGAAGCAGAGGCAGGCAGATTTCCACAGAGAAACCCTATCTCAGAAACAAAAGAAAGTAAAAATAAAAAAAAATAAAAAAGCCACATAAAGATGGAAAATACACAGAGAATCTGGATACTATATACCATATTGCTGTCTTTAAATTGATTGCTGAGGAAAGACTTACTGCTGCTAAAATACATTTAATTATAAACACTGCTAAATTAATCGAACTTATACATTTTAAAAATGCTTTGACTTCAAAATATTAAGTCTAAGGACAAGCTACTTGGAAAAAAAGTTTTCACTCATGTTTCCACAGAAAATCAAAAGCTGTTGATTCCTTCCAGACTAATATGGTTTGATCAAGCAAGACCCCCCCCAAAGCTGAGATGATACAGCCTTACATACTACAAAAACAAGGACTTGGTCAAATTTTTGTGGTTTATCATGATTCCAATGGTATAAACATCGCCCACAATCAGCAGGAAGCAGTTTAGAAAGAAACGACGCCCAAATCCCCAATATTGTTTATAAATATTTGTTTTTATTTAAATGGGGTTAGTTATAAATGATAATGAACATAATAAATCTCTTTTTAAAGAAAGAAAAGGGGGATAGGATATAAGAATGAATACTCTGCATTGGTATATATTTTCATTTATTGATACAACTTTAAGGTTAATTTTGTGATATGTATATGTCTCCTCTTGTTTAGGTATTCTGCTTATACAGTTCTTTTAAAATGATATACATAATTAAATAAGGTTATATAGTCACCTATGATAGTCAGAACTTATAATTAGGTTAGTTAGGTTTTCTAGATATACAGAGATGTATTTGAGATGGATAGGTATTCTTCAAACCTTTCAAAGACCTACAGAAATATGGCATTTAAATGGTTTAGGGTTTATCTTGGCAGTGAGACACAACTGCTCCTGGCACACCAATTTCGTCAGAAAGGAGGATGGGCATCAAAGAAATTTGTTATGGAGTTTGCTTTCAACATGGCAAGATTATCCATTTGGGCAAGAAACTGCTCTTGCCTGGACTGTTTGTTGCTGTATAAACTGGACATGCAGGACCCACAAGAAAATGACTGCTAAACTTACAAAAGAAGACAGTACTGAAGGGTTCCTGTTGAAATGGAGAAGTGTGGCAGCCACACTGTGGCCTATGGGCTAAAGATGGATGCCCCAACATTACAGAGGAACTTTGGGTGACTGTCCAGGTAGCAAGATGTCTCTGTCAATTCTAGAGTTTATATATTATCCTTCTGTGGTCTTTGATAGAGTTGAAGAAAGATAGTTATGGTTATAGTTTTCTTCATTTATTATAAAAGATAGGTTACCCACCTTTCTTTTTATTTAGACAGAAAAGAGGAGATGATGGGAGAAGTAATTCTGTGTATGTATATCTTATTGATTATTTAATAAAGTTCTGTTTGACCAATGAAACAGCAAGTTAGACAGGACTAGGAATCAAAGAGGATTCTGGGAAATGTAGTAGAGAAGTGGTGATCCAGGCCTGAAGTGAGCAAGGAGACTCATATTTAGCAAGGAGAAACAGGAAGTGTTCTCTTTCCTCCTTTCTCCTCCAGTGGTGGGATGTGAGCCACCAGCAAGAGAGGGTGCCAGCGAAAGGCATCCTCTATGAGATAAGTCTTATAAAATATATAAATTTATGATAATTAAGACTGGGCTAACAGATGAGAAATCCTAGTCATTGGCCAAGAAGATTTGAACTTAATACAAGTTTCTGTGTATTAATTTGGGCCCTAAATTGGGTGGGCAGCTGGTAGAGACTGCCTATGTGGTGATAGGCCTGGGTGGATTTGGCAGACAGATTTATCGTAACAATTTGATATATATATATTTTTTTTTATTTTACAACACTGGACCAGAAATATAGGTCTCTGCACATACTTTATTGAAAAGTATTATTTTATTAATTTTTAACTGTAAACTTGACATGTAGCTCACTTGAGAAGTGAGTGTCAGTTGCAGGATTGCTTAGGTCAAAATGGCTTTTGGTAATATCTTTACTTTTCTATTGGTAACCTGCTTCTGGCTTACAACATAATCTGTGATTAGTTCTCATTGATGACTTAAAAGTCTATTTTCTATCAATGTTGTAATCATATATATAACTGATAAGTTCTGTAATTTCTCAGATAATAATTAATTAAGTCTAATATCATTCAAAAGCTGCATAAAAACTACTATTTATAGTGCTATGTGCATTGTAGTTTTGTTTAAACCATTAACAATTAATAGTTTAGGAGGAGAAAGTTATTTACCATATATTTTACATGGAAATATGTCCCAATTATGAGTTGCAATTTGTAATGGAGACAACATTCATTGGTTAATAATTATGAGCATATAGTTGCCTAATGGTCAACCATGGCTGTTCACAGAAATTTCATTCTTAACAAAGAAAAACAATGCACTTCAATGTCTCCTTTGAAACTATCTTGAGGAAAGCTTGCTTTGTATAGTGGAATTTGAGTTGAAATGATGCAAAATTTGTGTTTGACTAAGAATGTAGTTACATCTGTTGATGTGGAAGTCTCAATCATTTAGAATACTAGGTTATACCAAATGCTGTCTGACGATCTGTGTGCTCCAATGTTTGAATTAGTGTGAATGAGAAATGAACTCTATAATGCTCATCATTAATATTTTTAGATTTTTTAAACTTAGGCTTTTTATTTTACTTTAGCAGATAATATTGTTATCTTACATGATGTATGTGAAAACTTTTGATGATACAATTTAACATCATTAGTAAAACAATACTGATTTCAATTTTAATTTTAATAATACTGTATTAAAGTATTATTTTGTATGTTGTTATGTATTCTGTTTATATTTTATATAAAACAAATAACATTATGTCTTCTCTGAAACAGGGTTATTTTTAAATTGTGTGATATTTTCCTGAATGTTTATAACATGTTCTTATTATATTTCCACTAAGTGTTATCTCTTGAAAATACTTTCTTACAAACCTATGAAATTTCTTCACATAAGATTATAAATTCCTTTTATAAAAACATAATTATGAAATACGATGCTATCTTTGTTCTTTGTCAGAGTCTTATATTTTTTAAAGAAAACCAAGAAATTGAGCTCAATATCAAATTACCAATAAATAAGTACCTGAGATATTACAATTAATTTAATTTAGATAAATAATTGTTAGTACTCTCTGGACAGCTTAATTGAAAAACCAACTGATTGCAATTTATTGCCATTAATTAAATACCTACTAATAGCCCTTCATTATTTATCTTTTTAGAAAGAAACTACAAAATAATTTTGAAATATAATGCCCATTTGCAAATGATAGTATGACTTTAGTATAGACACTATTGTATTATTGGGATTAGTTTCAATTCATGTAGGAACTCAAAACCTGGGAAAATTAAAATTTAAATAATTAACTGACCAAATAATTCATGTTTAAAGTCATAAAGAATGTGCTCAAGAGATCTGTTATATAATACTGTATTGAGAGTTAATAATGTATACAGTTGTATACATTTTTATAATTTTGTCTTTGAATGGCTGAAAGTGGAAGCTGTATTCTAGCCCCCAAAAAACAAAATTATGTGACATAATCCCTTCATTAATGAGCCACACTTAATGATATAGATATACTTTAGTACATGTTATATAATAAAGTCACAATTTTATATTTCATTAGACTATTTTAATTGATATATTTAAAACACACATATGCAAATAAAAGTGAATAATACCAACTGGACCTACATTCTACCATCCAAATTCTACAGCAGCTCTTCTGCACTAATTCAATGATGGTGATGCTGAAGACTTTGCCCTGTGATTAAATATCCGTAGAGAATATATATCAGACCTTAGAGCCTGAAGTTTACTTCCAGTGACTCAGAAATCCAGGCACTTTCTGTCATGTAAGTGCATCATTCCATGGCCAGCCACATGAACTGTAAAGAGAGCTATGTTTTAAATCAATTTTTTAAATATTCCATTGTCATGGAATAGTTACATGTTCCTCATCCAACAGTGAAAAGGATGAGAATCATCATTTCCCAGGAGATTTGGATAGAGATGAAATTGTTGAGCATCTCCTCTGACTCTGAAGTATTTTACTCACTCAACTTTCAGTTCCTGTGGACTGAAACCCCTTATATCACTTTTCCAACATAATTCCAACAATAATTGTAGTGGTATGTAAATGGATTTTAATAAATTAATGAAAATCAAAAATTACATATTTAATATGGGGAATTATACAAATTTTAAAAATTATTCAATCACTACCAAATAATAATAACATCAGAGTAATTTTGAGAATTCTACTTCACATTAGGATGGATATTATTAACAATAAAGGATTTCATGTTTCAAAGTAGCTACATGAGACTATTTTTATTTCTTTATCACAACAATATGCTTGATGTGATAAGCATAACCATGGCTCTAGTTTGAAAACTGAGTACCAGGTACATCAATATCATATTGTATGATAAATGTGTATAATCACTGTGTGTATATTAAAGGTAAAATTAATCAAGACTGATATAACTGTGTAAAATAGCATTAAAAGTCAATAGTGTCCTTAGAAAAGTACAGAAACAGTTGAATATGGAAGATATTAAGTGATCACACAACTTGTATAAAATTGATAATTCCTTCTTTGCCTGTTTAGTAAAGAGAGTATAAACACTGCAATTAACTAATGATGTGATGATGTGTGAGAAACTTCAAATTTCTTTGTTTCCCAAAGGCAATTGATGGTATACTTGTAAGCAGAGTCCTTAATTGGTCTAGATAATCAAAGGCTGGAGTCAAATATAGAGGGACATGCTGAGAGATCAGAGAGAAGGAACAAGCCACAGCATACCTTACTTCCTAAATGTCTCCACAGAGAAGAGAGCAATTTCCTGTTTGTTTCTGTTTATGTACTGTTACTGCCAAGCTACATCACTTCCTGGCTGTGTGTACAGACCTCCAGACCTCTATGGTTAGCTAGTGGCAAGCCCCATTCTCTGATTCCCAGACAGACTTTATTTGTTCAAGACAGATATCACCACATGTGTTTTAAAAACCATGTGGAATGACACACACCCCAGCTTCTCTGATCAATTTAGATATGAGTATTTGAAATAATAGAAAAATGTAGTTCAAAGAAATTGCTTAATGATGAAAAATGTGGTAAGGCAAAACAGGTTAGAATGTTGAGATCATCAGAAGGTGTCTGTAGAAGAGGCTCTTACTGGAAATTCTGGGCACTACATGGGTAAAGGTACCAGATACAGTACATCATTGATGAAGTGTTAGCAACTGAATACAGTCAATGACCCAACCCAACTGCTTATCGTATTTTATCAGATGCAGCAAATATGTTCAGACATAGAAGCATAAGTCAATGAAAAAAATGGGTAGTGAAAGCAGTAAGTGGCAAATGAGAAAGCTATGTGGATATACCTTAGGCATGAAACATATCACATAGAATCCTTTAGTGTTCCCATGACATTCTATCAGAGTACTGACGGAGAAAATGTGCATATGGTTTATTTGTTCATTATTGCCACAGATATTCAAGAAATCTTACTGATATGGCAATGGAATAACCTTCAGATTTGGCTCTAAAGATGGACTTCTTGGCTTGATATCCTTGAAATGCTAACCAGCTGTGGGGCCTTGGGGGCAAGGTAATTAAATTATCTCTGCCTCAATTCTATTAGCTTATAATTGAGGAAAACAGAAGTAGGACCTACACCCTAGGTTGTGTGATTATTAAATAACATAACACATTGCTAGGTATATAGTATGCAGCACTTGTTACTGCTAATATTACTTCTGTTACTTCCATGAGTTAAGGTGGCTTCTCTGGAAGGCAGTGACACAGAGGATAACTACTCTTCTGAAGAAAGACAGGGCAGTTCTGTAATGTGGATGTTTTGGCTACTATGGATGTGTGCTTATTTTAATTTTATGGAATCTCAGAGAAAATGCATTAGACTTGATAAAATTCACCTTAAAGATAATGTCATTTTTGGTAGTTCTATGTTTCTTTAATTGTTTTTCAGTTACTTGTACTTACTTTAGAAAATTTATTTTTCTCTTTTTGAAGAACACTCTATTATTTGTTTAGGTTGATGGGTAGGGTTTGCAACAAGTCATGATAAAAAATCAATGTTAAATATTAGATATTTTAATCTAGAAGACTATGTCAGTTGATTAGACAAAATAAACCCAACTGGAAGTGGGATGTAAAATAACTTAGCAAAATTTTAATGATTGAGAAAAATATTCTGTAATCCAATTTTAAGGAGTATATTGAGCAAGATTTTGAAAGCAAGGGTACTGGTGAGGAAATATTTTAAAAAATAAAACTTAAATAAGATATTGTGCATGCCTAAGTTGCATCTGATTTAAGAGAAGTAAAAATCATATTGTAAATATGAGATCATAAAATTGATAGAGTTTGGAATATAATTAAATAATGGTGTTAACATTGGGAATTTGGTCAAGCATGAATAGAATGTGATTCCCAGCAATACTAGCAAACAGATATTTTTGCAGAGATCATTACAAAAAAAGGGCAGAATATTTTTAGCTATACAGATACCACCAACTTTAAAATTTTCACTTTATGTGTAAACAGTGAAAAGAGTTCTATAAAATAATGTTAAAATCTTTTGTGTCTTTTGTGACACCTAGGTCTATTCCTATCAAATGGACAGACTTCAATGAACATATACTATCTCCCAATCATGTTAAACTGAGACTTATTTTGAACTACTTTCCTTGCAAGGTGGAACTATAGCATGCAGAATCACTTGAAAGGTCTTTGTGGTTCTCAGCATTGACTCAGCAGCAACACCCTGAGACCTCTGAAATAGAGAATAGTTAGCAAATCACCTGGGTTTTGACTTTAAAGAGAATTTCCTCCTTAAATCAGTGATTCATCTGTTTGTTTTGTGGGTCACTACAATATAGCATTTTGTTTTGGAAAAATATCCAGAGGTTAAATGGATTAGAAATTATTTCATACTATTTGCAATTTTTTATATAATTGCATTGGATGAGTGTATATCAACTTATCACTTCCTGGTCTGAGTTAACTTAGTGTTGCACAAATTCCTGAATAAAAAAAAAAACTATCTGAGTGTTGATTTCATTTAAATGTGGATTTGAAGGAGAGTTGTTACCATTAAAGCTAAGATTTTGGTGCCTAAAGAAGGTGTAGGTCTAAAGGTCCTTATCAAATTACCGGTTTCCATGCCTGTGCTCAGCACACATTATGTTCTGAGCAAGATCACGTGGCTCATGGTGAATTTTATAGAAAACTGTGTTCTGGTGGCCCCTGAGCAGTTTTATTCTTTCAAGTCCAAACCAAATATATCTTGCAGTAGATAATTACCTCATTAACATCAGTGCAGATATTGCAATGAAAAATTTTAGAAATAAGAAGCAGTTTGATTTGTCACTGAGATAGACATATTGGGGAAAGTTTTATCATGCAACAAACTTTTGTTGTAGAGAGAGAGAGTATAGAAGCTATTAAGAATCCTAGTTTTTGTTCTCCTCCCCCCTCTTCTTCTTCTCTTTTTTCTCCTATCTCCATTCCTCCCCCATGTTCCCCATTTGTTCAGGGGCTCTTGTCCATTTCAGCTTCACTGGGGGACCTTGTGTGTCTCTCTTACTGTCCTCTTTGTTTCTTAGCTTCTCTGGAGGTGTGGATTGTAGGCTGGTAATCCCTTTCTCTGTGTCTAATATACATATATGAGTGAA
This sequence comes from Cricetulus griseus, assembly GCF_003668045.3. Lineage (NCBI taxonomy): Eukaryota > Metazoa > Chordata > Mammalia > Rodentia > Cricetidae > Cricetulus > Cricetulus griseus. The sequence goes on along the minus strand of NC_048595.1, from coordinate 300,651,191 downwards.
TACTTACCATGTTTGTCTTTCTATGACTGGGTCATCTCACTTAGGATGGTTTCTTCTACTTCAATCCATTTGCCTGTGAATTTCAAGATTCTATTTTTTCTCTTCTGCTGATTAGTATTCTGTTGTGTAAATATACCTCGTTTTCTGTATCCATTCTTCAGTTGATGGACATCTAAGTTGTTTCCAGGTTCTGGCTGTTACAGATAATGCTGCTATGAACACAGCTGAACAGATGTTCTTGTTGTATGAATGTGCATCTTTGGGTATATGCCTAAGAGTGGAATTGCTGGATTTTGAGGTAGGCTGGCTCCCATTTTGCAGAGAAACTGCCATACTGATTTCCAAATTGGCTGTACAAGTTTGCACTCCCACCAACAATGGAGAAGCACTCCCCTTTCTCTACATCCTCTTCAGCATAGATTGTCATTGGTGTTTTTGATTTTAGCCATTCTTACAGTTGTAAGATGATATAGGTAGGGTGTTAATGGGGGGGGGGCAGAGGAAGAGGGGAGGGAGAGGGACCTGAGATTGACATGTAAAACAATCTTGTTTCTAATATAAATAAAAAATGGAGAAAAAATGTGATATCTCAGAGTTGTTTTGATTTGAATTTCCCTGATGGCTAAGAATGTCAAAGAATTTCTTAAGTGTCTTTTAGCTATTTTAGGAAGATTGAGTGGGGAGAGGAATAGAGGAGAGAAAGAAAAGAGACACACCATCAGAGGGAGCCACTATAGGTTTAAAGAGAAATCTGGCAGTAGGTAATTGTAAGAGATCCACAAGTTTGACCCCATCTAGGACCCTAAGCAACAGTGGAGAGGCTACCTGGAATGCCCTTCCCCTATAATGAGATTGATGACTACCTTAAATGCCATCTTAGAACCTTCATCTAGTAGCTGAAGCAGAAGCAGAGTAGAGCAAAAGCAGAGGCAGAGATCCACAACAAATCACTGAGTCAAACTCCTGGAATTCAGTTTCAGACAGGAGGGGATGATGAACAAAGGGGTCAAGGCCATGCTGGGAAACCCCACAGAAGCAGCTGACTTGAGCAAGTGGAAACTCATGGACCCCAGTCTGACATCTGGGGAAACAACATAGGGCCAAATCAGACCCCCCAGAAAGTGGGTGTCAGCTAGGAGCACTGAGCAGTCTATGGGGCCTCTGGCAGTGGAGCCAGTATTTATCCTTAGTGCACAAATGGACTTTGGGAGCCCATTTCCCATGGAGGGATACTCTCTTAGCCTAGATATACAGGGGAGGGCCTATGCCATGTCCCAAATAACTTAACAGATGTTGACTATCCCTCATGGAAGGCCTCACCCTCCCTGGGAAGTGGATGGGACATGGGATAGGGGGGATCGTTGGAGGGCATGGGCAGATGGGAGGAGGAGGGAACTGGGATTGATAGGTAAAATAAAATTGTTTCTAATTTAAATAGAATCTATGAGAAAAGAATTCTAGTCTTTACAATGTAACAAAGAGAATTCATGTTGGGAGGGGTACATCCAGAGCTCCCTGGGAAGGAGAAATACAAGGGATTTTGTGAGTGGACTGAGGACATCTGGGGATGGGAACATGAGTGATCAGGTTTGGAAGCCAAGGAGCAGGAAAAGGCTGAGGGGTATACTGGGGGCGTTTCAGGGTCTGCTGAAAGTGTGGCAAAGGGAACACTCTCAGGAGTCAATGGGGAGAACCCCAGCTTAGACCACTAGTAACAATGGATAAGTAGACTGAACTGGCTGTCTCCTGTGACCAGTATGGTGCCTGGTCCATTTGTCATGAAAGAGGCTTCATCCAGCCACTGATGTAGGCAGATCCAGAGACCCAAAGCCAAACATAGGTGGAGTTTGGAAATCTTGCAGAGGAGGAAAGGAGTGTAGAAGCCAGAGGGGTCAAGTACACTAATGATGGCCTCTGGGGTCCAGATTCAAAGTCTTCTTCGAGGATTCAGATCAGATGCTAAAGGAAGCACAAAGAATAGGGTATCTAAGGGCAAAGGAACTCTCTCTCAGTGTGCTGTTCTAAACAAATCTCTTTATTCTTCTCCGTCTATTCTAATTCTCTTTTCCTAATTCTAATTTCTCCTAGCTTCTCCTCTAGTCTGAAAGTTTTCTTCTTATAGGAGAATTGAAGCAATAAAAAATACAAGCGTACTTCTCGTTGGTCAAAAGCACATCTGTAAGGGTGAGGGATAATGAGCCAAGTCATTTACCATGGTAACACAAGGGTTTCAAAGTTTAAGTAGTAAGAATGTAATCAGAACCTGGTGGCAGAGTGCCCAGTGACAATCTTTGAGACATAGGTCTTTTTTCAGCTATACTTAGTGAGCAAAAATAACCATTGACTCTGACCTTGTGCATAGCTCTAAAGTTTTAAACTTACAATCTATTCCAAAAAGCCTTTAGTTTGAACCTGCTCTGAGGTAAAAGTGAGCTAATTGTTTGCAGTTAGTTGGAGCAAAAGAATAAAGCAGGCTGTTAAGTATCTACAGTTCTCATGGGCCAAAAATCTAGTGATGAAGTATGGCCTATTATATTTACTATATATCAAAATTATAGAGGTAAATGAAAAAATCATTTTCCTAAATACCCAGGGGGATATATGGACCCATAAGACTGAGATGTAATCATAGGATTACATATACACATCACATGAGGTAACATACTACAATGCAAATGTAAGCAACAGTTTCTAGAGTCAATGGTCCTGTAGGCTTTGCCTGGACAGGATTAACCTCCATCAGAGAATCAGAGAATTCCTCTGCTTGGTTGTCACCTCTTTCAGCTTCCAACAGGACACCACAAGAAAACTCACAGAGTCTACAAACCTGGGCTTATAAGGGCTCACAGAGACTGAACTGACAACCCGGGAGCCTGCATGGGCCTGACCTAGGCACTCTGCATGTATGCTACAGTTGTGTAGCTTAGTCCACTTATGAGACTCCTAACACGAGGAAAGGGGACTGTATCTGACAATTTTACTGGAATTTAGGATCCTACTTCTCATATTGGGTCACCTGGCCCATTCTCAAATTATGCTTATCTTGATAGGCCATGTTTTATTGATATTCATAGGAGACTTGCCATGTCCAGAATAGAAATTGAAGAGGAGAGGTTTCAGGGGTGGGAGTGGGAAATGGGAAAGAGACTGGCAGGGGAGGATGGCAGGGGGAGGGAGGCAGCAGCCAGGATGTTAAATAAATAAATATATGTTACTGGAGTATTTATCCTTAGTGCAGGAATGGACTTTGGGAGCCCATTCTCCCATGGTGGGTTACGCTCTCAGCCTAGATACATGGGGGGTTATACCCTGCACCCATGGAAGACCTCACTCTCCCTAGGGAGTGCATGGGGGATGGGATGGGGGTTGGGGGGTCAGGGGAGGAGGGGAGTGAGAGAGAACTGGGATTGATATGTGGAATAAGATTGTTTCTAATTTAAGTGAAAAAAACAAAAATAAATAAAAAAGAAACTGTTAATCAGAGGTCAACATAATCGTGCATACCTAGAACCCTAATAAATAGTATGAGTAAAACCTAAACCAAAATGTTTTTGTTACAGAATTAAACTTATCCTCCAAAAGAGAGAACTGAGAAGACTTTCCCAAAGAGGTTTTCCTTGCAACAAGATTGGAATGTACAGGAAGAAGAAAAATGTTCAGTTGTAGCCAAGGTACATTTTCTTTCTTCCATGGAACCATCTTCAGTTTTCGTACATTTGCAATGCTGCCAGATACAAAATGGAATTGAGGGCAAGCAGAGCCTTAACAGGTGTTGGTACAAACTTGAAGCTTCAAAGGGGCTTGCTTTCTGCTGCCAAGAGGATCGATGCAGATGTACATTTTGGCTCTGCAAAATGAAATGGCCTAAATTCTTTCCTCAGAAAAGTTAAAATTTATTCTATGCTGAAATTTGCTGCTATCTGACCAGCATGGAAACATTCCTCCCCGAGAAATCATCCCCTATCATGAAATATTCAGATGAAAGCCAAACAAGTGTTTGATTTTGAATGATTCTATAAACCATGCTTTGTGCTATGTTAGGGTTTTATTTGTTTGCTTGTTCATGCTATAGTTGTGGGTTTCAAGGGCCAGATTTTAGTGTGTGTCTGTATTTCTGTTGCCTCACTTCTCTGAGTGGCTTTGTGAAGGTAAGGACTGGGGATTTCATACCTGGTAGAAGTATGCCTTTCACAGTCATCCAGGTAAATCACCTACAGCTGTAAGCACTCTCCCCAGAAGGTTGAATTTATTTGATGCTGTAGAGTCGGAACTCATCTCTGTAAATAATTTTATTATGTGTCTTTACAAACATTTTGGTAGAAGAAAATTCCTGGTTTAACTCAATAGCATATTACACTTTCCCTGCCCTGTAAATTAGATTGATTGTGGAAGCAAGAGAGATTGATAATACATAGATCTGTGTTATGACAGGCATTGTTTTAGTGCCAAGCTGAAGAGGAATGCTTCCTTAAATGTATCATTGTATAAAATATTGACCTAGAGAACTTCATTATTCAAGCTGGAGAGACAGTCACTACTTAACAGTAATAAACTGTTTCTGTGTTACATTGAGAATACTCTGGGAAATATGAGAGTTGTCAAATCCTTGAAAATCCTGCCTTTATAGCACACATGGCACTAAAGCTGGAACTGTATTTTCTGCTAATAAAAGCAAAGGCACAGACAGATGTGAAGGATATCACAGTGCACTGACAGGAAACGAAGAAAGATGAATACCTGGTGGAGGAGTTGGAAAGACACAGGCCAATGACCTTGGGAAGTTTTACACTCTCCAGATACTTTTATTTCTTGTAAGGAGTGAAGATAATGCTGCATTAGTGTAAAAAATAAAACAAACCCAAGGCTCTAAACTGAATACATCTTATGAAAAATATCCTGAAGTGTCTTTTAACAACGAGTCATGTGAGATAACATAAAAATAAAGGATGCTGAATGCCAGCCAGAATATTTTAGGAAAGAAAGACATCTTTGAAGGCTTCAAAAGTGATATACAGAAGGGCAAATTTAAAAAAAAAATATGGTTTGAACTAGAATGACATTTCTTTTATTTGTTAAATAAGAAGTATTTGCTACCTTTTAACTCTAGCGTCTCCTCCCTTGTAATATAGCATTAGTGAAATCCTCCCTCTGCTTTTGATATCGATTGATAGTATATTAAAAACATACTTGTCATTCCATTTTCAACTGCTGTTATGTTAACCTCCTAATTGGCTCACACTTCAGTTATTAAAATTAATATATCAAAAAGTGCTAATTGACATTTCAGTATGACGAGTCCTTTTCAAGAGACTCTTTCATAGTCAGGCATGTTCATATAGCTGGAGTAAAAATTAGGTTTTGTTTTTATTTTAAGTTGCGGGATTTAGAAATCTACTGCTGACTTATTCAGAACATTCAAGTTAAAAGAATATTGGTAGTTATTTTTCCAATCTTTTAAAAAATTGAAAAGTTTTAAAGCCAAAATATATTTATTTGCAGATTAATTTACTTGCAGATTTATTTATTTCTTATATAGTTTCTTTTATTTTTATTTTTATTTAAATTAGAAACAAGCTTGTTTTACATGTCAATCCCAGTTCACTCTGCCTCTCCTCCTCCCCTGACCCCATCAATCCCCTATCCTGTTCCCTTTCTGCTCCTCAGGGAGGGTGAAGCCTTCCATGGAGGAATCTTCAAAGTCTGTCATATCATTTTTGAGCAGGGCCTAGGCCCTCCCCCATGTGTCTAGGCTGAGAGAGTATCCATCTATGTGGAATGGGCTCCCAAAGTCCATTTGTGTAGTAGGGCTAAATACTGATCCACTACCAGAGGACCCATAGATTGCCCAGACCTCCTAACTGACACCCAATTATTGTATTAAGATTTCTTTAGTAGGAAAAAATATTAATTTAAAATAATGTCTATGAAAGTGTAAATCATTAATTTATTTTGAAAATGGAAAACAAAACTATGATATTTAACTATTCATATACTGTCTTGTTTCTGAACTTTCATATAGTTAAAAATGATTTTCCACAAGGTAAAATAAACTTTAACTTTAGACTCTTTATCTTATTAAATAGTTATCAGCTTCCTAGTTTACTCATAGTGCCTTCAAAATGCTTTAGAGAAATGCAAGGACATAAAAATGCAAACAAAATATGTTACATTTAAATAACAGGAAAGAGATGAGGTCAGGAGTAAAACATGTCAGTAAGAAGCAGAAAAGCAGTGAAGAAAGGAAAAGGATGACATTTTACAGTAGTAGGAAGATGTGACCTAACACTCCTTTTAGTGATGTTTGACTTCTGTTTTGACTTTACTTTATTACTAAAGGAATAGATCATTCATTTTGTCACTATGTATGGAATTTTTCACACACAATAAAAAAACAAGGGGGTTTCACACAAGGCCTACTGGCTCCCACACCTCATAGTAGCAGGATGTCCAGGAAATCCCTGACAGAAGTTTTAAAATTCTGTGTGCAGATATTGCTCATGATGTACTGGGAGAGGAGGGATGAGAAGAGGGACAGCATGCTTTCTTCTTTGTCATACTCTTCCTTTGACAGTTGTCTAAGTATTCCTATCTCAAAATGGTATTATAAATTCAATGCTGAGAAAGAAAAATAACAATGAAAATATGCAAATAATTGAGAAGTATAGAATTAACATTCAATCAAAGTAAAAGCAAATTGTCTGCAAATGATCACAAACAAGAAAGCAAGATAAGGAACTAGAAGCTGCCTGTCAGCAGTTCATTCCAAGGTTTATCAAGAAGTGGCCTGCCCAATGAGTACAATAAACTCAGAGTCATCAACTAAGGCACAAATGATCTTGTTTTTCCTTGCCTTTGTGGAAAATTCATTCTTTGATACATGTGACATACACCATGCATTCGTACATTTTCTTTGTATGTGTTAATACATTCTAAAGTATGCTAATCATTTTCAACTTTATAATACAAACAGAAAGTAAACACTAATTTAACAATAAATATGAAGACAAATAGTCAAAGCAAATCAAAGAAAGTATACTGAAAACTGATCATTCACAGTGGGCAGTGAAGACTTAGATGGATATTATTCATGAATATTCATTGCAACTACAATGTCAAATACATCTATATTGCATCTATCTATATTCTTAGAATAAGTCTACCTTGTCTCAGAACCACCTCTTTGAGTTTTAATTCTATAATGTAAGGAATGCTGATTAATCACCACAGATGCCAAATTGTAATTGAAGCAGAGTATGTGTGTGTTTGCACGTGTGGGGTGGGGAGTGTCATCACTGAGACACATCAGAAAATTGCAGGCGTATGAACTGCACATCTCTGTTATAACCACAGTTTTTCCTCAGTAACCTGTCTGCTGGGCTACTTGATACAAAATGTGGCCATCAGCTCTGCTTCTAAAAGCTGTATTTCAGCAATGGGGTATCACATCCTGAAATGACAGAGTAGTGGGATGAGAGGTGGCATACTAAATAGTGTCTCTTGAAATCATAGGCACTAATACCAGTGTCTATAGACCACATAGGCCACCAATACCTGAAGAGCTGGGGGATCTGTTTTGTCTCATGATTACCTGTCAGGTGATGATGTTTGAAAGGTCTGTCTTAGGAGATGAGTATTTGTCTGTTTATTCCCAGTACTAATAGCCCACTGCCAGTCTTTTCTGAAAAATGTTAACATTAATATACTCAAACGTAGCCTTCAGCTACAAAGGCAAGACCAAAAAACTTCTTCCTTTAAACTTTCTGTGCAGAAACACACACAAACACACACACACACACACACACACACACACACACACACACACTCACATACACACACACACACACACACACACACACACACACACACACACACACGTTAGTAATAGCTTTGATTGTATCAGATGATTCAGTAGTTCAGAACTTGAAGTAGCAGGTAGTAATTGAAAAAGAATAATATCAAGGCTTTTGTGCCTCCAATCTTATTAGCTGTCTATTTCCTGCACCAATATGAAACAACAGCCTTGCTAACTGAGCTGTTTGAGACGATGTTCTGAAGCCAGAACCACCTCCAAAGATAAAGTTATGATACTTACTCCATACAAATACGCAACTCAGACAATAACCATCCTTAGACTGGTATCTAAACAAGAATTCCAACTAGCTGGCTTATATTTGGATTCAGTCTGCCATAATAACAAAAATTGAAGCTCAGTGGTCAGAGGATCCTATTCCAGAAAAGGAGGTAATTGAAAAGCTTAAATAACATTGAAATATTTCGTCAGTCTTTGTAGCAGTAGGAGAATATCTATTTTTATTCCATCTGGCAACAAAGCTATGATTTCTAAACAGTAGTGCTTGGGAGTATGTATCAGTATGTGGCAAATCCTGAAATAAATGTGGTACATTGCTTTGCTACCAATTTTACTATGATATTTAATTTTATATTGAGTTGTTAAGATACTTAATCATATTTATATTAAAACCATCAAATTATGCTATAGAATTTGTTGCAAAACATAAACATTCATTTTTTCCAAAATAAAAGTTTTAGAAAAAAATAAACCCTTGTGTATGGGGCTTCTGATTCAGACAAAATGGTGCCGTACAAACAGGGATGTGCCACAAAGAAAAAGTAAAAGAAGGAAAACTGCATTTTTTCAAGTAAGCACTCATGGGAAATCTTTTTAAAAAGTGCTGACTGAACTGGTATCATACTCCTTAGTGAAGAAGGAGATGCACACCCACAGAGAGGGTGACATGCTGACAGGTCCTTTCCTTCTACCATGTCTCAAGGAAGGCTTCTTGCTGACCACTGTCCATTTGTACTCATCTTACAGCCTCATTTACTCTATTCTCGAATATACCTTCATATGTTTTTTAAATTTATGACTTATTTTACATTGATTACATTTTAGGTTGACTGCTTCCTGATGATATATAAAGGGCACCTTAAACTCATGAATTACTTGAGTCTAAATAATAATGCTGCCCATGTTACTTTGTGAAAGGTTTTTTGCCCCATCTCTATTATGGGAATTTTGATGAACAACAGTTACATGGAGTGACCAGTTAGCCTCAATGCTTTGACATTTTCCTCACCCTTGTCTCAACTGTTTTTTGACCTAGGTTGTTGGATAATATAGCTTTTAAGCCTTTGCTCTTGGTTTATCTTCAATAACGCACTTTTGAATGGGTTTTAACTTTGAAATGCTTAAATAAAAGTAAAACATTTCAAAAAGGAGCTATATGTGCTAATCTATGTCAGTGGCTGCTTAGATGAAAAACTATAACTTTAAGATCTCTGTGAAATCAAACATAATATTTTTAAATTCACCAAATCACAGTATGAAGGTCACCAGGTAGATGTTTAATGAATACTGTGAGTTGTGGCTTTTTTCCTCTAGGCTTTTCAGACTTCAATAATGACCCAAGTCCATGCAGAGAAGAGTGCCAGCTTGGGAAGAAAAGACAGATGGGAGAATTCCTGACACTCATCTTTGTGTTCATTTACAAACATCCTCAACTCCTTCCACTACATCCTTCTTTGCTCACATTCTAGCTACTAAATCTATTTATTATATCCACCTACCACCTATTCTGAAAACAGATTTTGAGTGTTTGATCTCATTTATTCTTATTATTCTTATTAGAATATATTTCAGGACATCAACATGGACCTTTGCTGTCTTGTTCCATTACCTAGAATAGTAGTTAATGGTTAATGGCTTTTAGGATGCATTGTGTTTCCATGTTTTATAAGACATTTACTGGTGAATTTGGGGCTGTGTACATTCTTTGGAGAGGGTCAAGGCATTTCTGTGCACTGCAAGTAGTAGTAGTAGTAGTAGTAGTAGTAGTAGTAGTAGTAGTAGTACTCACCTCTGTCTCTGTCTCTGTCTTTGTCTCTGTCTCTCTCTGTGTCTCTGTCTCTGTCTCTGTCTCTGTCTCTGTCTCTGTCTCTCTCTCTCTCTCCCTCTCTCTCCACTAGTGTTCAAATACAGGTTTCAACACATAAAAACATCTTCAGGCTCCCAAATTTTACTTAGAGTAGTGATGGAAATATCACTCTTGATTAAAAATCTCTGATTTTATTAAGTTGGAATATAAATTATATTTAAACTCTTTTCCTTCTTCTGTAGAGCCCAAAATGTAGTGCCAAAGTAACTGGTAAATAACAAACTGAATTTATAGATATGCAGTTCAGTTTTACAGATGTTAGATGTAAGCTAGAGCAAACTGTCTGCAAAGGCACTTTAAATCAACAATGCTGATTGTACAGCAATTGGATGTAACGGTTTTAAAAGTAAGCGTTTCTGAAGGGCCATATCTCCTATCTTCCTCATTTGTTTCTGAGTTCAAGTACCATTTTTAGTTGAGTCAACTGACTTCTCTGTTGCCAGAGTAGTGCTTCCATGCCAAGTGGGTAAAACCAACCTAATGTACTAATAGCTGTCTTTCAAGTATTCTAACCTTATTCATGAACTTCATTATTTGCTAATAAGCTGGATCACACTTGTCTTCCAGGTTCATTTATATGAACACAAACGATCCAATAGTCTAAGAAAGCTTTATATAGTAAAAGATGATAACTAAAGAAAATGGTGTTTACAAAACCTCACCATATAATATCAGTCCTATGCATTTCTTTTTTAAATATTAAAATGATGTTATTTGTAAAATATCAGATACTAAAACAGTAGTAAAAAGCATTAGCAACACCTTTTCCAATGGAAAAGTTCCTAACATAAGCAATACACTTTGATCATAGTATTCCATACTCCACCACTACAGCTCCACTTAGACCCAAATACTAACACATCCCTTCCAAATTCATATCCTGTTTTTTTTTTATTTCTTACTGACCCATTGGGTCTAATTACTACTGCCTTAATGCTCACATTTGTTGCATGATCCACTTGACCATAATCAATCTTCCAGTAGTCAGCCCCTGAAGAAAACTGAACCCCCTATAGTAACCATATACTGCCAATATATCCTCAGCCAGGTGTGGGATTTGTGGCTGGAATTTTACTAGCTTGATTTTGTGTTGTTAACCACTGGTGTTATGAGTTCATTAGTGTAAAGTCCATGTCATGTTTAGAAGGCACTGTTTTGCTGCTTTCCTCTTCAACCTTTTACTCTTACAATTTTTCAGACACCTGTTTCTTGAGATTTCTTGAGCCTTAAAGAAAGGCAGTAGAAATATAGATATGTCATTTTGGGCTAAGCACTCTACAATCATTAAGAAACATATTTGTAATTTGATTTCAATTCTACATTCTTTGAGTGCAAAGTTACTAGTATATAATTAACTAAAATTTATAATGTTCTATAATTATAGTTTGATATACCATATTAAAATTTTATATAACCTTACTTGAAATAAGTAATTAACAATAAGTCCAAACAGGTATTGTTCATATCTTGCTTCAAGATCTTTGTTAAATCCAAGGGGTGGTAAATTCACACAGGAACTTACCTAATTATTTAATTTTATGATTAAGTTAAACATTTCTCTAGAAAATATACCCCCCTTTCTCTCCTATCCTTTTCCTTAATTGTACTAGCTATATTGTGGCTTCACAGAAATACTTACCACTCTATGTTTATATTCCCAAATGAGCATAAAACTTCTGTGTAGGGGACAATAAGACATGCCTGTTAGAGGCTGGCTACAGGTGTGCTTGACCACGCCTTAGCAGGCATGGTCAGGATCATGAGGCATGGGCTCTTAAGGGGCTGCAGAGCACAAGGAAGCCCCTTCTCCCTGGCCTCACTGCTCGGCTGCCCTGGGCACATTCTGGCTTGTGTTTGGCTGGTATTTATCTCAATAATATCTTGACCATACAGACTACAGATTGTCTGTTGTAGTCACGAAATACTTCTGTTTGTTACTGACACTTGTCTTTTAATTGGTCAGAGACAAAAAGCAAGTCAAGTTGAAAATCAACTTGAACAATAACACCGAATTTGTAAAAGTTTGACTAGCATGATCAGGTCTAACAAAATAAAACTCAGCATGCCCTATAACCAAAGGGAGGAAACAAATAAAACAATGTTTGATCAAAACTAATTCATGTCTGTGGGCTGTGTCACTTCACACAGTCATAGGAACCATGCTTGATTAAATCAAATGTCCATGCATATCACTGGACCTGGGAAAACTGACCATGCCTCCCTCAGGACAATGCAGCAAGAGAGCTGACCCCTGCACTCTGAAGAGATGGCCCTACCCATCACAACAGGGGAGGGAGAACTGACCCTGATAAAGTGGGCATAGGGGAGATGGCTCCAACCTATTACCTGAATGGGGCTGCCCCAGTATCCTAGACTGACCAGCTTAGTTACTCCCAGGTCCACAGCAGGGCCATGGGTTGGCGTACACTAATATCTACCCATTTAGAACCTGATGGAGCTAGTAAAGGGGACTGGTCCTGTGAAATAATACCCAAACAATCTCCATGACCCGTGGTGGCTATGGAATATCACAGAGGAGGTTCAGTGAGAATTCTGTGGTGGTGTACTAGACAACCAATGCATTGAACCAGACCAGTGACTCATTATAGTAAACATTTTCTAGTCAAGTTGATTGAACAAAAAGGTATCATGTATGACACACTACGGTTCCCAATGTAGACCTTGTGCTGGCAGTACTTTTCTTGTACCCCTGCCAAAATTCAAGTTTCTTCCTAATTGCTGTAGTCTCTTTCTCCATGTTTACCTTGTTTACAGCTTTAACTTGAATCACATTCTCATGTTTTGTTAAGATGCAATTTCCCTTATATTTCTTGTGTTTTTTACTATAGATGTGACTAAGATAATTTAGTAGTAACTGTTGTATAGTCAAGATGTTGTACAATCTTGAAATTTTCTCATCCAAAAATATTAAGTTACTACTTTTGAGTATGACTTCACTTAATTGATAATGACTTCTCTGAAATATAGTGGTATTCTTTGCAGTATCTAACATGAATGATTGTTAGTCCAGTTTGTGAGAAAATTTTTGTTTCTGTCTGAAACCTTCTAAGCATAGTTTTTACTGTCAGCATTTCTATTAATGCTGTGGTCTCCCTAATATCCCCTAGAATATGCCATTGAGTTTTTATTACATTCTTCTAAGTTTTGCTTTAACAGTTTCAAACTTTCAAATTATTCTTGCAAAGGGCTACACAACAGAAGGTGAGGTTCACCAAAATGACCTGGAATTTCTGCCTCATTTAAGTTTTCTTATTTTGTGACAATGTTTAGGATGAACAATTTAAGAAAAGAAATGGTGCAATTGAATATCCTTTGGGTATATGCCCAAGATTGGTATAGCTATAAATCTTGAGGTAGATTGATTCCTATTTCACTGAGAAACAGTCACACTGATATCCAAAGTGGCTGAATAAGTTTTCATTCCCACCAGCAATGGATGATTGTTCCTCTCCAGCATAAGCTGTCATCAGTGATTTTGATCTTAGCCATTTTGACAGGTGTAAAATGGTATCTCAGTGTCACTTTGATTTGCATTTCCCTGATGACTAAGGATACTCAATCATATTACAAGGACATTTGCTAAACTATGTTCGTAGAAACATTATCCATAATAGCCAGAACCTGGAAACAACCTTGGTGCTCCTCAATCAAAGAATGGATAAAGAAAATGTGATACATTTACACCATGGAGTACTACTGAGCTGTTAAAATCAATGACCTCTTGAAATTTGCAGGCAAATGGATGGAACTAGAAAAAATCATTCTAAGTGAGGTAACCCAGAACCAGAAAGACAATTATGGTATATAATCATCCATAAGTGGATATTAGGAGTAACATATAGGATAAACAGCCTACAATTCATAGCACCAGAAACATTGGCTTTCAAGGAAGGCCCAAGTAGGGATTTGATGGGGGAATTTCTTCTGTATATGTCTTTGTCTTATTGGTTGATGAATAAAGCACTGTTGGTCAATAGGAAATCAAGATAGGTGGGACTAGGAGTCAAGGAGCATTCTGGGAAATGTACTAGAGATCCAGGCAGGAAGTGACATAACAGGCAGATTCATATATTAGCAAGGACAAGAAGGAAGCCTCGTTCTTTCTCTCTTCCTCCTGCTCTCTCTGAGGAGCCACCATATCAGCCCAGGAAGAAAGGATGCCTTCTGAAAGCTTCTTCCATAAGATAAGTCTTAAGATTATGGCTGATAATTAAGACTGAGCTAGCAGATGAGAAATACTAGTCTTTGGCCAAGCAGCATTTGTAAACTAATATAAGTCTCTGTGTGTTACTTGGGACCTTAAAGTGGTGGTGAGTGAAACTCAGGTGGCCTGGCAGAAAGTACCCATGTGACAGCAGAGCTCAGGCTTTGAAGAAAAGACTTATCATTACAGGGATTCAAGGATTTCCATGGGAAGGGGTAATAGAAGAGATGTCCTAGTAAACTGATAGTCTGTGAGGGGGGATGGAAGGATGGAAGTTTTGTGGAGGTGGGTTGGAAGCAGAACTGATGGGGAAAGTAATAAAAAAGGCATCTTTATAAGAAGGGCCATATGGAATCAGGGAGAAATCTGGTGCCATGGAAACCCCAAGGAGTCCATAAGAATAACCTCATCTAAGACTCCTAGCAATATTATAGTGGGTGCCTGAACTAGCTATCTACCATAATCAGATTGGTGACTATCCTAATTGTCATCAGAGATACTCTGTCCAGTAACTGGTGGAAGCATATGCAGAAATCCCCAGCCAAGTCCTTGACTAAGCTCCAAGAGTCTTGAGAAAGATGGGAAGAGTAATTGTACCCAGCCAGATATAGGGGAACCCACTGAGATAGTTGACGTGAGCTCATTAAATCTCATGGACTGTAGACCTACAGGGAGTCTCCATTGGACCAACCTATGCTCCCTGCATGTGTGTGATAGATGTGTAGTTTGGGCTTTGTAAGGCTCCTAGTAGTGATATCAGAACATGACCCTGGTGCTTAGCTGGATTTGAGGAACCCATTCCCATGCTGGGTTACTTTGCTCAGCCTTGACCCAAAGTGAAGAGCTTAGTCCTTCCTCAAATTGATGTGCCATTCTTTGTTCAAGCTCATGGGAGGCCTGCCCCTTTATGAATGAAGACTGAAAAGGAGTGGAAGGGGAGGGACTAGATATAGGAAGGTGGGCTGGGAAGAGATGAGGGAAGGGAAACTGTGGTTGGTATGTAAAACGAAAGAAAAAAATGTTGAAAAAGAGATGGTTCATCCTGGTGAAAAGTCCTAGCAGCAGAAACATGAGACAGATGATCACACTGAATCTGCAGTGAGGAAACAGAAAGGGAGGACAATTGGTGCTTATCAAGGTTTTCTCCTTTTCATTTTGTCCTAGAAACTTTGCAAAATGATTGCAACTACCCAATTTCATGGTGTGTTCTGTCTTCTTGGCTGCACATCAATCCATGATCAAGCTGTCTTGAAATTTCTTCTTCCATACAAATTAGTCTATAACTTTTCAATTCAGCCTCATCCAATTTCTCAGTATATGAATGGAGCCTTAATATAGCATGAATAGGTTCCAGCCAACATGATGCATGAAGAACCCAAAGATTAACCTCACCTGAAAAATTTGCAATTTAACTGTGTTTTGTATGCTTCTTTACACTAGCAGGTACAGTACATATTTTTCAAGTTTTCCTCCCCAATGAATCTCCATATACTCTTTAACAAAGGCAAGCTAAATAATGTCTAGAATTATATGGAAATAATTTCCTAATAATCATTGTCAACATGTACATGAGTGTGTTCTGGAAAGCTACCAAGAAGGAATGATGCATAATTGATTCACACTTTTATTAGCAGGTTGGACAAGGTAAAATTTTAACATTCTTTCTCATGGTGATATTCCAAAACAATTAAGGTTTTATTTCATAGGGTTAGAGTTAGGGTTATGGCTAGGGTTATTGTTAAGTTTACGGTTAGGGTTTGGGTTAGGGTTAGAATTAGGATAATGCTCTGCTAATTCTTTACTTAAGGTCCCACTGCTTTTCTTTCATGTGCTTTGGGTGAGTATTATATTTACCAAGAAAGATAAACATATAACACTGTGCTAAAAGGGCAGTTAACCCAGAATTTTTCTTTTCAGGATCCAAATAAGATGTCATCCCCCACAGACAGCAGGACTTAACTTTATGGAGAGCTACAAAGATGACACCAACTAACAATCCAAGCAACAGAGGAGAGGCTACCTTAAATGCCCTCTCTTGATAATGAGATTGATGACTAACTTATATGGCATCCTATAGCCTTGTCCAGCAGCTGGTGGAAGTAGAAGCAGACACCCACAGGTAAACCTTGAACTGAATTGAAATGCAGTTGCAGGGAGGGAGGACTGATGAGCAAGGGGCCCATATAAGGCTAGTGAAACCCACAGAAACAGGTGACCTGAACAAGGGAGATATCTTGGTCCCCAAACTGATAGCTGGGAAACCAGCATGGGACTGATCCAGACACCCTGAATGTGGGTGTCAGTGAGGAGACCTTGGAAATTTTGGGGGCCTCTTGTAGTACTTGCTAGTACTTATCCCTAGCATAGGAATGGACTTTGGGAGCCCATCCCACATGGAGGGATACTCCCTGAGCCTAGACACAAGGAGGTTGGCCTAGGCCCTATCCCAAAGAATATGACAGACTTTGAAGACCCCCCCATGGAAGGCCTCACCCTCCCTGGGGAGCAGAAAGTGTATGGGATAGGTAGGATGTTAGTTGGGGGGTAGCAGGGGAGGAAGGGAGGAAGGGAGGAAGAGGGACCTGGGATTGACATGTAAAATAATTTTCTTTCTAATAAAAAAATAAAGATACAAAGAGGCAAAAAAAAAAGAAAAAAGAAAATGACACTCACATTCCCAAGAGGTAGGGTGGGTGATTTTTGTTCATTCAAGGGTTATAGATTGTCATTGTTGAAGGTGATAGGTTACAGAATGTTGTTGGTTACAGTCAGGAAGAAAGTTGTACTAAGGAGATTAGATTCAAGGATCTTGTTTGGAAAAAAAAAAGGATACAGATATGATAGGATAAAAGGGTAGATTAGTGAATCTATTCCTGAAATGAAAAAAAGAGAGACTTAGATATGGTAAGATTAAATAGGTAGATTATTGAATCTACTTCCTAAAAGTATAGATATGATGAGATAAAAAGATAGATTATTGAATCTACTTTTCAAGGCAACTACTAGTTTTAAATATGCTACATTGGATTAGACTTTTGTATATTGTATACAAATATTTTATTTTGATATAAATTTGAAATTAATTTGTCAAGATATTCTACATATGTTTCTAATCTAGTGCAAGCTCCTATATAGCCCATTCAACAATGTAATTCAAATTTTTAGTTCTTGAAATTTATTATCACCAACTATATTAAATAATAAGGAAATGTGGGTGAGTAATTAGTCACCTATTAAAATCAAACTTGTAATCACACTAGATAATGTCTTCAATGTTAAACAGAGATATATTTTAGAAAGACATGTTGTCTTCAAACACTTCTGAGATCTACAGAATATATAGTATTTAAAGTGTTTTAATAACATAGGTTATTTTTATCACAATGAGACATGTCTGCTCCTGGCAGCACCAGTATACTTAAGAGAAGATGCTAGCCACCAAAGAAACTCACATGGAATTTACTTCCTTTGTGGCAAAGGTATGCCACTGAGCAAGAGAGTGCCCTTGTCGTGACTGCTGACAGTATGCTGTCCAAAATGGACAAACAGGACAGAGAATGACAGTAAAACCTTCCTAAGACAGCACAGGACAGCCCGTCAGATAATATTTCCTCACAGAAAACTATGTCAGAGATGCTAGGCCTACAGGCTGAAGATGGATGCTCCAACGTTGCAGAGGAACCTTGGATGACTGACCAGGCAGCCATCTGTTTTTGTCATTTCTCGTATTTTTGGAAAATCTATTGATCACTCTTCCTGTTTACTCACTTAATAGTATTTCCTTCTTGGGTCTACAGTTTTTATTCTTTACCAGACTCGGAAAAAAAATCTCTAAAAATGTGTAAAGTGTAAATGGTTTGAGAGACCGTAAAAATATTTTGATATTGCAAAATAGAATATAAAGTAAATTAAGTACAACACTTTGGACTCACAAATTTTGTATAGATAATGAAGTAGATTCTCTGAATTGTCAAAGACAAATAGACTAGATATTTTCTCTGAATTTATCAAATGCAAATGGATTAGACATTGTTGATGTACTTGTTGCCTGTATACATTGTATATTCTTATTGTACTTACTGTATATAGTTTTTCTTATGTTAGTTGTAGCCTTCTTTTTTATCAGACAAAAAGGGGAATTGTAGTGATATATTATTTATGATTTAATAAAGCTTGACTAAGGATTCAAAAAAGCAAAGACAGCCTCAAGCTATAGAGTTCAGGCAGTGGTGATAACACACCTTTAATCCCAGCAGCCAGAAGCTAGAAGGTGGTGCTACACACCTTTAATCCTAAAACTCTAAGACTCAGGATTAAGAGGTAGATGTGTCTCTGTGAGTCTAAGGCCACACAGATCTACATGAGAGTGACAGTATATACAAGAGAATTATAGCTCACACCTTTTATTTCCGTACTAGAGAGGTACAAAAGACCGGAGTAGTCAGTAAGAAGCATTCAGTCTCCAGCCACACTGAGGAGAGGTTATAGTCTGAGACTTGGTGAGAGCTTGTGGAGACAAGATCAGCCCATTAAGCCTGAGATAGTGTTAAGAAACTAGTGACCAGCTGCTTTGCTTTTCTGATATTCAGCTTGAAGTTTAAACCCCAAATTCAGTCTCTCAGTCTTTTATTTTTTGTGCTACAGGGGACCTTTCCAAACACTTTCCTTGTAGTTCTAGTATTTTTTGGCAATGGTACCAGGTAAGAAGAAACATTTTATCTTGCCTTTTAAGCTCTACTGAATAGCCTTTAAAAGGGATATACACAGGGCAGCTTTAAAATATGAATCTGTGTAACTCAATAGAAATATTATGTCTTTACTTTTATTTTAGCCCATAGTAGCACACTCTTTAGAAAGCTATGAAAAGTCATTTTTTTTTTAGTAGCACTATATTCAGGTTGGAAAGCAAGAACAAAATTCCTGTGTGGATCAATGAGGTCATTTGTTTCAATCTTCCTGTGATAACAATTCTTAGAAATCATGTCATATAGTAGCTCATATTTACCATATTACCCTTTCCATAATATTTTTAATATTTGTAAGGAAATTAACTTAATGAAAGAGAACCAAGGTCCTTTCAAAAGTTCAGAATTTACCCTTGTTACTTATTCTGTATGTATTTGTATACACTCACACACACACCTGCCACATTGTACACAGAGGACAGAAAACAATTTGGAAGAGCTGATTTTCTTATTCCACCAAGCAGGTCCCTGGTTTCAAATTAAAATTTTCGTGTTTGGCAGCAAGTACCATTAACTGCTGAGCTACTTTTTCAGCTTCGTCAAGATCTTCATACAAAATAAAGCCTATGTAAATATAACAGCTAGTCCAAAGGAAGACATAGCTGGAAAGCATAGTATCCAAAAATTTTACCTGTGTGCACTCATTAGTTTAAAAAATACTGATGATATAATTATCCAATATAAAAAGCAAAAATATAGCAGCTATTTATTTAATTTTAAAGTCTAAATGGTGAAGAGAAACAAAAGGATTCTCTCAATGAGCGTTTTACATTTGTGAATTAACAAGTTTGGAATCCTACAAGCAAGGCTGGCAAAGCGTGTCTTAGTCACTTAGGATCCATGTGCCCACTTGGTATAAGGCAGGTGAATAGAATCCTGACATATTTACATATCTTGTCATGTGCTTTCCATGCATATTGGATGAACATTTTCTAATTGAGAAATTTTCTGAGTTTTCTTTGTAGGTCAGTTCACACAATGTGAGGCAGTGTTTTTAATGTGAATGATGTTCAGATCGTGACAAGGATTGTTATTAATCAAGAAGCCTTGATCATATCAGAATATAGTCATAAAACTGAGTGAGCTCTGTCAACACATAATTTGTAACATATTTGAAGTATTGTTGGTGCCACAGCTGCATAGGACCATTGACACGTATCCCTTCCCTTGACATCTAACATAGCTACTGACTTTGGACTATGGATGTGGCTCACAGGCTTTGTGGTGGAGCATTTGCATATCATGTACATGGTCTGTGATTATAAACTTCACATTTGTGTTTATTTCCATATACTGCAGGAAGAAGCTTCATTGATGACGGTTGGGCAAGACACTGATTTGCAAGTATAGTGGAATGTCTTTAGAAATCATATTGTTATTTTGATCTTCTAGTAGAATAATAGTATTGGTTTTTTCCCTATGTCCATAACCTATTACTCCCATGTTCCTCGCCATGTGAGCAGTGTCTGTGATGGATTTAATCTCATAGAGTGACCTTAAATCCATTCTGACTAGTTGGATAGTCTCACAAACTCTTTGAGACTAATGCATTAACACATCCTGCAGTCAGTTCACCATTGTAGATTGTATTTGCATGTCTATTGATTATTATTTTTTAGGTCTTCTTTAGGCATTCATACTGTTGAAGAATCATGCTGTGGAATGAATCCCTATCATCCTAAAGAGACATAATGTCACATAAGACTTCCTAGTCCCCTGGCTCTTCAATCTTTCTGGCTCTGTCACACAATGTTTCCCATCAGGCTTAGGTGTAGGAGTTGTGTTATAGTTGTATCAGTTGGCACAGGGCTACCCATGATCAACTGATAACTATATTAGTTCTGGTTTTCTATTACTGTCTTTATTTGATGTAAAGAGAAGCTTCTTTAATGAAGGTAAGGAGCTAGCTACACATCCCTGTTGGAATAAGGGTAAGATCAAGAATTCAATTAGGCAATATTCTGGTCTAATAAAATGAATGAAGTAGGTTGTCTATATGAGCTCCCTAGCCCTGAGTAGTTGATTAAGTCTCTATCTAATACAAGCCATTTCTCTCCTGTTGATTAGACAATTGTTGGTTACCACTAACATACGACAGCACTAATGTACTTCAAGTATATTTGTCATGCTGGTCACTGTTATACTTATTGGAGTAACAGCTGCAGAGGACTATTGGCTGAGTCTCTCCCTTTTCAGATTAAATAGTACTTTCAGATACTATATATGCTAGACTACTGGCAGGAGGATTTCAGGTTAGATATGGCTAAAATCTTTCATATTGTATTCCAAAAGTCTGTGGTGTCATTAGCAATTGATACTTACATTCAGCCTCTGAGAGACAACTGAAAGCAATAGTGATTGAACTTTTTTGGTTTTTCTTTTATTTAAATGTTTCCTTTAAATTATGTACATCTTTTTCTTTCTTTTTTTTCCTTCATGACACATGCAAATTGTTCTCTTTTCATTTATTATTCCTAGGAAGGTTAATGTGTTTACAAATATCATTTTACATTTGAAATATATTTATACATTTTTTAATGATGGCTTTCATTGTGTTATTTTCAGTAATGTGCTCATATATTTTTTAGGATTTTATATGTGAGTCCCTTATATTCATATCTCTCACCCTCACTCCTCTCTCTCAAATTCCTTTTTTTGTCACTTTATTCCCTTGCAAATTCATGGTTTCTTATTCTTCAATTGTAAATTTATGAATATAAATGAATATAATTTAGTCTTTCTCATACTTTTCAGATCATGTCAACATTTTACCTCTTATACTCACATTCTAGGGTACATTTGTTTAAACAGGAAGAAAGTACAGCAGTAGGTAAATATTATGGATAGTTTTAAAAACAATTTTATAAAACAATCACATAGAAAAATTAATAAAATAATGTCCATATTATGAGAGTTATAAATCTATAAAGGGATATTAGACTATTTCAAAAGTAGTTTATAACAGATAAAAGTTTTCCCAATAAAGAAATTATTCCATACAGATTAAATATTTATCAAGTTAAGTTTGATTATATAGTCTTAAAATATTTTTCTAGATGAATTTCTCATGTCCTTTATCTATCTAAAGATTCTCAACTACATTTTATTTGTCTGACATTATCTTACCTTTAAATGATATGAATTTCAAAATTCATGGAAGAGTTTCCTGAGGAAAGCCTACCCTTTGGAGAAAATAAGATATGATTTTTGGAAAGCTATAATGGAGTGATGCTAGAGAAATCTAGGTGGTGGGAGTACATATGGTTAAGATACATTTTACACATATATAATATTTTCAAAGAACAAAATACAGCACCACAAATTTTTTCTCTTGTAGATTCTCAAATTTACAGAGAATAAAATAATACAGGTAGAAAGATTCTCAAGCTTATTCATATTCAAAATTTGATAGGAATCTTTTAAGTCATTGGGGCTTCTGGGCAAAACAGAAGGTTCAATTCTGTCCTAAAATTTAGGTAATTAATTTCTGACAAATTTAATTATACAATTCTAATTAGTAAAATATCAATATCAAGTTGGCAGGATTTCATCTGGAGCTGTTCAGTAATTATGCAGCTATAATACCACCACAAAGCAAAGGATACATGAACAAATGAAATGCTCAAAACCAAGAATAGTTTCAGAGAAATCGACATTACAGTACATACTGCTGTTTCAAGATTGTAAATACTTTAGGAAACTCTTATTTGTATATATCAATTTTTTAATGCTGGAGTAATGCAATAAAAATATGTTACTCTTTTTTTAAGATTTTATATATTTATTATGTATACAACATTCTGCTTCCATGTATATCTGCACACCAGAAGAGGGTACCAGATCTCATAATGGATGGTTGTGAACCACCATTTGGTTGCTGGAAATTGAACTCAGGGCCTCCGGAAGAGCAGTCAGTGCTCTTAACCTCTGAGCCATCTCTCCAGCACCCTGATGTTACTCTTTTGGTTTTAAATATCTTCTATATTTGATTTTGAAAGTGGTTTCACTTAGTGCTGAGAGTGGATGATAGTAGTCAGAATATATTTCTGTGTTTTTAAACCTGAGTATGTTTAGAAATTTTATTAGTACTGGAGGCAATAATGTTTCGCATTTTATAATGAGTTCATTTAACACCTGCACTCAATCTGTAACATCCCTATCCAAAAGTGGTTTTCTGTTGCTTGGTAAATTGCTGTTGTCTCTGCTCCTTTTAGAATTTTTTTAAAAAAATTAAACATACAATTCTATTAATTCAGGTATGCATTATTATACCCATGTCTAGAATATATAGAAATGTTTTATAAATCAAAATGTACATGTAGAAACATTACAAAAATATGAAATAATAAGTTAAATATGTTAGAATTTTGCATAGGAAAACTTCCCAAACTTCCAGACTTCCAAATACTTTCTGACATACAGAAAATAACAAAATCACTTTCACACATTTTGATGGAAAGAGAAAAATCTGAAATAAAATTTGCATTTAAAACTAAATACCTATAGGTGGTGATGCAAGAGTGTGATCCCACCATTATGGAATCAGAAGCAAGTGGATCTCTATTAGTCTGAGGCGCTCCTAGTCAACTCACTGTCAGAAGAAGCACAGATTTGTATTACAAACCTGTCTCAAACAAACTATCACATACACACACATAAGTCAAAATGCCTCCAATCATTCCTTCAGATAATATTGCAGGTATAAGTTTGTGCATAAAAAGTAACATAATATTTTATTCTTTATTGTAAAATCATATCAAAGACAGCATTAGAATGGTCAACAGAGTGAAATAACAAGGAAAGTTTTATCATGATCAAGCTCTCATTTATAAAGCCAAATATCTTAAAATTAGTAACTTTTTTCTTCATAATTGACATTTTCAGGTGGATTAATGCTTGATTCTGAGAATAAAGTAGAAAAGAATCTGTAAAATTAATGAATTCATCAAGTTGTGAAAGTAGCATTCATATATGTAATCTTCCTTTATAGAGATTTCTCAACATCCAATTATTTATCTTCTTAGACAAAGGAATTTAAAATATTTTATAAATGCCAAGCAAATACAGTAAATATTTTAAATTGTTTTATAGGTTAATAGGAGGTAGATGTTTTGTGTGCAGATTTTTTTTTTGAGGAAATAACAAGTACGTAGAAAATCATACTACAAACCACAACCACAGAGAATCTAGGGAATAAGGAAAGTCCAAAGAGAGGTATAAATGGACCCCTGGAGAACGGGAAAGAGACACGATCTCCTGAGAAAATTGGAAGCACAGGAGAGAGAGGAGAGAGAGGTAGGAGAAAAAGGAGGGGAGAAGGGGAGGGGGGA
Source organism: Cricetulus griseus (assembly GCF_003668045.3). NCBI lineage: Eukaryota > Metazoa > Chordata > Mammalia > Rodentia > Cricetidae > Cricetulus > Cricetulus griseus. The sequence continues at coordinate 300,626,935 of NC_048595.1, read as the reverse complement.
GGACAACATGAGGAAGCAGAAAGATCAAGTTGGGGGAAGAACAGAGAAGGAGAGCAAGAAAAGAGATACCTTTATAGAGGGAGCCATTCTAGGTTTAAAAAAAAAATCTGGCACTAGTGAAATGTTGTCGAGGTATCCACAATGATGACCCCAACTAAGACTCTAAGCAATAGTGGAGAGGCTACCTTAAATGCCCTTCCACTATGAGATTGATGACTATCTAAGATCCCATCATAGACACTTCATTCAGTAGCTGTTGGAAGCAGAAGCAATTTTTTTTAAACAGAGTCATATTTCAAGTAAATCTGTGTGTGCTCACATATAGGTATGCATATGTGTACTGTTTCTATGTTTTCCTGTTATGTAGAAAGATCCATAAACTGTAGTTAAGAAGGAGAGAATTTGTATTGAATGTGTCTTAGAGGAGAATGAAGGACAAAACTCCCTTGTTCATCAACTAATGTCTTGTTCAAAAACTATAAAGTAATTCAGAATATATTTTATAATATATGTATGTGGACAAATAAGCAAGAAATATTTATAGTTAAAAATATTCAATTATTGTATTTCACTCAGATTTTATCATAAACCCAATAGTTATTTCTCTGACTTATTCTGCTCAATGAGTATTAAATTCTCTTTTATGTATGTATGTATCTATCTATCTATCTATCTATCTATCTATCTATCTATCTATCTATTTAAAAACACCAATAATTGCAGTATGTTATGCATCAATAGTAGCAACAGCTTTTCCAGGTTCTGCAGTCATTTGAACAAAATTGTAGAGACATCCAGCACTCTCCATTTAAAAAAAAGTAAAAAACAAAATCCCAGAAAAACAGCACAATTCTGTTACTCTTGTGGTACCTGGCACCATTTTTTTATAGCATAAATCAAACTGGGATTGTCATGTAAAACAATCCTGTTTCTAGTTCAAATAAAAGAAGTTGAAAAAAATTATGTTTATTACTAAATAATACTCTGTACTATGTATGTATTTCAATTTGTTTGCCCATTTTTCTCTTGACATTTGTACGCTTCACTTTTTAGCTTTCATTAAAAGGATGATTTAACAGTGTGATTAACAGGGCTCAGTGCAAACCCGGTATATCTGTATGTCCATCACTCAAGAGATCAAGACAGAAGAATTCTGAAATAGGGGACAGGTGGGACTACATATCTCAAAAATGAAAAGCAAAAATTACAAGCACAAATGATATGTTATCAAATATGTTATATCTCTTAAATAAATATATATCATATACATTTTACATTTTTGAGGTTGTAGAATCAGTTTTTTTTTTCCTTTTGGTTTTTGGAGACAGAGTTTCTCTGTGGCTTTGGAGGCTGTCCTGGAACTATCTCTTGCAGACCAGGCTGTTCTCAAACTCATAGAGATCCATCTGCCTCCTGAGTGCTGGGACTAAAGGCATGTGCCACCACCACCCAACATAGACTCAGCTTTATAGGAAATTGCCAAAAGGTTTTTCTGAAGGGTTATACAAATTTACAAACTATCCAGCAACAAAGAAAGTATTTCCTGTGTCCTTGCTGTCATTTGCAAATATCAGCATGTAAAATAGGAGGTATTTAGCATATATGCAACAATATCTTCCTTTTATCTAATGAAATCTCTTGATTATTAATGACTTTGATTTTTTCATGTGATAAGTAGAAATTTTGGTGTTTCCTTTTTGCTATATCAACACAAATTCTTCTGGACATATTTCTTAGATGTTTTACAATTTAACTACTGAGGTATACAAGTATTTATATATTTTGGCTTCAAATAATTTGTGAAGTATATAATTTAAAGTATTTTCCACAATTTGATAGCTTTTCTATCTTATTGATAAGATACTAAAAGTAGACATTTGAATATTATGTGGAAGTTATCCATTTCTTGTGGTTATTTTGTCTTTATCATCTCAGAGGAAACTCGACTTATTACTTCCACCTTATTTTATGTGTTACTTACTCTCTACAGTCCATTTCATCAGTCATTTGAAGTATTGTGGAAAGTTTGTCTTACTTATGTTTCAAAGATGGTGTGAGGTAAAGACTGGCTCACAAAGAAACTCAGTAGCTTTCCATTTTTCTTATTTTTATATATAAATTCCTTATTTACTACTCATATTTGCATATCCATGCCCCCCATTACCTCTCACTCCCATCCTCCCATGTTCCCAACCAACCCCCCAACCCATCCCCCAACTCCTCTCCTGAAATAGTGAGAACTTCCACCAGGGACCTTCAAAATCTGTCATATTGTTTGGGGGAAGGTCTAGGCTGTCCTTGGGGTATCTGGGCTGCAATAGTATCCCTCCAAAGGGAATGGGCTCCCAAAGTCCACCCGTGCTCCATGGTCAAAGACTGGCTCCACTGACAGGAGTCCCACAGACTGCCTTGGCCTCCTAGCTGGCACCCACATTCAGAGGGCCTTGTTTGGTCCAATGCTGTTTTCTAAGCTTTATGACTAGGGTCTCCATGCTCTCATTAGATCAGGTCAATCGTTTATGCGGGTTTCTGCAGCACCCTCTTGGCTTCTTTGCTCATCCCTCCTCCCTCTCCACAACTGGACTCAGGGGTATGTTCAGTGCTTAGCTGTGGGTGCCTGTATCTGCTTTGAACAGCTACTGGATGAAGGCTTTAGTAATGGTAACCAAGGTAGTCATCAATCTCATTATAGGGGAAGGGTATCAATCACATTTTCTCCACCACTGCTTGGATATTTAGCTGGGGTCATCTCTGTGGATCCCCTAACATTTCCCCTGTGCCAGACCTCTCTCCACATATGTACTGTCTCCCTCTATCAAGGCATCTCCTTTCTTGCTCTCCATGATTCCTCCCCTGTCTCAGGTCTCTTGTTATCCTCCCCCTCCCCTTCTTCCCTTCCAACCTCCTTCCTCTCCAACCATGACCCATGCTCCCACTTTGTCCAGGGATTATTTTCCCCCTCCCCTTCTTCGAGTGACTATGCAATCTTCTCTTGGCGATCTCCTTGTTTCCTAGCTCCTCTGGTAATCCTTTGCACTATATGTCCAATATCCACATATGAGTGAGTACATACCATGTTTATCTTTTTGTGACTGGGTTATCTCACTCAGGATGGTTTCTTCTAGTTCCATCCATTTGCCTGCAAATTTCAAGATTCTATTGTTTTTTCTGCTGAGTAGTACTCCATTGTATAAATGTACCACATTTTCTCTATCCATTCTTCAGTTGAGGGGCATCTAGGTTGCTTCTATGTTCTGGCTATTACAAATAATGCTGGTGCGAACATGGTTGGACATATGTCCTTATTGTAATAATGTGCTTTCTTTGGGTATAAGCCCAAGAGAGGAATTGCTGGATCTTGAGGTAGACTGATTCCCATTTTCCTAAGAAACTGCCATACTGATTTCCAAAGTAGTTGTACAAGTTTTCACTCCCACCAACAATGGAGGAGTGTTCCTTTTTTTCCACATCCTCTCCAGCATAGACTGTCATTGGTGTTATTGATTTTAGCCATTCTGATAGGAGTAAGATGGTATCTCAGAGTGGGTTTGAGCTGCATTTCCCTGATGGATAAGGATGTTTAGCACTTTCTTAAGTGTCTTTCATCCGTTTTAGATTCCTCAGTTGAGAATTCTCTATTTAGTTCTGCAATCCACTTTTTAATTGAATTGTTTGGTGTTTTGGTGGCTATCTTCTTGAGTTCGTTTTATATTTTGGTGATCATCCATCTGTCAGATGTGGGGTTGGTGAAGATCTGTTCCCATTCTGTGGGGTGGCGTTTTGTCTTGCTGATTGTGTCCTTTGCCTTAAAGAAGCTTCTCAGTTTCAGGAGGTTCCATTTATTAATTATCGAACTCAATGTTTGTGATACTAGAATTATGTTCAGAAAGCGGTCTACTGTACCATTTTGTTCAAGTGTACCCTACCTTCTCTCCTAGGAGGTTCAGTGTGGCTGAATTTATGTTGAGGTCCTTGACCATTGGGATTTAAGTTTTGTGCATGGTTATAGATATGGATCAATCTGCAATCTTCTACATGTTTGAATCCAGTTATGTCAACACCATTTGTTGAAGATGCTTTCTTTTTTCCATTGTATAATTTTAGTTTCTTTGTAAAAAATCAGGTGTTCATAGGTGTGTGGGTTAATATCAGGGTTTTCAATTTTATTCCAATGGTCAACCTGTCTATTTTTGTGCCAATACCAAGCTGTTCACAGTACTATGTCTCTATAATAGAGCTTGAAGTAAGGGATGTTAATGCCTCTTGGAGTTCCTTTATTGTACAGGGTTGTTTTGGCTATCCAGTCTTGTTGTTGTTGTTGTTTTTCCATATGAAGTTGAGTATTGCTCTTTCAAGGTCTGTGAAGAATTGTGTTAGGATTTTGATGGGAATTGAATTGAATCTGTAGATTGCTTTTGGCAGAGTGCCATTTTTACTATGTTGATCTTACCTATCCAGGGGCATGGGAGATTTTTCTATTTTTTGGTATCTTAATTTCTTTCTTTAAAGACTCAAAGTTCTTACTATACAGCTCTTTCTTGTATTTTGGTTAGTGTTACCCCAAGATATTATATGCTTTTAGTTGCTATTGTAAAGGGTGATTTTTCTCTGACTTCTTTCTCAATATATTTATCATTTGTATATAGTAGGGCTACTGATGTTTTTGAGTTAATCTTGTATTATGCCACTTTGCTGAAGGTGTTTATAAGCTGTAGTAGTTCCCTGGTAGAGCTTTCTGGTCACTTATGTAGACTATTGTATCATCTGGAAATAGTGAAAGTTTGAATTCTTCCTTTCCAATTTGTTTCCCCTTCATATCCTTTTGTTGTCTTAGTGCTCTAGCTAGAACATCAAGTACAATATTGAAGAGATATGTAGAGAGTGGACAGCCTTGTCTTGTTCTTGATTTTAGAGGAATCACCTTGAGTTTTTCTCCATTTAGTTTGATGTTGGCTATTGGTTTGCTGTATATTGCTTTTTATCATGTTTAGGTAAGTTCCTGTTATTCCTGATCTCTCCAAGACCTTTATCATGAAAAGATGTTGGATTTTGTCAAAGGCTTTTTCAGCATATAGTGAGATGATCACGTGGTGTTTCTTTTTTCAATTTGTTTATATGGTGGATTACATTGATGGATTTTCATATGTTGAACCATCCCTGAATTCCTGGGATAAAGCCAACTTGATCATGGTGGATGGTTTCTCTGATGTGTTTTTGGATTTGATTTGCCAGTATTTTGTTGAATATTTTTGTATCGATGGCCATGAGGGATATTGGTATGTAATTCTCTTTTTTTATTGTGTCCTTGTGTGGCTTGGGTCAAGGTAATTTAGCATCATAGAAAGAGCTTCACAATATCCTTTCTGCTACTATTGTGTGGAACACTTTGAGGAGTACTGGTATTAGGTCTTCTTTAAATTTCTGGGAGAATTCTTCACTGAAATCATCTGGCCCTGGGATTTTTTGTTTTTGGTTGGTAGACTTTTGATGACTGCTTCTATTTCATTAGGGGTTATAGGTCTGTTTAAATTAGTTATCTGTTCTTGATTTAATTTTGGTGATATCTTTTCAGAAAATTGTCCATTTTCTTTAGATTTTCGAATTTTGAGGAGTACAGGTTTTCAAAGTATGGCCCGAAGATTCTCTGGATTTCCTCAGTTTCTGTTATTATGTCCTCCTATTCATTTCTGATTTTGTTAATTAGCATGCTCTCTCTCTCTGCCTTTTGGTTAGTTTGGATAAAGGTTTGTTTATCTTGTTCACTTTCTGGAAGAACCATCTCTTTGTTTCATTGAGTCTTTGTAGTGTTTTCCTAGTTTCTACTTTATTGATTTCAGCCCTCACTTTGATTATTTCCTGGTGTCTCCTCCTCCGGGGAGAGTTTGCTTCATTTGTTCTAGAGCTTACAGTTGCGCTGTTAATTCTCTATTGTGACTATTCTCCAGTTTCTTCATGTGGGCACTTAGTGCTATGAACTTCCCTCTTAGCACTGCTTTCAAAGTGTCCCATAGGTTTGGGGATGTTGTGTTTTCATTCTCATTGAATTCTAGGGATTATTTAATTTCTTTTCTTTATTTTTTCCTTGATGCAGAAATGGTGCAATTATGCATTATTCAATTTCCATGAGTTTGTAGGGTTTCTGCAATTTGTGTTGTTGTTGAATTCTAACTTTAAAGCATGGTGGTCTGATAAGATACAGGAGGTTATTCCTTTTTTTTGTATCTGTGTAGTTTTGCTATATTGCACAGTATGTGGTCAATTTTAGAGAAGGTTCCATGTAGCGCTGAAAAGATGGTATATTCTTTGTGTTCAGATGGAATGTTTTATAGATATCTTTTAAAACCAATTGGGTTATAACATCTGTTAGTTGCTTTGTCTCTTTTTTAAGTTTCTGTCTGGTGGTCCTATCTAGTGGTGAGAGCAGGGTATTTAAGTCTCTTACTGTGTGTGAGGTTTTATGTGTGATTTGAGTTTTAGTAATGTTTCTTTTATGAATGTGGGTACCTTTGTATTTGGGGCATAGATGTTCAGGATTGAGACTTCATCTTTATGGACTTTTCCTGTGATAAGTGTGAAATGCCCTTCTTCATCTCTTTTGATTGATTTCAGTTAGAAGCCTAATTTGTTAGATATTAACATTGCTACACCACCTTGTTTCTTGGGTCCATTTTATTGGAAAATCTTTTCCCAACCCTTTACTCTGATGTAGTGTCTGTCCTTGAATTTGAAATGTGTTTTGTGTATGCAGCAGAAGGATGGATTCTGTATTTGTATCCATTCTGTTAGCCTGTAGCTTTTTATAGGTAAGTTTAGACCATTGACATTGAGTGATATTAATGAACATTGATTGTTGATTCTTGTTTGTTTTGGATTTGTTGTTGGTGTTATTGTGTGTGTAGATTTCCCCACATTTTTTGGTGTTTGGTAAAGTGGGATTATTTATTGCCTATGGTTTTTTGAGCATAGTTATCTTTGTTGCATTTGAGTTTTCCTTCCAGTAATTTCTGTAGGTCTGTATTTGTGGATATGCATTGCTTAAATCTGGTTTTGTCATGGAATATCCTGTTTTTTCCATCTATAGTGATTGAAAGCTTTGCTGGATACAGTAGTCTGGGCTGGCATCATTGTGCCCTTAACCACTGTAGAACATCTATTTAGGATCTTTGTCTTTCCAAGTTTCCATTGAGAAATTGTGTGTAATTTGGATAGGTCTGCTTTTATATGTTACTTGGCATTTTTATTTTGCTGCTCTTAATATTTTTCTTTATTCTGTAAGTTTGGTGTTTTGATTATTATGTGGCAAGGGGACTTCTTTTTGTGGTCTATTCTATTTGGTGTTCTGTAAGCTTCTTGTACTTTCATAGGCATATCCTTCTGTAGGTTGGGGAAGTTTTCTTCTATGATTTTGTTGAATATGTTTTCTGTACCTTGAGCTGAATTTCTTCACATTCTTCTATACCTATTATTCTTAGGTTTGTTTGTCATGGTGTACCATATTTCCTGGATATTTTGTGTTAGGAATTTGTTAGACTTGAGATTTTCTTTGGTTGGTGACTATATATCCTCTAATGAGTCTTCAACATCTTAGATTCTCTCTTCCATCTTTTGTATTCTATTGGTTATGCTTACATTGGGGGCTCCTGGTCATTTACCCAGCTTTTCTATTTCCCCCATCCCCTCATTCTGTTTTCCTTATTGTTTCTAATTCTGCTTTCAAACTGTGAATTGTTTCCTTTACTTGTTTGGTTGTTTTTTCTTGGCTTTCTTTAGATTCTTTAAGAGATTTGTTTATTTCTTGAATATTTTGGCTTGTCTTTTTCTCCATTTCATATAATTTTTTGCTTGTTTTCTCTTTTATTTTTTAACGGATTTTCTTGTTTCCTCTTTAATGGTCTCTATCATCTTCATAAGATAATTTTAAAGTCCGTCTCTTCTTCATCCTCTGCAATGGGCTTTTCAGTTCTTGCTGGTGTGGAGTCCTTAGATTCTGGTGGTGTCATATTGGTCTTTCTGTTGTTGAGTGCATTCTTATTCTGTCATCTTCCCATCCCTTCTTCCAGTGGGTGCAGGTGGGGTCTCTACCTCTCTCAGGTGGCAGGAAGAGGGCAGAGGGCAGAGGGCAGAGGGCAGAGGGCAGAGGGAGGACAAGAGTGAGATGTATCCAGACTCAGGGTTTGCCTTCTGGTCTGAGCAGTTCCACTCTTGTCCTGAGGGAGGCTTAAGAAGAAGCAAGCAGGGAGTGATGGGGTAGGTTGGGGGTAGAACAGCACCCAGACTCACCCCAGTCTGCAGGCAGAAAGTGGGCAAGGGAAGATGCTTTCCATTTTTAAATAAATGCCATTTGTCATGCACATTATAATGTGTAAGATTTATTCTGTCAGAGTATTTCAAATGTGTGCTATATAGACTATGTAGAATATACTATGATATACCTTTGCAGTCTTATTCCTCATATAATTGAAAATGTTAATTTTCAGGAGTAGTATCTCTATTTTTCTATTATTCCATAGTAATCACCCTCTAAGTCTTTGTTTCTACCAGTTGTGTATTTCTGATTCCACACAATTGAAACATTCTTCCTTCTTTTTTTCTTTTTTTTTTTTACTTATTTCACTTAGTATAGTAATTTCTAAATTTGTTCATTTCTTTCAAATTTTTAAAATTATTTATTTTATTTGTTTTGAATAAATATAATTGTATCACTTCCCTCTTCCCTTTCCACCATTCTAACCCTTCTAAAAATGCCTCTCATGCTCTTTCAAAATCACGACCCCTATTTGCACTATTATATATATATATATATATATATATATATTATATATTCCTAAATACATAAATAAATCTTTCTTAATATGCTTGGTTCTTTTTTAAGGATAAATAATATTTCTTTGGAAAGACATATGCTGGGTCATTATGCTCGCACTAAAAATGCATAAGTATCACTATTCACTCTTCATCACATCTTTGTCACATTCATCCTTTGGCTTTTTGGTAATAGCCATCTAAACACAAATTACATAATATCACATCATTATATTTTTTTCTAATTATGATGGTAATTTTAATGCAAAATCAAAAGTATGTTTTCTTTGTCTGTTTTAACGTGTCATACATATTTATTGAGGAATGAAAAGACAAATGCCTTTTCATGGTCTTCATGCTGTTCAGTTCTATTTAGTTCATTTATATACCTGTGGGCTATTTAAAATTTATAAGTGTGTGTGTGCATGTATGCACATGTACATATGTACAAATGTGCACATTTATGTAGGCTCTAGGTTGAGTTTAGGTGTCTTCCTCCAATATTCTCTATCTTATTATTTTGCTTAACTAATTTTATTGTATGAATGTAGTTTACATGCACTTCCACTCCCACAACACCAAGATTATAGGCTTTTGTACTATTTCTAGAATTTTACATAGGCTGCGGATATCTGAATGGAAATCCTCATGCTTTCTCAGCAAGCAAATTACTAACTTCACCACTACCAGACCACTTCTGGGTATTTTCTAAATCATGTTAGGAAATTATAAATTGATAGTTTTTAGGCTTTTTGACATAGGGTTTCTCTGTGGAGCTTTGGAGACCAGCATGGCCTCAAACTCACAGAGATCCACCTGCCTCTACCTCCTGAGTGCGGGGATTAAAGACATATACCACCACTGCCTGTTTAAATTCACATTTTTATTTATCAATTGTGCTTATTTATTTTGCTACAAAATAGTGTTACATGCTTTCACATTCTGAACTTTAACATTGCATGATATTGTAACCTTTTCTCTTATTCTGTATATTGCATTTTCTTTTTTGGATATTTCTATTCAGAAACCATACAATTTCATGTAGGTATATTTGATCATATTTGATGAGTTTTGCATGTGATATCCATGCAGTGATGTCATAGATATGAAAATAATAATTGGCAAAGTCATTCTCATAAAATTTCCCTGTCATTTATTCTTGGAGTGTTGTAGAATACACATTTATTCTAAAATATTTAAGTAAAATTTAGAGTTAATGTTTATATATGATTACATAAGAATTCATTTTATTTGCTTTTTCTTAGGTGTCCAATTCTTCAGGGATCATTTATTAAAGAGTACCATCTTTATCATGTATTCTAGCAATTTGTTTTGAAATTTGTTGACTATTCAATAATGTGTCTATTTCTCTGCTTTCTACTCACTTTTGTTCTGCGTTTATTTCAGCATTATGATGTTCTAAAATCTATGCCTGAAGTAAGCTTCAACCAAAAAATAACTAGTTGCTTTATCACATATTTGAACATACACATATTGGAAGCATACGAGACATCCCATGTCACACAAAAAATTAGAAGAAATCACTAAAAGTGTGTTTTTCCTTAATTTCTTTAAGGGAATTTTTGCATATCCTTTTTTAGGACCTCTATCACATTCATAAAGCCATTTTAATGTCATTTTTCATGTGCTTCATCTGTGTTGGATTGTTCAGGTGTTGGTGGTGTAGGACAGCTGGGTTATGGTGATCCAATATTGCCCTTTCAATTATTGATTGAGTTCTTACACTGGCATTTAGACATCTGGATTTGGGATGAATGCAAGTCTAGATGTTGATACTTGCAATTCTTGGATGAGTGTTTTGTTCATTGGTTTCCTCTTTTCTTTTGGGTCTTCTTACAAAATGTCAATGGTTTTTAGTGACTGGCAGGTGTTCAGGTCCAATAGGATGGCTCCTCCGGGATTTTGCGGCCTGTGGGTTCCTAGATCTGTCCTGCCCTCTGGTAAAACTGAATTATTTTTCTCAAGTTGTAGATCTCCTTATGAAGCCCAGGGTTGGCAGTGCAGTCTGAATTCCTGGAACCAGCCTGGCCTTTGGTGCTGCTGCTAGAACTGGGAAGTCTAGATCGTGCTTATGATCAGGTAAAGCTGAAGTCTATGTCTGAAGCTGTAGGACTGGGGTCCCTAGATCTTGCCTTGTCAATGGTAAAGCAGAAGTCTGCTTCCAAAGGAATATGGAGGCTGTGAGTGTGTGTGTGTGTGTGTGTGTGTGTGTGTGTGTGTGTGTGTGTGTGTTTAGTGTGATGCTGCTGGGGAAGCTTAAAGGGTTTTTATGGGTGGTGGGAAGTGTCTTAGTTGGGATTCATAAGACCTGCTGGTCCCTGGTAAGGCTTCTGGAGCTGGGGTTCCTAGTATTGAGCCCAGGGAAGGGTTGCTAATGTTCATTATTTTTCTGTATTTATCACTTTTATTAATATTTGAAAAGAAGGAAATCATTAAATTACTAGGATTATGTACTACTTGCTCCTTTTCTTAGTTTTTCTGTCTAAAATTTTCTTTCTTAAATTTAAATTGATTTAAATGGGATTGTCATATAAATCAATCTTGTTTCTAATTCAAATAAAATAGATAAAAATTTAAACTGATTTTCATTTATTTTCTTTTCTAAAATCAACTGTTATAGCTAAATAATAAAAATATTTATGTGTTCTGTTTTACATATCAACTCATGTCAATTTTTAAAAAAATCTTTCTGAGATTTTTGCTATTAAGAAAATGACAACAAATTTTATGTAATTTCTGTACTTTCATTTTATTATTATGTCTGTAATTTAATTTATTTTGCAAAAGCATAAGACTTAAACACTTTGAAGTTTATTCACCTAAATTTTATAACCCAATATTTGTTCTAAAGTTAATATTTCATATTTATTTGAATTTAAATTCTTCTTATATTGCATTTTATAACAAAAATAAAGCACTGACATGTACGTCTCAATTAGGTCCACACAATACAGGGCATATTCAGGTCATCTATATAATTACCAAGGAAGTTGCTGAAACATCCAATCACATTTGGGGATTTTTACACTTCATTCCATTACACTATCAGTTTATATTCCTGTGGCTTGAAGTACTATTATTGCATGTTGTTTTAGTCTCATTTTATATTGCAATGATAAAATACCATGACAAGGCAATTTAAGGAAAAAGCACTTACTCTGGTACACAGATCAAGGGTAACAGTACAATCTGTCATGGCAGGAAGTCAAGGTGGCAGATCATTGCTGTGTGTCCACAGTCCTGAGGCAGAGAAAGAGCATGGAATGCTGATCATTTCCATGTCTCCATTCACATACTCAATCATTCTACCAAGAGAAATAATGTACTCAAGAAAATCCCCACAGACAGTTTCAGAGGCTCACTTAGGGGTTTCCCACATCTTATCAGGTTGGAATTTATGCTTCTATGATACACATATACACTACCCTTTTTTTTTATTCTGAGTATGTTCAACCTATGTATGATTTTATGTATCAACACTCTTATCTGAAGTAAAATTTAATGTGATGTTAATAAGAATATCTTTGTAAATGGAGGTTTCTCTCCTATGTTCCACTTCACAAACAAACACTAAGAGGCTTAGTATTAATTATAATTGTTTGGCCAATAGCTCAGGCATATTACTGACTAACTCACATTTCAATTAATACTTTTTTTTTTACTAATCTGTGTATCACCACATGGCCATAACTTACTGGAAATGTTCTAGCTTATTACTCCTTCAGAGGCTACATGGCATCTCCTTGACTCTACCTGATTTCTCTATGTATTTCTGTTTGTGTTTCCCACTTAGCTATATTCTGCCCTGACATAGACTAAAACAGCTTTATTCATCAACAATAAAAGCAACAAATATTTACCACATCTCTTGTCTTGATATGTAACCTATGTGTCTTATTGGTATGCTTTATCATTTTACTTTATCAGTTTTAATTTTTCTTTTATTATATTTGTATGAGCATTACGTGTGTGTATGTATATGAATTTTGTGGATGCCTGATACCTTTGCAGGCCAGAGGAGAATATTGGATCTCTTGGTACTGGTGTTACAGAATAGTGTTTGCCACTCTGTGAGTGCTGATAATGGAACCTAGGCTTTGGGAAAAACATCCAGTTCTGTTAGCTTCCTGATTTGTATAGATTCACTTGACTTTGTATTTTTATTTCTTTAAGGTCCGATTTTAGAAGTTTGAATAAACTTCACATTAAACATAAATTCCCTTTCTCTCTGTGATCATTCACAATTCCAAACACTAACCTGACAGCAATTCTTAAGATAGAAGTTTCTCATTACACTATGTATGGTAAGTATGCATTACAAGGTATACAATGTGAGACTGCACTCTATTAATAAATGTACTCTCCTTAAAATACTGATAGCTTATGATACCTTCTTACCTTTCTTAGACCTGTATTATTGATGGCCTACATTAATATACTTGGATAATATATATTATATATAATATAACCAGAATTATTCTGCTTTTTAATGCATAGCCCTAGAAATTATAAAGCTTTATTCCAACAAATTTCGACAGCACATGAAATTTGAGATTTTAAATTGTGTATTACATCATTTCTCTTTTAATAAAATGATTTACCTTCTGCTAATATGCTAGAACTTCAATAATTGCAGCCATGTGTCTATTTCTAATTCTAATATCTTCTATTCATGCATTTTCAAGGGCCTCCATCTCCTTGATGCCATGGTTCATTCCCAAAATAGCTCTGCTCTACTAGATTGCTATTCTCCATCAGTTTATGAATATTTTAAGATAAATAACTTACAAGTATGTATGATTAATAACCAGTTTATTTTTAGTATTAGTTTTATGGAAAATGAAAAACTTATGAAATAATTTAAAAATGAAGTACTTTCTTGTGCATTGAGATTGAATTCTACTCCATTATGGTCTAGACATTGTTATATTTGATGTGGAGAGTGACATGATGTGTCATTCTCATCCCTAATTACAGGAATAAGATGTCTTGTAGCTTCTACCAGGGTAACTCTTTAAAATTATTACTTATTATTTTATGTGTATGTCTGTTTGCTTCCATATGAGTGCTTCATATTTGTGTTTAGTGCTCATAGAGTGCAGAAGATTTTTTTCTCCTCCAGAACTATGGTTACAGATGGTTTTAAATTGCTGGAAACCAAACATGTTCCTCTGAAAGAACAGCATATAACCTGACTTGCTGGACTATCTTTCTAGTCAAATTACAAGAGTAAATGAAAGCATTATCTTTTAAAATACAATCTGATTAATCAGAAGTCCTCTGTGGGAATAAAATTTGCCATAAGTCTTTGTCATTTCTTCATCTTTTGAACAGATCACTGAAGTTTTTGGAAGAGTATCTTGCAAGGACTTTTTTTGTTGTACAGCAAATAGACTTCAAGATTTTCCCTCTAGAGAAAACAGGTATACCCACCAATAGGTATAACAAGCTTAAGTAGTCTGAGTTTGGGAGTTCTCTCCTGAAATACTATCAGTCTGAAGTTTTATAATCCACTGAGATTTACCAATCTGATTGTAAGATAGTTGGAGGACTTCAAAGTCAGTAACAACTGCTATTGCTGCTGCTACTGCCACTGTTGAGAATGACACTACTCCTCAAGTTGAGTAATGATGTCATTTATCTTTGAAGCAAGAGATTTTGATAAAATGGGTAAAGATTACATATAGAATAAATAAATCTCTCAATAACCTACAAAACATTATATGTCACAAATAGATACTGAATTACTTTAGCAGAAAGTAAGGAAGCCAAGATGCAAGTTTAGATTTCAGATTATTCACAAATTTTACTAATATGAATGACTCATTATGACACGATAACAAAAATGCAGTACATCTGCAAGCATAATGCCCTGCTGTTGTAGCTGATACAACAAATATAAACTTGTGTACCTTTGAAGAATATGACCCTATGACCATTTAAGTGTTGATACATGGTAAAAAGTTGAAAAGTGACTAGGTTATCATTCATGTCATGTTACAACACAATTATTTTTTCTGCCGTTATTACTATTATTTAAAAATAATTTAAAAATATTTATTCCATGATGAATTCTTTGTAATTACTCTACTACCTTTTACACGTGTTTCTGAGAGTTGTTAATATTCATGTAAAAATCATCATTACTCTAACTTGAATTTATAGACTACTATAGTGTAGTATTTTCTTAAAACACTGATAATCATTGAAGTCATTATAAACCAGATTCTGTGTGTTGAATTCCACAGCACTTTCTGAGAAAGTATCAAAAGGTCTTCAGAGGACAGTGTTGATCTCACTATATGACAATTTATTTTCATTTTATAAATTTTAACAATAATGATTGTTTGAAACTACATGAGCTTCATGAGTGTCACATAGTCTTTTCAAGATTCATGGATGATAGAAACTTGTAGGAAAAATCCCTACAATATGAATTCCAGGTTGGGGTGACATTTACTTTTTCCCACTAGTAGAACCTATGGTATCTACAGAAAGACTCTTTTTGGCTCCATCATTTTCTTCCCATTATCCTAAGTTTAAAATCTGTTTTGCCACTTTGATGTATACTAGGTTATGTGGATTAATTATCTGATTCCAAATACTCATGGTTATATTTTGGTACAATATTTTTAGATCATCTGCTCCATAGATGGATTTTGACTGATATTGAGGTTAATAGATAATTCAGTGCTTATGAATTTCCACATGGGAAAGGCAATCAAGTTTATTCATCTGCTGAGTTTGAGAATGGGAGGCAATTCTGAAAGATTCAGGTATTCTCAATGCATCCCGAAGGATTTTGTGGGTGACAATAACAGGTAAGAAAGGAAGTAAGAAATGGCTATTTGTGTCTCTGTTGACAGAAGGAACCATCGCCCATAGAGACAGAAAATTGGAGAAATGAATTCTCTTTGAAATTCTCTATGAAGAAAATACTCCTGGAACATATTGCATTCATCCAATTAGGATGCAATTCTGATTGTTGGACTCCACAAGTACAATATTTTATGTTTGTTTTTTTAGACTACCAATGTATCCCATTTTATTACACTATAGACAGAAAATTAATTCATCTTCCAATATATGAAACACAATATCTGCCATCAGAGCTTATGTTTTGTCATAGGTAATAAATCATATATGGAATTTATATATGATAAACTATAACACAAATATAAATGATGTGACGATGTCTGCTTACTAACACTATCACCTACTGACTTAAAAAAACCATAATACAAACTCACAAATATGGTAACATATAATCCATTAAGATATGATTTCTTAGCTGGGCGTTGGTTGTACACGCCTTTAATCCCAATACTTGGCAGGCAGAGGCAGGCAGATCTCCGAGAGTTTGAGGCCATCCTGGTCTCCAGAGCAAGTGCCAGGATAGGCTCCAAAGCCACAGAGAAACACTGTCTTGAAAAACCATATATATATATATATATATATATATATATATATATATATATATATGATTTCTTTAAGGACTACTAATAGTACTCTTTAAATTAATTGGAAAATCTGGTGACACATTATTATAAACATGGTTTACTAGACAAAGATCTTTTAGTCAAGAATGGTAAAGGAATGCATTTGATGCATAATTACAGGGTAAAAGGTTAAAGTTGATTATATATGACAGATAAACTGGCAGTGAGAAGAGTCTGATGTCTATATCTATATAATTATATCTACATACATTTACATCTGACCATTTTCAGAATTAGAATGGATTATGTATTATTATAGATATATAAAGTTATTGTTGACTATTTTCAAAACACATAATGATCACATTTGCATAGAAACAATAACATCTTGTCTACATGCTGGAGTTAGAAACGATCATCTGCACTTGGGTCTATAAAAGTGGTTATAAACAGAATTATCAAAGCTTGTGATTTTGATTAATTTGCTATGAAGGTGGGGATAGAGCATTTAAGAAGCACAGTGATCAGTGGATATAGCTGATGAAATACATGCATTAACAATAAAGGGTAAATATCCTTGATTTAAAGATTGCAAATTGCTTGACTTGTTTCTTAGCACTTCTATGGCTTAACTTAGACACAGAAATCATAGCTTTTTGTAAAAGATGTTTTACACTGGCTTTTAGAACTAATGTTTTACAATTTAATACTGTATAGACTATATGGCTGCAGGCCATAGAGTCTGTTAATGTGTTATCCATATTTGAGTCAGGTAGTTTTATGTTTTGCTTGGTTTTGGTTTTATGTGATGATATCTGTGAAAATTATCTGATTTAGCATCAACGAAGACATTAGAGATTTGACAAATGTCATTTTTGTTAAGCAATGCAGATAGAAACCATAAATAATTGCATTAAAATCCTAGTGGCCATAAACTTTCATTTTCTTAGGAAAGTTTTGGGAGAAGTGTGATTGCTCTGAGTGGGTGACTGCTGGAGTCAACTGAACCCATAAGAGGAAGTTTCCTTCATTGCAGAGAAGAAAGTGAGTAAATCAAATCAAAGCTTGCCTTCCCAAGAGCATCTTGGGATCTGCTGTGAGAATTCTGTTATCCAATGGCCTAACTCCACAGTGCAGTATCACAGGCCTTCAAAGTTTACATGGGCAGAACACCACATTTTGCATCAGATGAAGGACTCTTTCTGAAGTTTCTGACATTATTGCTGATTGGCAGGGTATGAAGTCAATGCAACTGGGAGTAGTTTCCATATGCATACGATCATTCTGTTTGGAAAGGAAGAACATCACACAGTGATTAATAATAGAATTTCTCAAGGAACTTTTATTAATCACTTGTCTCAAGTATCTTGCTTTTGCCCTAGAGATCAGAAGCTACAGAAGTATACATTTCTGTGGAAACACAGAGGAGTTGGGCACTGACTCTACATGTATGTTTTAAAGACAGAAAACTAAGTGATAAAGCCAATGTGGTTTTAATTTCTCTTTAATTACCCCTTTTCTTTCTATAGTGTGCCTTAGCTTTCCAACAATTACTTCGTCTATAGCATTGCAGGGGAAAAAGATACTTTTCTTTTGAACTTAATTGCTAAAAATAATAGCTGAAGTACATTATTTGAATAACCCTTGACCAAGGAAAAATTACTACTTATAATTACCACATACAAATGTTTCTAAAATTAATTCTAGGTATTAGGCCAATGAGACTGCAAGAACTTCAGCTTGATTGCATGCTATCGAAGATTAATTTGAAGACTTGTAAAAATAAAGAACTTTAATTTTAAATACTATTTCTCTAAAATTGAATACAAGTTGATTCTAATGCATTCAAGTTAAATCAAACTACTTTTTACAGAAAGTCTTTTTAAAGCTTGTCATCAGCTGCAATGGAGCTAAAAGAAACAGTATGAAAATAACCCTTGCCATGATTTACAACTTGTCCATTAGTATCTCAACAGAGCTGAACTTCTGCATGGTACCAAGCTTTAACACACCTGCCTTGGACTAGCATTTAACAAATTTCCAAGGCCTCAGTGTTTAATATGAATGAAACATGTAAGATTGATCTTCAGCATAAATGATAGGCAAATTTTATCAAGAAAATACACATAGACACAAACTTGACTTTCCCACATCTTCCCACCCACCTGTACTCTCTTCTACATCATGTAAAATGATTTTCTAATTGTATTTATTTGAAATACAATGAGCCCTAAATGTTGTTTTGATTTCATTTTGTTAATGTTAGCTTTTTGTATATTAGGGTCAGGTGGCATTGAATTTTTATATTCCTATGATGTAGGAAGGGACATATAAGCTCGTGTTTCTTGCCTTGTTTTGAAAAGCAACATTTTAAGAGAACATTAAAGTTGTGTGGGGATTTTTTCCTCCATATTCCCAGGCTGTTGACTAGTTTGCCTAGAAGTTTGGATCTTCTTGCCTTGGGTTTCCTTGGGCTTAAATACAGCATTCTATTACTGTAACGGGCATACAAGCCATGCCTAACAGAGCTTCAACTTTTTACTACAGAATTGAAGATATCAAGAGTCTACAGGAAGGGTTTTTACTATTCTGAAAGTGAGCATAACTTTTGCTTTATTTTTGTGTTCTTTACCTAAATATTTAACAACTAAATTGAAAATGGTTTATGTAAAGTAAGTTATAATTAAGTAGTTTATTGTCAGTCTAAAAATGTATTTGTGATTGTAACAAGTACTTGCTTTAACATGTTTGGGGGCTAAACAGGATATAAAACTTTTCCACTCCAAAGACCTAGCCATTTGCAGCCTTGACTGAGAAGTAATCCAGAATGTTTTTGTTTTGGAACCAGTGTGTTCTGTTTCATTAGTTAACATTACCATGTTTAGTATAGCCAGATTTCAGGTGGTGTTCCTCTGGTTTTCATGACTGGCTAATCTGGAGGACATTTTGAGGAAAACTACTCCACGGAGCTGCTGAGAGCCAGCAGGAAGATGAACAGAGGTGAAAATTAGGGAAGAAAATTCATCTACATACCCAGCAGGTTTTGGTCATTTATATATTCATCTGTTTTCAGTTCACAACTTGATAAGAGTATGTGCATTTCAGGGTACCGTGCAGAGAAAATGAAGTGTGTAAGGTCATTCAATAAAGATTAAATTAAAAACATATTCCTATTGCACCCTCAGGGTCCATTAGGCTTGATGAGTGTACAAATACGTTCTTTGTGTTATGTGCTCCATCCTGAAAGAGACTGTGTGCTTCGCTCATTAGAAGTGTGCACCTGAAAAGATGGAACATTATCCCCTGTTTTTTAACTGACCTGTGGCCACCGCTGGGTTCATTAGTGCAGAACATCTTTTCCACTGGCTGAGTCTGCCCTATTGTTTGCATTGGCCAGGGTCAAGTCAAGGGCACCAGCCTAGATTGGACTCATTTGTCAGAGGGTCTAGCAACAAAGCTGATTTCAGCAGAGATGGGGTGAATTTCATGGGGCTGAAACACAACCTTTGACACCAAGTGCCCAGGGCTCCTCAGAGTTGCACAGATGGCCTGCCACCCTTAGGCATCTAGGAACAAAGAATTGGTGAATTAGAACAAAAAATAAGGTTTCCACAGTCAGCATATATTTTAAGTGTTTAAATTATTTGCAGAGATTTTTGACAGTCTAAAATTGCATCTTGAGCACTTGTGATAATCGCTGTGCTTTTTAGACTATGAAGGAAAAAACAATTCAGTTGGGGGCTTATTGCTTAACTGGTGTAACGGGTAAAGTGTAGCAATTTAGTGTGGAGTGCAGGTTTTCCATGGTCAGCAGGAGCCGGCATGAACAATGGGTCGTGCTGAGGTAGCATGTGGAAAATGACTTTAATACACTATATAGAATGGCTTATTGCCTTGGTCAATAGGCTGCAGTGAAGATGGTGTACTCAGCCACTTGGGAAGGTTAAACCTGTCAGGGAACACCGTGACTGATATGCAGGGCCTGCTTATGAGGTCTCTAATGGAAAAACCTGACAAGCAAAGTTATAAAGGTTACACTTGACACATACTTCAGCATTATGCCTTATATTAATCCATTTTTTTAAAGGTAGGGTACTTTATATTTGTTAGAAATTGATGCCACAATAGTATTAACACTCGAGAGGAAACATTTAAACTTTGCAGTGAAGTAAGGAGCAGGAGAGGATGAGATCACTGCCTGGGGTAGGACACTGCTGCAAGATGCTGGCGACATACTGCAAATAGTTACATGACTATACCTGTTTTTTTTTTTTTTTTTTATCATTCAGGAGCCACGATTTGAAAAATGTTTTCATGATATTTTCCTTTTCGGTTTAAAAAATATTTATTGTAATGATGTTGTTTCAGATGGAAGAATGCTACAAGAATAGTAAATTTGTGTGGGGTGTTTTTCTGCTTCTCATGGGGAAAGAAAAAATGTACTGGATATAAGTTTACTTTTCCACTGAACTTGGAGATGCAGAATAGTTCAATGTACATGGAGGGTCAGGGATCTCATTATGAGTCTAGTTCTAGGTTATCCTGGGGATCAGAAAAGATGAATGTTAAATAGTAGAATCATATTATTTTGGTAAAATAGAAAAGCATAGGGCTCCCACTTTTGATTTTGTAAAGGACAGAGAAGAGATAATCCAAATATTTATGAGGGTTTTCAGTATTGTTCTTAGATTTCACTTATTAGCAATACATCAAACATTTGATTGTAGAGATAAGGCAATTTACTCTGAATCCATTAAAGACTCTAGCATATATTATTATTAAATTATGGGTTACTGAGTATTATAATATGTGATGACTATGAGAATGATGTCAAACATGAATGGTTTTATATTGTTTGCCCTGTTTCTGTCTTTAATTATGAGACTCCTAAGAATGCTCTCAACCTTTGGAAGAGCTTCCAAGCTGTGGAAAACATTAGATTGCAGTGCTTAATAGCAGGGGTCTTCTACAGTGTTCTGTATAAAATTATTTAAGGAGACATATATCCATGGGAAATATGAATATTTTCAGTTGAAAAGAATGTATAGTTAACAAAGTTCTAGTCATTTTTGAAACCTAGATATTTTTCCTGCTTAAAATGTCCTTTTAAACATAAGTTTATCCTAATAGGTCAATAGCAAAAACTTGCCTGATTATGAAAAATTAGGTATGTTCATATAATTATATATTGTAAATTATAGGTACAACAATATTAATCTTTTGTTAACATGTGTGCATGCATGTAACATATTTTATGATTTTGTGTACATGCCTATGTACAAAAACCTTTTCCTAGTTAGATAGAGGAGTGAAACATAAAAAGTAGCAAAAAAGAGAACAGAAAAATAATTAACTGCTAATATTGATTGGCCAAAGAATAATATAAGTTTTAAAAGATATGCCGAAGGAAGTTCAATTCTTAGAACTTTTTTGTATCAACTGTAAATCTAAATCTAAATATTCTCCTAATGTCGTGAAATTTTTGCTGGACATTTTATTTTGCTTATCTTGAAATATTGATATAAAATAAATAAATATAATAAGAAGATAACTATATTTTGTATGTTATGATTATATCAGTGGCATTAGAAATAAAATTAATTTGAAACAATATATAAATTTATAATTATAAATTAATTTCATGTGTTTTTCTGTTTTCTTAAAATTTTTCTAGGGACAGATCTTTTTGTCCATATTTCTTATGCATATGATTGTCAATGTATTATTTTTATGTCATTCTTATTATGGAATGTAATGTGTTTACTCCAATAATCTCAAAGATCTATGTATACAGGTGAAGAATTAAGTTTTACAGAAATGAGAAGGTAAGAACTAACCCTGAAAATATGTAAAGGTGGAGTCTGTTGAGAATGAACAAATGGATATGACATAGAGTGGTATAGACTGAACATGAGTTTATGTCCCACACCACCACATGTCTGCCAGCATGTTCTGTGAGCATCCTGCAGAATGGGTTTCCTGCCATGTTCTTAACAAAAGCCAGTGGAAATTTTCATTGTATAATATATTTTAGAAACTATCATCTCTAATAGTAACAAAATGAATAATGAACATAGAAAACCACATGAGACAATGTGCTAGATAGCAGTGGATGTTCAGATGGTATCCTCATGCTGGAAGTTCAGTCATGGAAGGTGAAATAAAGGCACATGTTTGCTCAGTAAAGAATATTTTCACACTTTAAACACATAAGCTACTGTGAGAAAAGACAGATTTATTAAAATTAAAATCTTCCAAAGTGCCAGACACTTTGATAACACTCAGACAACTATAAAAGTGATCAAAACTATTGAATCACAATTGCTAAGAAAAATGACATGACTAAATGATTAAATAGGGATGATGATTTTTGTCTCACAAAAATTAGTAATGTTAACTTTTACATTTTTTGTAAGGTGGGGATCATGCCCAAACATATTTATTTATTTTTTATCATTTTTTATTTGAATTAGAAACAAGATTGATTTACATGACAATCCCAGTTCCCTTCTCCCTTCCATCCTC
Source organism: Cricetulus griseus (assembly GCF_003668045.3). Lineage (NCBI taxonomy): Eukaryota > Metazoa > Chordata > Mammalia > Rodentia > Cricetidae > Cricetulus > Cricetulus griseus. Next base: position 300,604,148 of record NC_048595.1, on the reverse strand, counting down.
CCCTACCACCTCCCCAACTAAAACCCTACCTATCATATACCTTTTCTTCTATTCTTCACCTGACTCAACCTTTTTGCTCCCTCAAGACCTCTGCATCCTATCTCTTCTTCTCTTCTCATTCTCATAGCTCCCTCCTTCCTCTTCCCATGCTCTCAATTTGCTCAGGGAATGGTGACCCTTTCCCCTTCTCCGGGAGACAATGTTTGTAATAGCAAGAAACTGGAAGCAGCCAAGATGCCCTTCTACCGAAGAATGGATAGAGAAAATGTGGTACATTTACACAATGGAGTACTACTCAGCGGGAAAAAAATGGAATCTTGAAATTTGCAGGAAAATGGATGGAACTAGAAGAAACCATTCTGAGCGAGGTAACCCAATCACAAAAAGACACATATGATATGTACTCACTCATATGTAGATTTTAGACATAGAGTAAAGGATTACTAGCCTACAATCCACACTGCCAGAGAAACTAGTAAACAAGGAGGATCCTAAGAATAACTTTTACATTTTAATTAAGTTTATAATCTGTTTTTATGTAGATTATTTTCTGTGTGATATATAGTTTCCTAAGAATAATCATGGAAAATTAATACAGCATGGGTAGAGTATGGTAGCATGCTCAATAGACATTTTTGGTTGATTTTCAACCTAACTGGGAAGTGATTTGGGGGGAATGATATGAACTAGATTGGTTCTGCCAATTCAGTGCTCAATGCACCTAATAGTAGCAATGAAAACATCTTGTGGTATTAAATAGTCACTTCAGCAGAGGGCTCAAACTGTGTTAGTAAAGAAATACACTGATTTTTTAGTCCTCAGAGTCCTTATAACTGATTGTTCTCTATAAGTTGTTTTTTCTCTCTTACAGATTATCAGAAAATTTTATGCCCATGAGTTATCTAGAGTAATACATTTTCTTATGAATGAATTTTAGCAAATGAAGATTTTGTAATAAAGGTTTTGCAAAGATCAACAGGAAATAAATTCTAGAAGACACTGTCCCTTATGCTCTGACTCAGCATTTCATTCTCAATATCTTCACAATAATGTGAGCCAATGGGCAAAGTTATCAGCCAATTTTCACTCTAACTTTAGATTAATGCTATGATGATGTGTGCAAAATCTAAGAGAAAGAAGCAAAATAGCTGCTTGGATAATATATTATTAATATTTATAAGGGTAAGTTTTATGAAATTTCATTTAGCTAACTTTTGTTCAGAGTATAAAAGAGCAGTCTTTTGGCATAATTGGTCAAAGTTTTGCTCACTCATCTAACAGTTTAAATGAAAATGCATTTTCATAAATAACTTTATAGAAAGTCTAAAGTTAAAACTGAATATCTTACAGTTAAAAAGAAGTTTTATTGTTCCCAGATTGCTAAAAAAACAAATATTATGATTTTTCTTTAAATTTAATATAAAGTATAGTCACCTTTGCAGTGTCAGTAAAATATATATTTCACACACAAATCAAGGGAAATAATAGCATAATTACTCAAACTGAGTAGGATTAGTGAATACATGATTCCTGAATAACGATTTTCACCAGCAAATATATAATAGGTTCAAAATGAAGGGATTTACAATGTATAGAAACAAAGAAGTATCCATTGTGCAAAATTTAAATTAAAAGGCTCACTTCTAATTGGAATATGTTAAATTTATACATACTAGGATAGATTTACTATTTTACTTAAGTGAAAACACTATTTCCAGATAAAGATTTTGAAAATAGAAATGGAATGGAAATATGTGTAGAAAAAAAGAATATAATTGTTATGCTGGGCATTGGTGGTGCACACCTCTAATCCCAGCACTTGGGAAGCAGAGACAGGCAGATCTCTGTGAGTTCAAGACCAGCCTGGACTCCAGAGCGAGTGCCAGGATAGGCTCCAAAGCTACACAAGGAAACCCTGTCTCAAAACACCAAAAAAAATATAATTGTTATATTCAAAATAATCTACAGAATTTAGAAATTAAATTTTAAAAATTATGTCTTGTTTATAATTGTGTTAGGTCATAATCTTTCTGAAAAGTACATGATATATGGTACTTATGCTCCCAACCTTCATGATCTTTGGTTGTCTTGGTATTTTGACCTTGTCTCAGAACACAAAGCCTTCATGTTAACTGATGGAGGGGTCACTGAGCTAACAGCACTGTTCAGTGTTTTATTTTAACAGTTCAATAGTAAGGTGAAGGGAACTCTCCTGAGACAGCCTCTAATAGCTCTATTACATTTTGCAAAGACCTCTTAAGATAATTGTTTTCAGAATCATGATATGGTCATTTTAGAATATCTAGACTGGATATGTGTTTCATCCATTCATTCTTCTATTTCTATTATTTTGCATCATATTAATTTTCATTGAATTAATCAGATTTAAAATATCTTGCAAAGTTCATTTAAAATAAAGTTTTTGAACATATATTGCAATGTGTTATTTTCTACTAATGAAAAAAAACCTCCAATTTATAGACCTACCCCTCACACTAGGGCTGGTATCACTTACCAGAGTGATAGTTGTGCTATTCAAAATGCCTGAGTGATTCTTCACATGATGAAGTTATGTAACTTACTTAATCACATTCATTTAATGTAAAGACATTTAATAATGCTTGACAGAAAATTTCATGGAACTATTAAAATAGACATGATAATATTTAAGTCTCATTTAGATATTAAACTAATTTGGAAAAAATTGCTCTTCTGAGGATGCAACCTGGGCTTTGTGTATGAGTTCCCTCATACAAAATTATTAATAAAGTATACAGCTAACAGATAATTAAGGAAATATAATCAGTGGCTGCCTCATTTTGTGAGACGGCAGAGTGAATTTCATGAGTACCAAAGAATAGTTAGAGGGTGATTATATGCTCAGTAGTTTCAGATGGTAATTACACTAACTAAATATGTGTCAAAATACATCAAATTCCACTTAAGTGTGTTTTAAAACCTATGTATACTCTACTTTGAGAAATTATATGTTAGGGGAAAAATAATGGAATTTGATCTCCCTTTGTTAGGGACAATATTATAAAATATTCAAGATGAAATTATGTTCATGATACTTTCTCTTTAGTATTTTTAGAAGTAATGCTCTGTAGCTTAAGATGGTCTCAAGCTGATATCAATGCTGTATGCTCCCTGGAATGATATGGAAGTAAGATTGTTGAATCAACAAAGAATTGTTCATTAAACAATTAAGCTGCTTCAGGAGTATTTGGTGTAATTTGTATAGATAAATTAAACTAGAACATATATTTTATGAAATTATCAAAATATCCCTAATGGAAAATACAACTGTCAGAAAAGGCTTAAAATAAAGTAAATGTAGTACATGTATTTACAGTAATCAATCAGAAGGAAATTGTATCAATAATAATATTTTTTATTCACTTAAAGCCATATGTTTTCAGATTCAGGTAGTTTAAAATCCTAAGTAGAACAAATAAAGTGGAAACACACTTTCTTCATATAAAATTAAAGCTTCACAATTTAACATTTCATAATAGTACATGTGTTTTGTTTGGTTTGGTTTTTCAAGATGGAGTTTCTCTATGTAGCTTTGGAGCCTATCCTGACACTCACTCTGTAGATCATGCTCGCCTCTAACTCACAGAGATCCACCTGCCTCTGTCTCCTGAGTGCTGGGATTAAAGGCATACGTGACCAACACCTGGCAACTGTACAAGTTTTTAAATTGAAAAATTAGAAACCTATGTGCTACTTAATATCATTAGCAGCACAAATAGAAAGATATCCAAACTTTGAGAGGCAATAACTAGCAATTTAGAAGTTTGAAATAGGTTTTTATTCATAAATTTCAAATAATATTTAAAAATAATCCTTAATGTTAATAAGTAATGAGCATTTATTACTGAAATATTTAGTGTTATATACATGGAGAAGAAAAGAGTACTATGAACTATCTCTATCTCAAAGGAGGACATGAGCAAAGATTACTTAACATAACACATGTTAAGAATTTCATGCCTCTAGCCTTCATAATTAAGCTAATATTAAAAGTGCGTTAATCTGGTTATGGTGCACACATATGTTATTTTAGTGCTTGAGGCAAAAAGGTCATGAATGGGAAGCTTGCCTAGGCTGAAATGGAAGAAAGATATATGAGAGAAGTGTGTGTGTGTGTGTGTGTGTGTGTGTGAGAGAGAGAGAGAGAGAGAGAGAGAGAGAGAGAGAGAGAGAGAGAGAATGTAGGAGAAGTAGGAAGACCCATTCACCAAAAGAAATATTTTATTTCCCTGAGAAACTGCCATACTGATTTTCAAAGAGGCTGTTCAAGTTTGCACTCCCACCAGCAATGAAGAAGGGATCCCATTTCCCCCTATCCTCTCCAGCATAAACTGTAATTTTTTATTTTAGCCATTTTATTTTACATTTTTATTAGTAACAAATTTCTTTTACAGGTCAATCTCAGTTCCCTCTCGCTCCTCTCCTCCCCTACCCCCCATCCCAACTCATTTCTGCTATCTAGGGAGGGTGAGGCCTTCCATGGGGCAATCTTCAAAGTCTGTCATTTCATTTAGAGCAGGGACTAGACCCACCACCATGTGTGTAGGCTGAGACAGTATACCTCTATGCCAAATGGGATCCCAAAATCCATTCCTATAAAAGGGATAAATACTGATCCACTACCAGATTTCCCAAAGATTGCCCAGACCTCCAAACTGACATCCTCACTCAGGGGGGCTGGAATAGTCCTATTCTGGTTCCCTAGCTATCAGTCTTGGGTCAGAGAGCAACACTTGTTCAGGTCAGCTGTCCCTATGGGTTTCTCCAGTGTGGTCCTGACCTCTTTGCTTATCACCTGACCCTCTCTGCAACTGGATTCCAGAATTCAGCTCAGTGTTTAGCTGTGGGTGTCTGCCTCTACTTCCATCAACTACTGAATGAAGGCTCTTTGATGGCATATAAGGTAGTCATCAACCTCATTATTGGAGAAGGTCAATTAAGGTATCCTCTCAAATACTGCTTAGATTGTTAATTGGTGTCAATTTCATAGATCTCTGGACATTCCCCTAGTGCCAGAGCTCTCTTTAAACCTATAATGGCTCCCTCCATTGTGGTATCTCTTTTCTTGCTCTCTCAATTCTTCCCTTGACTAAATCTTCCTGCTCTCTCATGTCCTCTCCCCTCCTCTTCTCTCCCTCTCTTTCTTTTAGCTCCCTCTCCCTTCCCCCATGCCCACAATTAGCTAAGGAGATCTTTTCCCTTTTCTTTTCCCCATGGACCATATATATCCTTCTTAGGGTCCTCCTTGTTTCCTAGCTTCTCTGGCGGCTTGGATTTTAGGCTGGTACTCCTTTGCTCTATGTCTAAAATTCATATATGAATGAATACATGGCATTTTTATGTGAGTGCCAACTCATACAGCCACTTTGGAAATATGTATGCAGATTCCTCAGGAAAATGTGAATCATGATCCAGCAGTTCCACTCTTAGTTATATACAAAAACAATTCTTAAAAAAAAGGACATCTATTCAACTATGTTCATAGCAGCATAATTTGTAATAGTCAGAACCTGGAAGCAAGTTAAATGCCCCTCAGCTGAAGAATGGATACATAAAATATGGTACATTTATACAATGGAGTACTACTCAGTGACAAAAACGATGGAATCTTGAAATTTGCAGGAAAATGAATGGAACTAGAAGAAATCATCCTAAGTGAGGTAACCCAGTCACAGAAAGACAAACATGTTGTGTACTCACTCATATATGGATATTAGATGTAAAGCAAAAGATTACCAGCCTACAATGGACACCTCCAGAGAACTTAGGAAACAAGGAGGACCATAAGAGAGACATACATGTTCCCCATTGCAATAGAAAGGACAAGAGTCCCTGAACAAATTGGGAGCATGGAGAGATGGCAGAGGGAGGTAGGAGAAAGAAGAGGGGAGAAGGGGAGTGGGGAGAAGAACATGGGGGATCAGAAAGATTGAGTTGGGGGAGGAATAATGGAGATCAAGAAAAGAGACACATTAATAGAGGGGGCTAGTATAGGTTTAATGAGAAATATGGCACTAGGGAATTGTACAGAGATCCACAATATGACCCCAACTAGGAACCTAAGCAATAGTGGAGAGGCTACCTTAAATGCCCTTCCCTTATAATGAGGTTGATGACTACCTTAAATGTCATCCTAGAGCCTTCATCCAGTAGCTGATGGAAACAGAAGCAGAGATCCACAGCTAAGCACTGAGCCAAGCTCCCAGAATCCAGTTTCAGAGAGGGAGGAGTGACCCACAAAGAGGTCAAGACCACTGTGGGAAAACCCACAGAACCAGCTGATCTAAGAAAGTGGGAACCCATGGACCCCAGTCTGACAGTTGGGGAACCAAAATAGGACCAAACAAGGCCCTCTGAAAGTGGTTGTCAGGTAGCAGCACTGGGCAGTCTATGGGGCCTCGGGCAGTAGAAACAGGATGTAATTCTAGTGCATGAATTGACTTCAAGGGCCTATTTCCTATTGATGGATACTCTCTTAGCCTAAGTAAACAGGGGGGAATCTAGGCCCAGCCCAAAATTACTTGACATATTTTGATGATCCCTCATGGAAGGCCTCACCCTCCCTGGGGAGTGGATGGGGTTGGAATGGGGGGTTTTTGGGGGCCATGGGATTATGGGAAGAAGAGAGAGAACTGAGATTGATATGTAAAATAAGATTTTTCTAATTTAAATAAAATTTATATAAAAAGAAATATTTTAGAGTATGTGCTTAACTTCTGGCTATTATAAAAAATGACCACAAACTTGGAGAGTTGTATATGACATTAACACCTCTTATTTCTGTATTCCGGGAAGTCCATGATCAAAGCTCTGATCTATAGACAGGAGTTTCTTGATTAAGCTCACATAGTGCAAGTAAATAGCTAACCCTTTGTGATTTATTTTCTTGTATATTGATTGATACAAATCCCAAAAGTTTGAACTAAAAGCTTTCCCTTCCCCAAAGACCTGCTTCTTTTTATTTCTTTAGAATTCTATCAACTGAAAGAGGAATACATACAGATTACAGATTCAGTTCATTGGAGAGAATATGCTTACCAGGTAGAAATAAATAGACAACTGTGAAGTGTAGCACAACAATGAAAATCAAAATATTTTAACAATCACACATCGCTAGATGAAGTAGTGTAGACACACTAATTGTCTTAATTTGCAAGCTTCCTTACATATTTTGATTTTGTTGTTGTTGTTCAGTTGTGATGAGGTCTCTTGTAGCCCCGACTGACTTTCAACTCCCTATGTAAGTGAAGATAACCTTCAATCCTATCCTTCTTCCTCTATCTTTCAAATACTGAGATTAAAAGTGTATACCATTACATTTGGTGCATTTTAAAATTTTAATGATTACCACAAAGAGAACAAAAATTATTACTTAACTCCCAAACTAATGTAGGTAAGCAATAATATTCCCTCCAAGAACTATAGACTTTTTAACATAGACTATCAGCATGAAAAACTCCCTTTCCATTTGTTGGTTGGGGGAGTGAGTCCAAGAGAGACTCCATTGTGGATGTAAGTTTCTGTCCTGCATTGTCATGTAGCCATTCAGTCCCAAATGAACACACAGAAGCTTATATTAATTATAAACTGTTTGGCCTATTCTTCAGACTTATACTAATAAACTCTTACAACTTAAATTAACCCATAATTCTTATTATGATTAGCCATGTGCCTTGGTACCTTTTCTTTTTTTTTTCATTCATTTATTTAGCTCATAAATAAAGTCATGCACAATTATGATACAGGATACAGTATGTTCACAATGGCATGGCTAAATTAAACCAATTAATATGTTATATCACACATATTCAAGATTTTTTTGTTTTGAGAACACTTAAAGTATACTATCTCACTACTTTTAAAATATAGCACATTGTTATCAACCATATTAATCATGCTCTCATTAGACCTCAAGAGTTAACAGAGTCCATGCCTCTTGTCCAACTGCAGTTTTATATCCTTAAACCAATCATTTCCCCATTGTTAAAAGACCCACATTGAAGCCTAATAGCCACAATTCTGCTCTCTGTTCCCATAAGTTCATCATTTCTAGGTTACACATAAAATTGAATTTGTTTGACATTTGTCTTCAAGTGTGTCACTTATTATTTTTTGGCAAGCATATAACTTTACTACTTACTAAAGATGAAATCAAATTTGCATGCACAGGTGAGCACTCACTGAAACACCTTGGATTTATCACATATTTGAGTTTCAATTAGCATATATATATATATATATATATATATATATAATATATATATATATAGCAGCAACAGCTTTTCCAGGTTCTGCAGTCATTTGAACAAAATTGTAGAAACATCCAGCACACTCCATTTAAAAAAAACAAAAAAACAAAAAAATAAACAAACAACTACAACAAAAAAGTAAAAACCAAAATCCAAAATCCCAGAAAACAGCGCACCTTTTCTCAGTAAGGCATTCTTATCTTGCTTCTTCTGCGTCTGGCTGATGACTCACTTTCTGCTCTTCCTATTCCTCGAATTCTCCTAGTCTGGTAGCCCTGCCTATTCTTCCTGCCCAGCTATTGGCCAATCAGCATTTTATAAAAGCAATATGAGTGACAAATCTTTACAGTGTGCAAGAGCATTATCCCACATCATTCCATGAAAAATATAATCTAGAAGTTAAAGGTATGTCTCTATTGAAGAAGACACTTCACACTGTCATAAGATTTGGCAGATTTGACATGGAATTAATCTGAAATCCTCTTACCTTTTATCCAGCTCTTCTTGTATTGGAAGGTGTTTTGAAAGAAACAATGAAAAAAATGCAAGAAAATAATCAGTAGTTCTACTCAGCTGTAGTGCCTATGAACCACAACAATGACCAACATAGATGGTAAAGTTGCACAGAACCCCACCCCTAAGTGGAGAGCTTAGACAATTAACAGCTGCCCAAAGTTAGTCTTCCCTGGAAATGAGTCTTGCAAATGCTTATACAATACTGAATTGTCATCCCTAAATACATATCCATCCAGACAATACTTCAAATTGTTGATCTGTATATATGTTCATTATATATGATGTATATGCATCAACAGTGGTTAGAGAAGATGAAGACCTGTGAAATGGAGAGGCATGGGTTGAATATAGAAGGAGATTACCTATTAAGCAATGAGAGGGAGTAGAGAAATGATGTAATTTTATTTTGAATGAAGGTTAAAAAGATGGAAAAACTGACAACTAAACAAAGAAACCAAACTATGGAAAAATCTATGGTACTAAGTTACATTTAAGCAAAGTGGCTTAAAATAATTTCTTTGAAAAAACAGTCAGAGCAATACAGATTTCCAATTAAAGAATCAAGTGATAAACTGGAAAACAAACAAACCAATAGAACTTCTTACAGAAGAAGATAATTTTTTTCTCTCTTTTTATTATTATTAATTCAAGTTAGGGAACAGGCTTGTTTCACATGTAATTCCCCTCTCCCTCTCCCTCTCCCTCTCCCTCCCCTTACCCCCAATCTGCAATTTTCTGCATGTCCGAATCCAATTGTGCCAGCACCATTTGTTGAAGATGCTATTTTTTTTTCCATTGTATGGATTTAGCACTTTTGTCAAAAATAAGGTGTTCGTAGGTGAGTGGATTAATATCTGGGTCTTCAATGCGATTCCATTGGTCTATCTGTCTATTCTTGTGCCAATACCAAGCTGTTTTCAGAACTATGGCTCTATAGTAGAGCTTGAAGTCAGGGATGGTGATGCCTCCAGAAGATCTTTTATTGTAAAGAGTTGTTTTGGCTATCCTGGGTTTTTTATTTTTCCATATAAAGTTGAGTATTGTTCTTTCAATGTCTGTGAAAAACTGTGTTGGGATTTTGATAGGGATTGCGTTGAATCTGTAGATTGCTTTTGGTAGGATTGCCATTTTTACTATGTTAATTCTGCCTATCCAAGAGCATGGGAGATCTTTCCACTTTCTGGTATCTTCTTTAATTTCTTTCTTTAAAGTCTCAAAGTTCTTATTGTACAGGTCTTTCACTTTTTTGGTTAGTGTTACCCCAAGATATTTTATGTTGCTTGTGGATATTGTGAAAGGTGATGTTTCCATGATTTCTTTCTCATTGAGTTTATCATCTGTATACAGTAGGGCTACAGATTTTTTTTTGAGTTAATTTTGTATCCTGCTACCTTGCTGAAGGTGTTTATCAGCTGTATGAGTTTCCTGGTAGAGTTTTTCGGGTCACTTATGTAGACTATCATGTCATCTGCAAATAGTGAAAGTTTAACTTCGTCCTTTCCAATTTGTATCCCTTTGATCTCCTGTTCTTGTATTATTGCTCTAGCTACAACTTCAAGTACAATATTGAAGAGGTATGGAGAGAGTGGACATCCTTGTCTTGTTCCTGATTTTAGAGGAAAAGCTTCGAGTTTCTCTCCATTTAGTTTGATGTTGGCTATTGGTTTGGTGTATATCGAGTTTATCATGTTTAGATATGTTCCTGTTATTCCTGTTCTCTCCAAGATCTTTATCATGAAGGGATGTTGGATTTTGTCAAAGGCTTTTTCAGCATCTAGTGAGATGATCATGTGGTTTTTCTTTTTCAGTTTGTTTATATGGTGGATTACATTAATGGTTTTTTGTATGTTGAACCATCCTTGCATTCGTGGGATGAAGCCTACTTGATCGTGGTGGATGATTTTTCTGATATGTTCTTGGATTCAATTCACCAATATTTTATTGAGTATTTTAGCATCAATGTTCATGAGGGATATAGGTCTGTAGTTCTCTTTCTTAGTCTTATCTTTGTGTGGCTTGGGTATCAAAGTGATTGTAGCCTCGTAGAAAGAGTTTGGCAATATCCCATCTGCTTCTATTGTGCGGAACAGTTTGAGGAGTACTGGAATTAGCTCTTCTTTGAATTTCTGGTAGAATTCTGCAGTGAAGCCATCTGGCCCTGGGCTTTTTTTGGTTGGGAGGCTTTTGATTACTGCTTCTATCTCATTAGGGGTTATAGGTCGATTTAAACTGTTTATCTGATCTTGATTTAATTTTGGTAAGTGATATTTATCCAGAAAGCTGTCCATTTCCTTTAGATTTTCCAATTTTGTGGAATACAGGTTTTCAAAGTATGACCTAAAGATTCTCTGGATTTCCTCAGTGTCCGTTGTTATATCCCCCTTTTCATTTCTGATTTTGTTAATTAGCATGCTCTCTCTCTGCCTTTTGTTAGTTTGGCTAGAGGTTTGTCTATCTTGTTGATCTTCTCAAAGAACCAACTCTTTGTTTCATTGATTCTTTGTACTGTTTTCCTAGTTTCTACTTTGTTGATTTTGGCTCTCAGGTTGATTATTTCTTGGTGTCTACTCCTCCTTGGTGTGTTTGCTTCTTTTTGCTCTAAAGCTTTCAGTTGTTCTGTCAATTCTCTAATGTGACTTTCCTCCAGTTTCTTCATGTGAGCACTTAGTGCTATGAACTTCCCTCTTAGCACTGCTTTCAGGGTGTCCCATAAGTTTGGGTATGTTGTGTCCACATTCTCATTAAATTCTAGGAAGTCTTTAATTTCTTTTTTTATTTCTTCCTCAACCCAGGAATGGTGCAATTGGGAGTTATTCATTTTCCACGCAAATGTAGGTTTTCTGCAATTCATATTGCTGTTGAATTCCAGCTTTAATGCATGGTGGTCTGATAAGATACAGGGGGTTATTTCAATACTTTTGTAACTGTGGAGGTTTTCTTTGCTGCCAACTATGTGGTCAATTTTTGAGAAGGTTCCATGTGGCGCTGAGAAGAAGGTATATTCTTTTGTGTTTGGATGGAATGTTCTATAGATATCTGTTAAACCCAGTTGGGTCATAACTTCTTTCAGATCCTTTGTTTCTTTGTTAAGTTTCTGTCTAGTGGTTCTGTCCAATGGTGTAAGGGGGGTGTTGAAGTCTCCTACTATAAGTGTGTGTGGTTTTATGTGTGGTTTGAGCTTTAGTAATGTTTCTTTCACAAATGTGGGTGCCTTCGTATTTGGAGCATAGATGTTCAGGATTGAGATTTCATCTTGATGGACTTTTCCTGTGATGAGTAAGAAATGCCCTTCTTCATCTCTTTTGATTGATTTTAGTTTAAAGTCCAATTTGTTAGATATTAGGATTGCTACACCGGCTTGTTTCTTGAGGCCATTTGATTGGAAAATCTTTTCCCATCCTTTTACTCTGAGGTATCGCCTGTCTTTGAAGTTGAGGTGTGTTTCTTGTAAACAGCAGAAGGATGGATTCTGTCTTCGTATCCATTCTGTTAGCCTATATCTTTTTATGGGTAAATTAAGACCATTGACATTTAGGGATATTAATGTCCATTGTTCGTTGGTTCTTGTTTGTTTTGGATTTATTGTTGGTGGTGTCATTGTGTGTGGATTTTGCCCTCCTGCTTCTTTTTGTGTTTGGCAAAATTAGATTATCTATTGCCTGTGTTCTTGTGCATGTAGTTATGTTCCTTAGGTTGGAGTTTTCCTTCCAGAACCTTCTATAGTGCTGGATTTGTGGACATGTATTGTTTAAATCTGTTTTTGTCATGGAATATCTTGTTTTCTCCATCTATAATGATTGAAAGTTTTGCTGGGTACAGTAGTCTGGGTTGACATCCATGCTCCCTTAGTGCTTGTAGGGTATCTATCCAAGACCTTCTGGCTTTCAGAGTTTCCATTGAGAAGTCAGGTGTGATTCTAATTGGTTTCCCTTTATATGTTAGTTGGCATTTTTCCTTTGCAGCTCTTAATATTTTCTCTTTATTCTGTAGATTTGTAGTTTTGATTATTATGTGTCGGGGGGACTTCTTTTTGTGGTCCAGTCTGTTTGGTGTCCTATAAGCTTCTTGTACTTTCATAGGCATATCTTTCTGTAGGTTGGGGAAGGATTTTGTTGAATATGTTTTCTGTACCTTCTATGATTTTGTTGAATATGTTTTCTGTACCTTTGAGCAGTGTTTCTTCACCTTCTTCTACACCTATTATTCTTAGGTTTGGTCTTTTCACGGTGTCCCATATTTCCTGGATATTTTGTGTTAGGGATTTGTTGGACTTGAGGTTTTCTTTGGTTGATGAATGTATATCCTCTAGCGAGTCTTCAATAGCTGAGATTCTCTCTTCTGTCTCTTGGATTCTATTAGTTATACTCACGTCTTTAGATCCTGATCGTTTATCCAGTCTTTCCATTTCCAGCATCGCCTCATTCTGTGTTTTCTTTATTGTGTCTAATTCAGCTTTCATGCTTTGAACTGTTTCAAGAGCTTCCTTCACTTGTTTGGTTGTTTTATCTTGGGTTTCTTTAGCTTCTTTAAGAGATTTGTTTATTTCTTGAATTTTTTGGTTTGTCTTTTCCTCTATTTCCTGTAATTTTTTGCTTGCTTTTTCTTCTATTTCTTTAAGGGATTTTCTTGTTTCCTCTTTGAAGGTCTCTATCATCTTGCTGAGATAATTTTTGAGGTCCATCTCATCTTCATGCACTATGTTGGGCTTTTCAGGTCTTGCTGGAGTGGAGTCCCTAGATTCTGGTGGTGTCATATTGGTCTTTCTGTTGTTGAGCGAGTTCTTATTCTGTCTTCTTCCCATATTGTTTTCCATTGATTGCAGGAAGGATCTCTCTATTTCCTCTTGTTACTCTGTAGTGTGTGGGGGCCAGGAATTCAATGTCCGAAGCTCTGGATGGTCTTGCCTCTCCTCGTAGTCTGCTCACTCTGCAGGAGTTAGGCCTCCATAGGGATCCTCCAGGCAGATCGGTCGCCGGGAACGGAAGGAAGTGTGTCCTGTACTCAGATTCAGGGAGCTCCTCCCTGCCTGGGCGTGTCTGTTTCAAGCTAGGACAAGCCTGGAGGGATCTGGGTGGATGGCGCTTAGGACAGAAGTTGGGTAAAAGCAGGGGATCTCTCACCTGGTCTGGTCTGTGATGAGTCAGTGGAAGGGGAAGGAAGAGTGTCCTGTACCCAGATTCAGGGAGCTCCTCCCTGCCTGGGCGTGTCTGTTTCAAGCTGGGACAAGCCTGGAGGGATCTGGGTGGATGGCACTTAGAACAGAAGTTGGGTAAAAGCAGGGGATCGATCACCTGGTCTGGTCTGTGATGAGTCGCCGGAAGGGGAAGCGAAGATAACAATTTTTAAAAGAAGTTGAAAATAGAAGAAAAGATACACAGAGTAAATATTAAATAAAATGATTGCAGTTATATTAGTAACTGAGGAAAATGTATTTGTGACTTGAAAACATTATTAAATTATTAATTAATCAATAACTAATTAGGCAATTCATGAATAAAAATACAACTCATTGAAAAATAGTGAACTACCAGTGACTGATGCAAATATATATATATATATATATATATATACATATATATATATATGTATATATATATATATATATATATATAGAGAGAGAGAGAGAGAGAGAGAGAGAGAGAGAGACTCTCAATGCTGTATATACTATACAGTGAAAGCAAAAACTAAAATAATTAATAATGTGACAAATTTTATATCAATGCTTTGGACTTTTTAACTATTGTCAGTAAATCAAAATCAATATTAGAAAAAATTGTACTCAAAGTAAAGATCAAAGCAGATAACTCTACATGCAGCACACGTAACGCTATTAGAATAAAAGCAAAAGGATGTCCTCAGTGAAATATGTCTTTAAGTACTTACATAATGAAAGAAAACATATAGAAATTCATATTAATGAATTCTGAAATATGTAGCCAGCAAGATATCTCAACAAACAAAGATACTTGCAAGCAATATTACCTACCTTTGTTCAGTCTCCAAATCCCACATGAGGGAACTGTTTCCTGAGCTTCGTGGCACTCACACGCCTACCTCAGAGACAAAGAAACAAAGATTAAATAACTTTCTTTAAATGTTTTTTTTCAAAAAAAAAACAACTCCTGGTAATTCTGACATCTCAAGAGCATTTTTATAGCTTCTATGTCAATTTCATTGTTAGTTTTGCTTAAGATTTTATGAATTATATACTAATCTATGGGTTTTCATTGTCTGAAAAATTGTTGGCAAAATGATAGTAATTACCATTCATTATAGTTTTTAATTGATTGGTTTACACTGATGCAGTCTTTTGTATATAGACTCTGTCTTCTAGAAATACTGAGACTCTGGTCAATTCATATAATTTGCCTTTTTCACATATCATTTTCAAACTCATGGGATCTTTCCTTTTAATCCTTAACTACCAAATTTTGGCCCAGCCATGAACAGAGACTGAGCCCATGAGCTGACTTCAAGCTCTATTATAGAGCTATAGTTCTGAAGCTTCCTTTAACTTTTTAAATACCACTTTTAGTAACACTCACCAAACAAATTGACTTGTAGAGTTAGCTTTCTAATTTTAAAGAATATTCATGTGTAGATATTTTGCTAAGAGTTTTACCAGAAAAGAATGCTGAATTTCACTACTGAATATATTTCTTCATAAGTTTTTCATCTTTTAAAAATATATAAAAGCACAGTAGTATCTTTTATATATTAAAAATAATATGTCTTACTGTGAAAGTAGTTCAAGCTTTGCCATAAGTTAATTAGATCTGCATTAACTGATATTTCAGTGTTAGATATTTATATTTTGACAAATGCTATCTCTCCACATCATTCATTATTGATATATTGATAATGAAAGACTATCCAAGGAAAATTCTGAAAGGTAAATCTTACATGGTGAAGAAAATATTAATTAATTTGTATATACTACTGTGACCTTTAGTTTTCTGTATAAATGGCTTAAATTGCTTCTTAAATGGCACAATTATGACTTTCTGTTGTCTGTTCCAACTACAAAGTAATTCAGTAGTTTAGAAGATAAGAGTACCAAATAATAGAGAAGAAACCACACCATTTATGTGGAGTGGAGAAAGAAGAAAGTGAGTTAATGACTACAAACTATTGGAAAATCAATGGCCTTCTGCTGTTTTTAGATAAATGCAGTCACAAGGCAATGGCACAGTAATGAAGTGGCAAAGAAAAGCAAAACTACTACTAACAATTCTCTTTTTGACCAGGACAATGCAGGTGACAGAAATGTTTACAGAGAAGTGGCAGGCCCTTTTTATTTTTTAATTTACTTTGTTGTATTAACCATATTTATTGTCACTGTGTACATGTAAATATATACTCATTGATTGGGCACTATTACTGTCACAAGTTTGGCTTGAACTGACTTGTGTTAATGGGTAATAATCATATATGAGGAAATATATTTATCACTAGTTTTGAGCACTTTTTAAAAATTTGAAATAAGAGAAAATTTTAACCTTTATACATCCCATAGCTGCTTTACAACCGAAGAAAATATTAAAGAAAAGCCCATGACTCTGCATGTATGTATTTAGATATGAGACCCAATGACTTTACCTTAGAGATAAGCCTTTGTCCTGTTGTTTGGGACCAGTACTTGTTTTAACCTATTTCACTGCAAGGATGATACTTTTTTGGCAACTTTGAAGGCCTGTTTTAATAACTAGGTCCCTGCTCCACATGAGTCTTCGGCAGTGTGATACATTACACTTGCTCTTTCCAACATCATATTTACTGTTTTCATGATGAAAACTTGCAAAATCCACTTTTAAGAATTTTATTGAAACGTGTTCTCTTTCATAAAATGTATCCTGAGTATGGATTCTCCTCCCTCAACTCTTCCTAGATTCCCCCCACTTCCACAACAATCCACACCATTTAATACTGTTATAGTCTTCTCTGCTCAGTAACACACAAGAACTTTCGTTCCTTTCTAACAGTAACTCAGTATCCATTGATTAATCTTTCTGCTGTAATTTAGTATCTATTGATTAATGTTTCTGTTTCCTATTCCTCCCCACTCTCCCTCATATTAATTTCATGGAGTGAATATCTGGGACATAGCCAATGTTCACGGCTGAGCACTGAATGAATAAATTAATGAACGAAAGTCTTTCAGATACACGTTCAATAAATAAATCACACTATCCACAAGGATGTGATTTTAAGTGTAAAGAATTGTGTAGCTCTAACTGCTTGAAGCTCTACACTTATTGTGTCAATTATTTTTCATATTTCTATATATGTGATGTTTCTTATCAGTTTTCTAATATCAATAATTTTTACCCAGCCTAAAATACTTTATGGTTTATCATGGAGCTGTTAGATACTAACTTTGTATTTTATGTTAGAACATTTTACCAGCTAAAATACTCCCTCTAGATTTAAATCATCCATATTATTTGGAAATCACCAAGATATGAGAGAGGAAATAAACTCATTAGAACTTGTAAATTTGAATGTTTATAACGAAATAATGCATAGATAATTATAGAGAAAATAGAAAGCCTTAACAATTAATATATATGTACAATATAGATTTCTGAAAAAATTCATCAGTCAAAGTAATTAGTATTGAATGATAGCTGAACCTCCATCAACAGATATGAGAAACATTCTGAGAGCTTTGTATTTGTACCTTCATTGGCAATGAAGGCTACTGTGGAATAATCCTATTACACACTGTAAAAATTTGTCACTTGGATTAGTTTAATATAATGCTGATTGGTTAGTAGCCAAGCAGTAAGTATAGGTGGGGCAACCAAGCTGTGATGATGCGAAGAGACTGAGAGACTCTGAGCCAGGAAACTTCCACCTATAGAAGTTGAGGCCTGATGATTTGAAAGTATTAGAACCCCTGTATTCACTTCTAAATATCCCATTTCACTGTTGCCAAAATGTAACATTCTTTGGACCTTTAATTTTTTAATTCACAAATGGATAAATTATTAAAGTTACTATTCATTAAAATCATGGTGCAGTGTAGCAGTTCTCAACCTGGAGATTATGACACTTTTTTTTTGGGGGGGGAGTTGAAGAACTCTTTTACCAGGGTTGTCATATATATACTGATTCATAACAGTAGCAAAGTTACAGGTATGAAAGGGCAACAAAATAAATTTTGTGGTTGGAGTTTACCACATGATCAACTGTCATAAAAGGTCGCAGCATTAGGGAGGTTGAGAACCACTGGTGTAGAAGATCAAGTTTATAGAAACCCATAATTATGTAAAACAAATTGTCTTCCCAATCATGCAGATTTAAACACTTCAGAGTAACAAGTATTTGGAGATTATCCACTAAAGAGGAAATCATAAATTCACTCAAACTTTAATTTCTTAAATGATCACAAATGGCCACTGTGTAGCATCATGGACCTCAGGATGGCCTTTTGATACATTTTTTTCTTGAAAGGAAAAAACATAAAGAAAGTTAAAAAAAGAAATATGTAGAATATAGAGGCATAGCAAATCTTGTGATGCATTTTCAAGTACAAAAATAAATCTGTAAAATGGAGCAAATTTTCCAATTTTAGATTAGAAACATGGTCCATGCTCATTCTTTTGCAAACTGATAGTTGTTTTCATGTAAAAGTAGACATCTGTAACCACTTCACAGATTCTGGGAATTGTGATCTGAACATGGCATATGGTAGCAAGTGATGGATCTGAGGAGATAAGGCTAAGTTTAGATGTAACAAAATTTGCTAGGTTTCATTTAAAACTAAATGCAAGGAATATTCTGTCATCATTAGTAACTAATAGTTTAAACGGTATTAAATATAAACTTTGAACTTCTGTTTGATCATTTCCCCAATAACATTCATATTTTGTTAATCTTGATATATATTCTACAGTTAGATTAAAATTCAAAAATCATAAATATGTGCACATATTATACACATACTCTAAAGAATATGTACTGTAAATCCCAACAGGAAAAATGAGACTACTACCACAAATTTTCAGCCAAATTTGAGGCAAGCTTTATTAAATACTGTCTGGTTCCACACTTGGGATTTCTAGAGTGTGACACTGAATTACATTAGTAAGGGCATTATAAAGGCAAACCCCACACTTTGTCCCTATACTTCCTGCCTTTGTCCAATATGGACAAGATTGCAATTTGACATACTTCCTGCCGTTGAACCTCCCATTATATGTTATCAAGCACACATTTTGTGCAGTTGGGAGAGCCAATCTTGTTTATAGAAGAAGAAAAACCACATGACTTGTCAAGCTTGCTGTTTTGCTTGAATAACAGTCCCCAGTATTTAAGGAAGTGATCTGTCTTGGGCAAGTGGGACTTACAGGTTAGAGGCATTTTTATACATAACAATAGGTACAAATCCATCAAAAACATATAAAAGATTAATATTTATTCATATAGGAAATAAGTTCACATAAACTTTAAATTTCTGGATTCTTTTAGAATCTAGACAACTCCGATAGTATTTACTAATTTATTAGTATTCTAGACATAATTGTCAAACATACACTAATAGTTACTGTTAATTCACAAGATTCACCATGATTCTACCCTACTCCAGCTCAGTCTCAAGAAAGGTAATAACAATCTCTCTAAGTACACACAAAACTATCTGTAGATTTACCAAGACACTTTTCTTAGGTGAATCTTCGAGGCAGGAAGGAAGGCTGGTTTCCCCTCCTCCCACACCTGAAGAGTCATTCCTGTTTAAGTTCTCTATATGTGGTTAGATTTTTACCACCATCTTACAGGAACTTCTTTCCTGCATCATAAGTCATTTAACCCGTCTCCTGCTGCAATAAATGGGAGTTTATCTGGAACTGTATTTGTATGATCTGTGCTTTCACAGAATATAGGTTTGAAATTTTAAAAGGAATTTCCTGCTTCTGGCATAACTAAATCTCAGGGCATTCTTCTTTAAAGATGTGGTAGAACAAATCACACAAATGAAGCATCTTATAACAATACCATGCTTTTCTTCAAGATAAGTTGGATGGAAGTTGATGTGGTCTCCATTGGATGCTCTTCTTGAGAATCTACAATATCAAGTATGTTGACTCTTATCTGGACAACCTGGAAAGATTTGGCTTTCAAAGTTCCTTTTTACTGTTGAAGAATCAGCTCTCACATCACTGTAGGCCATTGTATGTTACCTATGTCTTGACAGATGCTTAGTAGTGGCTCAGTATTGTCCTAAGTTTTTTGGAGACTTCTCTTGGCTTTGCAGATAGTTTGTCCTTCTTTAACTAATAGTGGAATATTTAAACTTGACTTTCTTTTCTGCCATCACTTTGATAAAATTCTGCTTTAATACCACTCAGGGAATTAAGTTGCATCCCTTACTATAACCCTATTTTAAGGGCAACCTGCCAGCATTCTTGATATTTGCAAAAGTCCTTTTGCCATATGTGTAAATTGAATGGGCATGATCCACATATGCTCATATATTTGAATGCTGTTCAGGGTTGTTAGAATAATTGGGGAAGGATTAGTAGATGTGGCCTTGTTAGATGAAGTGTGTTAATGGGATGAGAATATACTTTCCTCCCAAAACTTCACTGAAATTTCTACAAAAATGACTACATACTCTGAAAACAAAACAAACAATAAAAAAACAAGTCTTAATATATATAAGAAAATCACATTGCCCTGCATCCTATTTGAATACCATGGATTAAAGTTCAATATCAACAATAGAAATCTTACAAAATCAAACAAACCGAATACCTCACTACTGACTAAAACATAGGTGGATACAGCAATTAAGAAGGAAATTGAAGATTTTACAAAATTGAATGAAAATTAATGTATAACATATCCAAAATATGGCACAGAATCAAGGCAGTTCTAAGAGGCAAGTTCATAGCACTAGGTGTCTACACAAAATTAAAAATAATTCTTTCTTCTCCTGTTTCTTTCTTTTGTTTAATTCTGATGTAATGGATTTGTTTGGTCTTATTATATTTTATTTTATCATTAATAATATCACAGTCACACCCCAGTGTCTTTTTTTCTTGAAAATAACCAATTTATTTTGAAATGAATTTAATGTTAATGTCTTATTCCCTGCATTTTTTCTTGTAAAGAGAAGAGCCATTTAGTTGCAATTCTTTTGAATATTTGTTGTTTTTACTTATAAGAAATACAGAAAATAACTATTTTAAAAGTTATATCTCATATTTTAGCTTGAGTTATTAGTGAGAAACTAGTTGCTCTTGCAGTGAGCTGATATCCCAGGTTGAGATGCAAGAATCAAAAAGCTGCTGTTAGGTGGTTATTTTAAAACATGCACAGATTTGTTCTTAAGAATCTATAGATCAGTGTAAACTTCTACACCTTCCTCTCTTGTTAAACAAAGCATGTAATCTAAATGCATATATGTGTTTATTTGTGTGTTTATTTATATATTATAATGCTGCCCAAAGAAATGGAATTTAGCATTTTTGCACTTTGATTTTAGAGGAAACACATTGTAGTTTGTCAATTAGAGCTAACAACCTTCTTGTGAAAGCACAGATTGTTATATTCTCCAGTTTTACAGAGAAGCACATATTTTACATTTTGGGAGTTGAGGAACTTGGATTTTATGGCTTTCCTTAAAGTTGTTTTCTATATTATTTATTTGCAACCTACCACATGAATTTTAAAATCTCTACCTCAGAAGTCATCATTTCTGTTTGTGTCTTTTAGAATCTCTCCTCACCTTAACATGTTACTTTGACAATATTAATACAACAACCATGAAGGTAATTCACATACTGGCCCTGTGAATTCTGAGAGTATCACTTTCCTGTTGCTAATAAAGAGCAAGAAACTGTGTTATGAGTAGAGAATGGACAGAAAAAAATCCCAATTTTCCATGCAATTAGAGATTTTGCTGTGAGGATTCCAGCTGACTGTGCACATGGTACAAAGTGTTTCTCTCTCTTAAAAATGACATTGAAATATAGAACAGTTTTGTGTTTCTTAAACATCTGAATAAAAATAAATTTACAAAATAAAACAATTAATTTTGTCTCAGTGTTTTACAAATGAGTATAGTACAGAGCACATAAGTAGTAACTTAACCTAAATGTCAGATAATTTTAGCATATTTTGTAAATCTATGTTAATTGATAAACCAAAACCAAAACAAAACAAATCAAAAATATCTAGGTTAATTCTATGAACAGCCATAGGGATATGCTACCTGTTTTATCCAACACTGTTTTGCAAAAGGAAGAATGGACAAGTAAGTATAAATTTTATTTAAGATTTTATCATGTTCTTTACTTAGTTCAACTCTACTTGGATCTTTTTTATGTCACAGGACAGAAATTGTGACCATTACTGTAATTCCTTTTTTTCTGCTAGTGAAAATTGCATTACAAAATAGGTAATGCAAGTCTAGTGCCCATGAACAGTAGCACCTCTGAGCATCTCTACATGAAAGCTGATTTTACTATCACTTAAGGAACTCATTACCCTTTTATGAGGATTGCATGCTGCTTTACAAACATAGCACTCTAGTAACATTGTAGAGCATCATTATTCTTGCTAGTGGCATTTTGTTAAAACAAGGAAAGTCTTGAAAATAATTTTCTCGGTATTAGTCTTCTGTGCCAGGTGTAGGATACCAGAGCATTTTGCTGAATGTTTAGTTTTCTTTCAGCTGGTTCTCCATCTAGAAATTGTTACCATATGACAGTGCATATAATTTTGATTTGATCAGTGAGATATGAAAATTTAGAACACCTTCATTATAAATGGGGTGAGCAAAAACTCCTACAAAGAGGCCAGTGTAAGTTCAACATTAGCACGGTTTTAACATGGAAATTTTGGTTTCAAATATCAGAGCTGGTTATTTTAAGTGCAAAAACATCCAAGCAACTGACATCACAGGTTATAGAGAATGCTTGATGAATTGGTACTAAGTGTTTGTGATTACTAAAAGCCAAATCATGATAGTGTGAGACTGACAGGTTATATATAGAGAAAATGTTCAAGTTTATTTTTATAATATTAAAGCCATTGGCTGCTTTATTATATTGTTTTCATTGATGATTGAGATACGAAAAAAGTCTTAAAGAATATGCTCAGTGATGGAGGTGGATATTATTATTACTTGTGTCAAAGAGCAGAAGGAATTACAAGCAGGACCAACTCACAGTACACAGTACTCCACTCTAAGTCAGAAAAGGATATTTGAATCATACTTGATGAGGTGTTATGACAGGAAGATTATCTGCAAAGCTGAAAATCAATGAGAGACTTTTATGAAATGTAATTTAGTATATAACATGAGGAAATAAAATGGCTTTTAGAATTTAGAACCTCTTCAGAATAGGACAATGCATAGCTAAGTACATATCAACTCATTCTGTTATGTGAAATCCATAAAGGTTAAAGTCTTCTGGGTATTCTAGGGACAGAAAAAAATTGTTCATAGCCAACAACTGCTTCAAGATGTGAATATATTTGAATTCTTAATCCTAATGAGTCATATCTTTTACTACCTCTTATGTGACTATACTCTTCTTACAAATAATGCTAAGATTTTTATATGTATCATGTTTAATTTCAGTTTTGTGTGTTTATCTGTGTGCTATTAGAGCCAGGATAGGTACCAAGGCAGCATAGACAAGAATATGAAAATTGCATTACTATAAACTATCAAGCAATTATTAAAAATAGTATATACTATTTTGTATATATTATGACAATTTCAAATGATATTTGTGTTTTAATTATACACTGTGGTACATTTACACAATGGGGCACTACTCAGTTGGGGAAAACAAAACAATGGAATCTGGAAATTAGCAGGCAAATTGATGGAACTAGAAGAAACCATTCTGAGTGAGGTAACCCAATCACAAAAAGACAACATGGTTTGTACTCACTCATATGTGGATTTTAGACATAGAGTAAAGGATTACCAGCCTACAATCCACACTGCCAGAGAAGCTAGAAAGCAAGGAAGACCCTAAGAGAGACACACATGGTCCCCTGGAGAAGCAGAAAGGAACATGATCTCCTGAGCAAATTGGGAGCATGGGGGGAGGGGAGAGGGAACTAGGAGAATGAGAAGGGGAAAAGATGAGGGGTGAGGAAGACATGATTGGGCAGGGAGGTTGAGTTGAGGGATGAACAAAGGAGAGCAAGATAAGAGATAATATAATAGAGGGAGACATTATAGGTTTAAAGAGAAATCAGGCACTAAGGAAATGTCTGGAGAGCTACAAAGATGACACCAACTAACAATCTAAGCAACAGAGGAGAGGCTACCTTAAATGCCCTCTCATGATAATGAGATTGATGACTGATTCATATGACATCGTATAGCCTTCATCCAACAGTTGGTGGAAGTAGAAGCAGACACCCACAGGTAAACCTTGAATTGAACTGGAATCAAGTTGCAGAGAAGGAGGACTGATGAGCAAAGGGGTCCACACCAGGCTGGTGAAACCCACAGAAACAGCTGACCTGAACAAGGGAGAGCCCTTGATCCCCAGCCTGATAGCTGGGAAACCAGCATGGGAATGATCCAGACCCCCTGAATGTGGGTGTCAGTGAGGAGACCTTGGAAATCTATGAGACCTCTTGTAGTGGATCAGTACTTATCCCTAGCATAGGAATGGACTTTGGGAGCCCTTCCGACATGGAGGAATACTCCCTCAGCCGAGACACAAGGGGATTGGCCTAGGCCCTATCCCAAAGAATAAGAAAACTTTGAAGACTCCCTATGGAAGGCCTCACCCTCCCTGGGGAGCAGAGTGGATATGGGATAGGTAGGGTGTTAGTTGGGGGGGGTCAGGGGAGAAGGGGGAGTTGAAGGGACCTGGGACTGACATGTAAAATAATTTTCTTTGTAATTAAAACAATAAAAATATATAAAATGTATGAATGGAGATTTAAATTCTTTTTATTAATATTTATTTTATTTATGTATATGCATGTGTGCTTCTATGATTATATTCCATGTATATGATGTATGTGAGTGCCTGAGTAGGCCAGAGGAGGGTGTCAGATCCAGTGAAACTGGAGTTACAGGGTATTGTTAACCATGTGATATAAGTATTGTTGAACCAAACTCTACTCCTCTGGAAAAACAGCAAGTGCTCATACCCTCTGAATCATGTTTCCAGCCCTGGTGATTTCATTAAGAAACTTTTTGAAAGATAGAGATAATATCAAAATGAAACTATTCAAATATATTATTTCATTGTTTATGCTAACATTTCTGAACATGACGAATCGTTTTATAACAAACTTGAAAATGTACTAAGTAGACTCATTTTCTCTTTCAAATCCCAGATGAAATAAGGTAACTATGTGTTTGGTTCAACTGACTCTACTTTCTAATATGCTAATTCAATTTTATTTTAATTGGATTTCAGGTCATATTTTTAAACTATAGACAATTGACCTTGTAATCCTCATGAACAGGTCTCTTATTCTATTTTAACTAAGTAATTATTGGAGAAAATTGATATTCTCTTTTGACAAAGTTCTGATTTCCAGTTGACATAGTCTGAATTTGAAATTTCTTTTCCACTTATTTTTCTCATTACAATATATCCCTCTGTATCTCAATTTTTAATTTATTAGAGGAACCATACATTTCAATTATAAAAGAAACCATAAGATAAGAAAACCCTTCAATGTTTTTAACTGCTGCACCTTTGTGTGACATACCCAATGGCTTATGTAGTTATGCTTTAGTCTAGTCAGTAGTTCTTTATAAACAAATTTAATGCACAGGTTTCCAGCTGCAGATGGGGGTAGTGATAGGCACTCTTAGGTTTTATTCCTCAACACTATAAAAGCGAAGGTGTGTAGACTAGAGAAAAAAGAGGAGTTGAGGGGTAGAAAGAAGGAAATCACCACTTGAGCAGAGGTGGTGATTAAATGAATTTTCTGATATAGATATGTGTCTCTTGACTGAGGTAAATTTGGGCAAGTGTGTTCTAAGTTAACACAACATACTTTTTATTTGTTGACTTAGTGTTTATTGAGTATGTATCAATTCTCCAAACACTGTTCAAGGCTTCAGAAATAAACCAAGGGCCATAAACCCTCTGTCATACTGATTTATTTTGGAAGGAAATTTAACAAGGCAAAAGTCCAGGCATGGCTCACAGTGTTCTTTGATGTAGTATCTATCCTGTGGCAAAGAGACATGTGACACTTCCAATGAGTGTGCTATCCTCTTTCCTTCTCCTTGTCCTCTATATATCCCATAGTTTAATAACTTGATCTCATTTTTCCATTGACCAGAGATCCATAAACATCTAAGATTCCTATGGGTTGACTTAATTGCTGGTGAGTCAGGGTGTCAGAATAGGAAGCAAATTGCTCATGACAGACCCTTGAATTAACCTCTGGGGGGAAAAAAACATTCATTGAAAAGGCAGGGAAAGAGAGGGATTATTGGGAGGATTACATATACTCATAAAAGCAAATGGAGTAACATATAAAATGCCACCAGTATCATAGAAAAAGAAAATGTTAGCATCAAACTTGTGTTTTCTTTATTTTTTTTCATTTTACATACCAAACCCAGAACCTCCTCCCTCCCCTTCTCACACCATCTTCTTTCCCCACTGCCCACCTCGTATCCACTCCTCAGATGGGATAAGGGCTTCATTATAGGAGTCAACCAAGTCTGGCCTACCAAGTGAAGGCAGGATCAAACCCCTCCCTACCCTGAAACAAGGCTGAGCAAGGTATCCCTCCATAGTGAATAATTACAAGTGAGAAATAGGAGCTGGGTGGCGGTGGTGCACACCTTTAATCCCAGCACTCAGGAGGCAGTGGCAGACAAATCTCTTTGAGTTTGAGGCTAGGCTGATCTGCAGAATTAGTTCCAGGACATCCAAGTCTACAGAAGAAACCCTTTCCTCAAAGAAATAAAAATAAAAAAAAAAGTGTGAAATGTGGCTGCTAAGGTGTCTCAATGAGTAAGGTCTTGGGGCACAAGGGTTAGGACTTAAGTTTGGGTCCCTAGCACCTTTGCACTTATAAAATTTGATCATAACATTGTCTTCTGTAAATTGAGGCCTGAGGGCACATATAGGTGGATCATGGGTGGCTGGCTGGCCTGCAAATATAGCCAAAAACTATGAGCTCCACATTCAGTGAGAGTGTTAGCTCAAAAAATATGTGGAGTGCAATTAAGATAGACATACTTATATCAACCTCTGGGAGACACAGTCCATAATACAGATGATTACACCTTTGCACTTGTATAAGCCACTTACTCACTCACACTAGAAGGAATGTAAAATGTCAAGATTAATTATGTCTGAAAGTAACTTTTGTTTGGGAGAATATATACAGAAATAATTAAAACTAACTTTAAAAAATCACTGATATAGCCTAGCACTGCATTCCTCTTTAAAGAAGAAACCAGAAAGATAGTACCTTATTATCCTTATTCCTCAGTTAAATCTGGTAGCACATTTCAGACTAAGTTTCAAATCTTTGTTACAGTATCTTGGCAAAAGTAGGAACACAGACTGAGTCAAACATGACACATCCATGAACTCAGCAAGCACAAGTCAGTAGGTCCAGTTTTAAATGTGTTACTTGTTTTTATTTCTATTTAAGTGTCTTTTGATTTTGCCTCACATTGTTTTCAGTCCCGTCATCAGTTCCATAACATTGTATCTCTACTTCTTCAAAATATGCAATAATTTGATTATTCATAATAAGTTGTTTTAAGTTTTGATGAAATAACATGAATTCCCTTTTTCTTACCATAAAAAGAAGTATAATTAAACAAATAAAGAGATTAGCAGAGAAATGTCTTATCTGAGTGAGTAGCATTGACAGGAAGCATTTTCCGAATTATGTATATGGAGTGATAATATTCAAAAATAAATTTGATAATAAATAATAAATTGGATAATAAATAATAAATAATAAATCTGATCAAGTAGAATTGGAATCTATTTTTGGAAATTAGGTAACACTGTTTCTGTATTGTGGGAGTTTTTCTGAAGTCTCTAAGGAGGTATGTTGCAATGCCAGGAGGAGATGGATTGTTTCTAACCTTGTGTTAGGCATCATAATTCAATAAATATTTGCTAAATTAATAAATATCCTAATGAATGCTGTGGCATCAAATACTGGGCTCTCAGGACTCGTTTCTCCCCAGTGTGTTTAACTATAGGACCATTTTGTTTCTACTAGCAAACTGAAGTATGGAGTATATTTTTGATAAAGCTAATGTTCAATTCCTGGAAGAGAGTGTATTACTGGGAATCCCTTTTTCCAAAACCTTCTCTAAAGCAAATCAAGTTTAAGAAATAATTTTTCTGTTATCAGAAAAATTCAATAAGTCCTGCTGCATGCCTGCAGTTCCGGTTACTGTACAGAGCACTGAGAATGCTAAGAATCAAGCCCCCGCTTTGCCGATTCTTTTGCCTGTGTATTGGAATAATCCAAGCTTACCTTGTTTACTTAGCTGCAAACTCCAGCATGCAGGGGATGCTATGCAGACATAGATAAGAGGATTGTCTCTTGCTGTGTGTGTGAGCATGATTTTAATGAGGAGGCTAGCCAGAGTAATGAGAGCCAACAGTGGGTGAGAGGAACAAGGGCATAGTAGTTGAATGAGTCTCCAGGGTCAATCTGGATGAAATGGCAAAATGATCTGCAGAGAGCCACCGATGATGGACATTAGGGGTTGGGAGAGTTGAGGCTTAAGGCACACAAGATCCATAGCATAAATGTATTTCAACTCATAGCTTAGGGATGTAGCTAAGAAAGTGGCAGTTTCTGGGACACTTGTAGGAACTGTATGAGCACTTGTTGTGTTAAATGTAGACAGAAGTCACAATTCACACAGCAACAAATGGGAAACAAAATGAGGGATTCAGGAAATAGCATCTATTATGCAACTACTGTGTGGCAACCACATCATGGCTATTATATAATACGATCCTCTTAAGAGTCCCAAGTATTGAGGGACTGTTATGAAGTTCTGGCATAAAAGTATATTGCATAAGAGCACATCCTGTTGGTTTATTTGTACTGTACTATTGACATGACTATGAATACTGTACTGGACAAATCTAGAAATATGGGCAAGAATATTGTGGTGGTTTGAATGAAAATGGCCCTAATAAACTCAGAGGGAGTGCCATTATTGGAGGTGTGGCCTTTTTGGAAAAGGTGTGTCATCACAGGGTGGGCTTTGAGGTTTCAGATGTTCAATCAAGGCCCAGTGTCACTCTCTCTTCCTGCTTTGATGATCCAGATATAGAACTCATAACTTCTTTTCCAGCACTCTGACTGCCTATATGCTGCCATGTTTCCCAACATAACAAAAATGGACTAAACTCTGAACACGTGAGCCAGCCCCAATTATATGTTATTCTTTATAAGAGTTGCCATGATCATGGCATTTATCCAGAGCAATAAAACCCTAAGACACGCACCATGTGTCAATGTCCTCATATGAAGAAAAGCATTATGATTCCAACTATTCTCTTGGCATGCTTGCAAATTAAATGAAATGATGTATGTGGGCAAATTTAAACCATAATTGGCAGATGGTGAGAATCAGATACTTGCTATTGTCATTAGACAGTATATTGACTGTAATGGCCAAGGTTGTATAGCCATTTTATAGTAAAGTCAAGATGCCTCTCCATTTCTCAGTTCCCAAATCATAGGTACTTTTCACTACTTCAAGACAATGTATGATTACTTTCTGAAAACATGGTACAGCTCCAGGGGAACTTAGACCTAGGAGAATTCATCTCAGTTTACATAGTCAGAGACATGTTTTTTGAAAAAGTGGGAGTTGAGGTAAGGGCTGAGAAACAAATGAGTTTTTGAAAGTGGGGAGAAAGGGAGTGTGAATCTTAACTGAGTATATTGGCACAGGTAGAGATATACTGTTAGAAACTACATCAATTGACAAATTCATACTTTTTCTTCTGAATTTTCATCATTCTGTCAAGGGCACAGGCATAAAAAATTAATTTGAAATGAAATAATTGACATGAAAATATCATCACTCTGAATATTTATTGTTTATGTTAATGTTTTTATAGTAGTACACATAGACTTTATTCTTCTGAATTTTCATTCATTTGTCAAGGGCACACTATTATATTTGTATGAAATAATTGACATGATAAATATCATCACTCCATATTTATTGTTTATGTTAATGTTTTTATAGTAGTACACAGGTAAATAATTATGTTAATTTATTTTAGACATCATATGAGAAATCATATAATATTGGTTTCTAGAACTATTTACATTGCACCATATGTGTTAAACCACAATATAAGACTCAATAAAGTTGGCATAACACTAAATTAAACATAGAAACAAAAATACCTATGTGATTCATGTGTAATATAAATTATGTGTAACGTTTTATAAATACTTCACATTCATGAAAAATAACCATTTTATTAAGTTTAAATAATTTCATAAGAAGAAATGAACTGACATCATAACTTAATCTGTGTTCCAAAGACTTCCTCTTTATTTCAAATACTGATGGCAGAATGAAGCTGAAATTTACTTAGTTAGAAATAAAAATAATTATAAATAACTATACATGGTACTTATGTACTATTTCAGGTATTTGAAAATATTTTTTATTAGTTCAAATTAGGAACAAGCTTGTTTCACATGTCAATCCCTTCTCCCTCTCCCCCCACCTTTCCTCCCACCCCGACCTACCCCTCACCCCATCCACCCTCTACTCCCCAGGCAGGATAGGGCCCTTTATGGGGGCTACCCAAAGTCCACCACATCATCCTGGGTCGGGCCTAAGCCCTCCATCCCCCATGTGTCCAGGCCGAGAGTGCATCCCTTCACATGGGATGGGCTCTCAAAGTTCCCTCTTACACCAGGGAAAAATATTAATCCACTATCAGGGGCCCCCTAGAGTACAGAGGTCTCCTAATGAACATCCATGTTCAGGGGTCTGAGAAGCCAATGAGTGGGTGAGTTTAAATTATAGCAGGAGAAATTATGTAGTCACCACAGATGCATCACTGACATGGTCTCAGTGTTAAGGAGGCTGAGGCCCTTGACCTGTCTAAAGCTAGGCATCTGCTGCCCACCAATAGCAATGGCCACAATGGTAGAAATGCTCGGTTACAACAAAAGCAAAGTCATGGGGAAGGAATTTCAAGTTTACCAAATGGTAAATGTCTGCTATGGTAATTCAATTATGAAGTATAAGGGCCTTCCTATTGTTCAGGACCATTCTGCTCTTCCCCAAACAAAAATAACAGTGTTTTGCATCAGTAAAATTAAGGAAAAATGCTAAAATTCTGGATTTTGTTTGCATTAGCCATAGTAAAAGTATATTCCTGCTATTTTGTTTGCATAACTTATTTAATTAGAAGGTTTAAAAGAGAAAGAGAAGATTGGCATTGCTGTGTACCTACCAAAATCTGTGCATATTTGAAAAATGGTTGTCTAAAAAGCAGTCTTTTAATCCTAGAATCTGAAATCAGCTGTTGGGTTAGTCTAGCTACTTTCAGACTGGGAGCAACTAATTGTAAAAAAATGACATTTAAATTCTTCTGTCCATTCCTGAACATAGTGTTTGTCTAGACTGTGACTACCTAAATTTTTCTCACATACCAAATAAATACATGCAGCCATTTATAATTATTTTCTTTATTGCCTCTAAATTAATTAGGTTTTTGTATCAAAGAGTTATTTTTAAAACTTGATTCTGTATTGTAATAGTAAATGTATGTTTACAGTATATTTAAAAGATTATGTTTAAAAACATCTTCAATGTTATGCAAGAGTAAACTAAATAAATGGAGAAATAGAAACTGATTTTTAATGAAGAAATATGCAAGATCAATACTTGTATAAACAAAACACAATATCCTAGCCACCTGCAAAATGCAAACTAAATTACAATGAGATTTCTTCACAATGCAGGTAGAATGGCTACCAAGGTAGCAAGAAATAAATGTTGGTCAGGGTGTTCGTGAATGAACTTTTCTACATAGATGGAATCCATATAAGTTCAGCCAACACAGAAGCCAATACAGAAAGCTCTTCAAAAGATTTTTTTAAAGCTTCCATATGAGTAAGCAATGCCACTTTTTCACAATATGAAAGAGAATAAGATTAATTTACTGTACCTCCATATCAATAGAAGCACTGTTCACTAAATTGTGGATTCAGACTAAATATCTATCAACAGACCAACAGCAGAAGATTGTATAAAATACATAAAAATGAAGTTTGATGCAGAAGTTTTACTCACAGTCAAATGCACAAAAATATATAACATTATTTTATATACTATATACAAGTTAAGCATAAAATATAAATAATTTTTATTTATCCATTCTCCATGGTTCATTCCCACAATTTGCACATTCACTATTCAGTGTTAGAAAAGTGACGGCATCTTGAAATTTTCAGGCAAATGGATGGAACTAGAAAAAAATTCTGAGTGAGGTAACACTGACTATTGGGCCCTTCCCCATAGGGGTCTGCTGACCAGCTTACCTAGCAGGTACATCCTGTTTTCTTCCTTCCTTGAATGCCTGAGTGCAAGTTCCTGTTATCCTGTTATTCACCCTTTCAAGATTACCCGATGGGCCTGAGAACCTGAACTTGTGATCTGGGTAGTTTTCCACCATCCCTGCTGACTGGTATATAAGCCCCCACTCTTGTTGGAATAAAGGGCATTCTCCCTGCAAGAAAGAACTGCTGTCTTGTCTTTATTTGAATCCTCAAGCCCCTCGCCCTATACTGTGGAAGTGTTGTAGTGCAGGTGCTACAACTGACCCAAAAAGACAAACACTGTAGGTACTCACTCATAAATGGTAATTATACATAAAGGAAAGGATAACCAGCCTATAGTCCACAAATCCAGAGAAGGTAGGTAGCAAGGAGAACCCCAAGAGAAACATACAGTGATCCCACTTAGAAGGGGAAATAGTCTAGCTATCCTCAGAAAATTGGGAGTATAAGGTGAGGAGGCATGGCAGAAGTGGCAGGGAGGGGAAAAGGAAGGGGGGAAAACATGTGAGAACAGGAAGGTCAAAATGGAGAAAGAACAGAGAGGGAGAGCAAGGGAATAGCTATCTTGATTGAGGGAGCCATTGTGGGGCTAGCAAGAACCTGACACTAGGGATATTTCCAGGAACCCAAAAGTATAACCCTAGCTAAGACCCTAAGCATTATTGGAGAGGGTGCATGAACTGTCCTTCCCCTGTAATCAGATTGATGACTACCTGAATCATCATCATAGAACCTTCATCCAGCTCAGCCTAGATATAAGGGGGAGGGCCTTGGTCCTGTCTCAAATTGATGTGCCAGATTTGTTGACTCCCCATGGGAAGCCTTACCCTCTCTGAAAATGAATGAAGGTTGGGGTGGGGGGAACATAAGAGTAACAAGAGGAAGAGAAGGAGTGGGAACTGGGATTTGGTATGTAAAATGAGAAAAAGATTGTTTTAAAATAAAAATGATAAAAAAAGAATATGAAAGTAAATAAATACATTTTATATAGAGTAGGGTCTTATTTCAAATATGTATGTATAGAGAGATAGTTATACATTTCTCCCTATTTATCTGTTGATCATGTTTGCATGTATATGCAAATGTCAGATCACCAAAGAAATATTTCTGTGTGAAATAATTGCTGACATGGGAGAGACCTGGACTGCACTCATTCTAAATTGGGTCACATTTTAAATATGTTCATAGAATGCTCTACTCATCTGTTTTCAAATTTTTGCTATATTTGAACTTGTCAGTTTTTATCAACTAAAGTATAGTTGAAGGAAGCATAAAACAATGTTTACTGAAATATATAGAACAAAGTTTACCAACCGCTCATAATTTGCAGAGAAATTTCTGTGGATTTTGATAATAGAAAACATCTTATTCAGCATTAAACTTAATTCTCTTCATAGCCCCAGAACTTGATAGAGAGAGATACAGAGACAGAGATATAGAAATACAAACACACAGAGAGATAGGGAGAGATAGATAGATGGATGATAGACAGATGTTAGATGGATAGATAGAGAAACTCTTTGCAAGTGTAAGTACATGCTTGTTTATCCCAGATTACAACTTAAAACTTAAAATGTCATCCTTCAGAAACACCGTGTGTGTGTGTGTGTGTGTGTGTGTGTGTGTGTGTGTGTGTGTGTGTGTGTGTGTGTTAGCATCTCTTATAACCTAGAGCTCAGCAAACAAGCTATGCTGGTTGGTTACTGAGCTCCAGTGATCTGCTCATCTCAGTTTTAATTGAATTCATTTTGTTTTAAATTAATAGCAATCATTTTCCTACTATGAATTTAACTAATTCCTTCTATTGAAAAAAGTATATGAATCCAAAATTCACTTCTTCTGGAGTCAGGAAGAACATTCCAATTGGATATCTAAGGGGTCTTAGTATCAGAAGAAAATGATCCACAAAGAGTAGAAAAAGCATATCAAGGCCTGTTAATGGATAACATGGAAGTTTATCCTCCTCAAAAACTGGGATGAAATTATTTTATCCATTTATTTATTATTTATGTATATATATGGTAATTTGGTTTTCAGTTGCTGGTTAGAGAGATATGTGCCTCTATCTACTGACAGTCATAAAATAGGACCCATACAAAATTTGCCTCTAAAACTATAAACCAGAATAATCAAATTTTGTAATTCTGTAAAGATAAAATTCATAAATTTAGTATTTTGAGTAGTGTGAGTTGAGTAATATAGTACTTAAAGAATAAAGCATTAGTGCTTGACTATACAAGACCACTCTGGCTATATAAATAAGGTTGTTTTCTATACTTCATGATTATGTTGAGGATTATATCTTCAGTAAGGATTTTCTGTATAAAAAGCTCCCTGATGGCTAATGATATTGAGCACTTTCTTAAGTGTCTTTCAGCCATTTTAGATTCCTCTATTGAGAATTGTCTATTGTACACCAATTTTTAATTGGGTTGTTTGGTGTTTTGGAGACTAGCTTCTTGAGTTCTTTGTATATTTTGGAGATCAGCCCTCTGTCATATG
Source organism: Cricetulus griseus (assembly GCF_003668045.3). Taxonomy (NCBI): domain Eukaryota; kingdom Metazoa; phylum Chordata; class Mammalia; order Rodentia; family Cricetidae; genus Cricetulus; species Cricetulus griseus. Next base: position 300,569,295 of record NC_048595.1, on the reverse strand, counting down.
TGGGGTTGGTGAATATCTTTTCCCATTCTGTAGGCTGCCATTTTGACTTGTTGATTGTGTCCTTTGCCTAACAGAGGCTTCTCAGTTTCAGGAGAACCCATTTATTAATTGTTGATCTCGGTGTCTGCGCTACTGGCATTATGTTCTCCTGTACCAATTGTAGCCTCATGAAAGGATTTTGGTAATGATCCTTCTGATTCTATTGTGTGGAACAATTGGAAGAGTATTGCTATTAGCTTGTCTTTGAATTTCTGGTAAAATTCTGTGCTGAAACCATCTAGCACTGGGCTTTTTTTTGGTTTGGAGACTTTTGATGACTGCTTCTATTACCTTAGGGGCTATAGGTATATTTGAATTGCTTATCTGTTCCTGGTTTAATTTTGGTAAGTGACATCTAACCAGAACATCATCCATTTCCTTTAAATTTTCCAATTTTGTGGAGTACAGGTTTTCATAATATGATCCTCCAGATTTCCCCAATATTTGTTGTTATGTCCCACTTTTCATTTCTGATTTTGTTAATTTGCATGTTCTTTCTCTGCCTTCTGGTTAGTCTGGATAAATTTTTGTCTATCTTGTTGATTTTCTCAAAGAACCAACTCTTTGTTTCTTTGATTCTTTGTATTGTTTTCTTTGTTTCTACTTTATTGATTTCAGTTCTCAATTTGGTTATTTCCTTTCATCTATTCCTCCTACCTGAGCTTACTTCTTTCTTTCTAGGATTTTCAGGTGTTTTGTTAATTCTCCAGTGTGGCTATACTTCGGTTTCTTCATGTGGGCACTTAGTGCTATGAACTTTCCTCTTAGAACTGCTTTCAAAGTGTTCCATATATTTGGGTATGTTAGGCCTTAATTTTCATTGAATTCTAGGAAGTCTGTGATTTCCTTCTTTATTTCTTCCTTCACCCAGGAGAGATGCAACTGAGCATTGTTCACTTTCCATGAGTTTGTGGGGTTTCTGCAATTTGTGTTTTTGTTGAATTCTAATATTAAGCCATAGTTGTCCCTTAAGATACAGGGGATTATGCCAATTCTTTTTTTTTTTTTTTGTCTGTTGAGGTAGATTTTAGAGAAGGTTCATGTGGTGCTGAGAAGAAGGTATATTCTTTTGTGTTTGGATAGCATGTTTTATAGATGTCTGTTAAACCCAAATGGGTCCTATCTTCTAATCATTCCTTTGTTTTTTTACTATTTTATGTCTGGTAGTCCTGTCCAGTGGTGAGAGTGGGGTATTGAAGTCTCCCACTATAAGTGTGTGGGGTTTAATGTGTGATTTGAGTTTCAGTAATGGTTATTTTATAAATGTGGTTGCTTTTGTATTTGGGGTATAGATGTTCATAATGGATATTTCCTGTGATGAATATGAAATGACCTACTTCGTATTTTTGATTAAATTTAGTTTGAAGTCTAATTTTTTAGATATTAGGATATCTACACCTGCTTGCTTCCTAGTCCATTTGATTAGAAAATATTTTCTCAACCCTTAATTCTAAGATAACATTGTCTTTGAAGGTGAGGTGTGTTTCTTGTATGCAGCAGAAAGATGGATTCTGTCTTCATATCCATTCTGTTAGCCTGTGTCTTTTTGTGAGTTAAGATCATTGATATTGAGGGATATTAATAATCATTGATTGTTGATTCTTGTTTGTTTTGTATTCATTTTTGGTGTTGGTATTGTGTTAGAGTTTTCCCCCTATTTCTCGATTTTGGTAAAGTGGGATTATCTATTGCCTATGTTATTGTGAGTGTAGTTAACTTCTTTGAGTTGGAGTTTTCCTTCCCAAAATTTCTGTAGAGCTGGATTTGTCGATAGGTGTTATGTAGATCTTGTTTTGTCCTGGAATATATTGTTTTCTCCATCTATTGATTGAGAGCTTTGCTGGGTAAGGTAGTCTAGGCTGGAATCTCTGGTCTCTTAGTGTTTGTAGAACATCTTTCCAGGACCTTCTGGCTTTCAGAGTTTGCATGGAGAATTCAGTAGTAATTCTGATAGGTTAGCCTTTATATGTTCCTTGGCCTTTTCCCTTCACAGCTCTTAATATTCTTTCTCTATTCTGTATGTTTGGTGATTTGATTATTATGTGGCAAGGGGACTTTTTTATTTTTTGTCCAGTCTATTTGGTGTTTGGCAAGAATCTTGTACTTTCATAGGTATGTCCTTCTTCAGTTTGGGAAAATTTTCTTTTATAATTTTGTTGAATATGTTTTTTGTACCTTTGATCTGTGCTTCTTCACCTTCTTCTATACCCATTTTCCTTAGGTTTGGTCTTTTCATGGTGTCCCATATTTCCTTGAGATTTTATGTTAAGAATTTTTGGACTTGAAATATTCTTTGGTAGATGAATCTATTTCCTCTTGTTTAATCCATCAATGTAATCCACCATATAAACAAACTGAGAAAGAAAAATCACATGATCATCTCACTAGATACTGAAAAAGCCTTTGATAAAAACCAACACCCCTTCATGAAAAAACACATTGGAGACATCAGGAATAACAGGAATAAAAGCAATAAACAGTAAACCAACAGCCAACATCAAACTAAATGGACAGAGACTCAAAGTGATTTCTCTAAAATCAGGAACAAGACAAGTCTGCCACTCTCTTCATACTTCTTCAGTATTATACTTGTAGTTCTTGCAAGAGCAATTAGACAACAAATGGAAATCAAGGGGATACAAATAGGAAAAGAAGAGGTCAAACTGTCACTATTTGTAGCTGACATAAGTGACCCAAAAAACTCTACCAGGGAAATCCTACAGCTGATAAACAACTTCAACAAAGTGGCACGACACAAGATTAACTCAAAAAAATCAGTAGTCCTAATATGTACAGATGATAAATGGGTTGAGAATGAGATCAGAGAAACATCAACCTTTACAATTGCCACAAACAATATAAAATATCTTGGTGTAATGCTAACCAAACAAGTGAAAGACCTGAGTACTTTTTTGAGTCTTCAAGAAAAAATTGAAGAAGATACCAGAAGATGGAAAGATTCAGGTGTGGTACCCACAAACAAGTTGGTACAGGAGACCACTTCCTGAACATAACACCAATAGCACAGACACTGAGATAGACAATTAATATATGGGCCCTCCTAAAACTGAGAAGCTTTTGTAAGGCAAAGGACACAGTCAAAAAGCAAAATGGCATCCCACAGAATGAGAAAAGAGATTCACCAACCCCACATCAGACATAGGGCTGATTTACAAATTAAAAGGAAGTCAAGAAGCTAGTCACCAAACCACCAACTAATCCAATTCAAAATTGGGGTAAAGAACTACATACAGAATTCTCAATGAAGGTATCTAAAATGGCTGACAGACACATAAGAAAGTGCTCAACATGCTTAGTCATGAAGGAAATGCAAATCAGAACAACTCTGGAACACCATCTTACTCCTGACAGAATACCGAAATTCAAAACACCAATAACAGCTTATGTTGGATAGGATGTGCAGAAAGGGGAACACTCCTCCACTGCTGGTGGGAGTGACAACTCATACAGCCACTTTGGAAATCAGTATGGCTTTTCTACAGGAAAATGGGAATCAGTCTACCACAAGATTCAGCAATTCAACTCTTAGGCATATACCCAAAGATGAACATTCATATAACAAGGACATCTGTTCAACCAAGTTCATAGCAACAGTATTTGTAATATCCAGAACATGGAAGCAAACTAGATGCCCTTTGACTGAAAAATTGATGGAAAAAATGTGGTGCATTTACACAATGGAGTAGTACTCAGTGGGAAAAAAACAATAGAATCTTGAAATTTGCAGGCAAATGGATGGAACTAGAAGAAACCATCCTGAGTGAGGCAACCCAATTACAAAAGTCCAAAAATGGTATGTACTCACTCATATATGGATTTTAAATTTAGAGCAAAAGAGTAGCAGTCTACAATGCACACTGCCAGAGAAGCTAGGAAATAAGGAAGACCCTAAGTGAGACATAAAATATCCCCTGCAGAAGGGAAAAGAACAAGGTCTCCTGAGGTAATTGGGAGCATGTGGAGAGGGGAGAGGATTATAGAAGAAAGAGAAGGGGATAAAAGAAAGGAGAGGAGGACATGAGAGAGCAGAAAGATTTAGTCAGGGGAAGAATACAGGAGAGCAAGAGAAGAGATACCATAAAAGAGGGAGCCATTATAGGTTTAAAAAGAATCCTGCCACTAGTGAAATCTCTAGAGACCTATGTGTTTGACACATAGACTAATGATCTAGGCAATAGTTGAGAGGCTACCTTAAATGCCATTGTTTGAAAATGAGATTTATTTGTACATTATGCCATCCTAGAGCCTTCATCCAGTAGCTGATGGAAGCAGAAGCAGACACCTACACCTAAACACTGAGCTGGACTTTGGAATCCAGTTGCAGAGAGGGGGGTGTGATGAACAATGGGGTCAAGACCATGCTGGGAAAACCTACAGAAATAGTTGACCTGAACAAGGGGGAGCTCATGGACCCCAGACTGATAGCTGGAAAAGCAGCATAGGACTGTTCCAGACCCAGTGAACAAGGATGTCAGTTTGGTGGTCAAGGCTATCTATGGGGCCTTTGGTAGTTGATCAGTGTTTATCCCTAGTTCAGGAATGGGCTTTGGGAGCACACTCCACATCGAGGAATACTCTCTTAAGCTGGACACACAGCGGAGGGGCTACACCCTGCTCCAAATGAAATGATAGACTCTGAAGTACACAAAGAAAAGTCTCACCCTCCCTGGAGAGCAGAAATTGTTGGGATACAGTGTGGGGGACATTCGAGGAGGGGAGGGAGAAGAAAGTGGAATTGGCATGTAAAAGAAGCTTATTTCTAATATAAAATTGGTTTAATTACAATTATAAAAATTAAAAAAGCAATGTCATACTCTTTGTTCTTGGCCACTTGTATATGTCAATAATGGAACTGTCCATTTTCTGTCCTAGTTCACTTTTCTGTTGCTATAATAAAGATCATTACTGAAATAACTAGGGGAAGAAAGGGTTTATTTCATTTTATAATTCATCACTGAGATCTGTGGTAGGAACTCAAAGCAGAAACCTGAATGTAGGAACTGAATCACATGCTACAGTAGGAAGCTTCTTACTTGCTTGTTCCCTAGCTCATCTTCAGATACCTTTTATTTTTAATTTGATTGTATAAATTCGTATTATTTTTGAAAATTTCAAGCATGAGTATTATATATCCTTCTCTCTTATTCACCTCAAACTCTTCCTTCCCTTATTACTTCCTTGCAAATTCATGACTCCTTCATCCTTTATTATTGCTGTATTTTCTAAATCTACATGCAGGGAAATTGAACAACATTGTTGCCAAACAAAAACACTAGCTGACACATTAGCTCCTATTTATGCATCTCCAGACTACATGAATATGGACAGCACCACTCATATTTGAAGGAACCCTCCTACAACAGTGAGAAGTCAAGAAAATATCTCATGGTATGACCACAGGTCAGTCTGATGAAGTAATTGTTCAATTGAAGTTTCTTCTCATGTGTCAAGTTCTCAAACAAGACTAATCATCATAAAAATCTGTTTGTAAACTGGGTTGTTTGATTTCATTCATGAGAAAAATCTTATTTTATTTCCATAGCTACATAAACATAACAAAATTAATACTGTATTAGAAATGATCCATCTTTCAGTCAACTACATAGTTAAGTAAATTTCCCTGCTGTTGATAGCAGTGTATGTCTTTTCAATATTTTAAGTTTTATATTCCTATATACACTCAGTCTTCAAATAAAAGTTGTGGTAACATAGATTATTTTCAAAACAATTGGGAATATTAAGTTGTATGTTTCATGATATCACTCACGTTAAAACTGAACAAACTTATATGCTAGAGTGCATTCTGAAAGACTTTATGTTTAATTACTTGTACAACTTTAAGCATAGCAATAGTATTTTAATACCATCCTTAAAAATTATCAAAGTGAGATCCAGAAAAGATAATATATAATGACAAAATTTATAGTTTGACTATGAACTAGAAATATAAACTCATGTTTCATGCAATAAATATATCCTTTTATGGTAGATAATCAACTTCTTGAGAGATACAATATAGTTTTACCTTAATATAATATAAAATTATTATCTTAATGAGCCATCTTAATTTTTAAAATAATTTCATACTATTAAATCTATTTAATTGCAAAAAATTTACTTGACATGCAAATTGTTTTCTTCACCTACAGATGGCAATTGATATTCAGCAAAATAAAATATGTCTTCCATCTCAAATACATTGGTCACTGTGAATATCCCCTTGAGGGGATATTCTGCTACACCTCATAAATCATATAGTTGCTGCCTGACTTTGTCATGCTAAGTAGTTATACACACATCACTAAGTGACAAGTGATTTATAGTTGTACTAGGTATTCTCTAATGGTGAATATCCTTTAATGTCTTTTTTCCATAGGAATAATTTCCTTTAGTAGTGATTTATAGAAATTAAAATGAATAATAAGTTTTAAAACATACAACAGAATCATAATATCTTCAATGAATCCCAACGGAGTTCAACTGTGCTGCTTCCCCATCTCCTGCAGTTGAAAAGGGACTATGATCAGTCCTGTAAACATTCTGGAAAAAAAAGAGGTAATCTGTACACTGTTTTCTTAGTTCTTACTAAGCTTGGTAACATTTCTTCAGCTTATTTCAGTAAGGCAATCTTATTGCTGTTTAACAATTAATCCCACAATTAAATAGTACAAGTAAACATTGAGATGGTTTATAAAAATTAAGAATGGAGCTGCCACAGTGCATATCATTGTATCAAGACTACATAAGAAGGTGAAATATACAATAATTTCACTATGGAGATCAAGATCTCAGAATGAAATTCAACTTTAGTTTACCTAATAAAAGCTTATCAGACGAGAGCTGAATGATTCACTTACAAATTGGTATGATATTATGTTATTGTTAGTAATTTTATTGCTATGTTCCTTAGCAGAATAATAGTAGAAAGTTTTCCCCCAAAGCCTATCTAGTCCTAGGTTCTTGTCCTCATTAACAGTGTCAAGTGTGGATTCCATCTCATGGAGTGAGCTTTAAATACAATAGAAGAGTAGTGGGCTACCATCATAAACTTTGTGCCAATATTTTACTCTTGTACTCTAGTAGCATGTATAATACTTCTGGTATTATGAATATTATCCAGTAATGGTAAAGCTTTAGTCAAGTGCCAGTCAATTTTCCCCCTGGTCTATGACATAAGTATTACTGTCTTTAGCAATAAGATATTACTGTCAAGTTGTAGAGAGTATCAAATAGTATTGGAAATTGCCTATAATGTTGGGCAGGCATTCCATGGTACTCCATAGATGAGCAACTCAAAATGGTATAGCCCATGACTTATAGGTAGATTTTATATTTGGCAAACTATGATGCTTAGTGGTGTTACCATAATATAGTAAGTTCATTCAAGCTTCATATATATGTATATGAAAATACTTAATAAAAGACCTAGCATCTGATGGAAATATAAAGTAGTGTTTAGGAAGCTACAGAATATATTGTGAAGGGAAGCTGAATATCAAGATATCTAGGATATTGCTAAAGATGATATATAAGAAAATGAATATTAAACAATATATAAAAATAAAAGGACCAAAGTAGTTTATTATAGGAAAAGAAACAACAAAAAGAAAACAGAAGTCAGAATATAAAATTTACATCCAGAAAGTAAATTTTAAAGGCTACCATAACTAATTATTGAAGAGAAATTGTTAAAAATGACATAATATTGAAAATAGACTACATTCAAAAAGCCCACAGCCCCAGAAAAATAACCCAGACTTCTCTCCTCCCGTGGGCTACACATTCTGGTTGATAACTAGGGAAGAAGACTTTAGCTTTACCAGAGGTCAGGCCATATCTAGGGACCCCTATCTGCAAAAGCCCTAAAAGGAACAACCTCATTGGGCCTGAAGACAAGCTAGTCACCATAATGGTTGGCCAATTAGGCCAGTAACCCAGAGAGGAAAGAAAACCCAAGGGAAAAACCACAGCACATTAAAGAAAGATGAATGCAAGAATCAAAACCTAGACCTATAAACATCCCAAATCTACATGACTTAATTCCAATGTAAGAAGAAAATGAATGACAGAAAGGACAATATGGCATCAGCAGAGCCAAACTATCTTACAAAAGCAAGATCTGAACATTCCCACACAGCTGAAGCACAAGAAAATGACCTTAAAAATGATATTTTGAAGGTAATAGTGGTCCTTAAAGAGGATATGAAAAAAATCTTTAAAGAAATTGAGAAAAAAGCAACAAAATTGGAAGAAATCAGTAAATCCCTAAAAGAATACCTAGAAAAAAAACAGGTGAAGGAAATTTCAGGACCTGACAATGAAAACTGAGGCAATAAAGTAAACTTAAACCAAGGGAATTCTGGAGACGGAAAATTTGGGTATGTAAACAGGAACTACCAATGCAAACATCACCAGCACAATACAAGAGATGGAAGAGAGAATGTCAGACATTGAAGATACTATAGAGAAAATTGGTTCATCAGTGAAAGGAAATGTTAAATCTAAACATAGTAACATAAAACATCCAGAAAATCTTGGACAATATGAAAAGACCAAGCATAAGAAGAGTAAGAATTCATGCCAATTTTATCTGAGCATCTGCTATATTTTGAATGTGAAATGACTCTATAGCTGATGTGTGTGAACATTTGTTTCCCTGCTGGTGGTTCCTTTCGGGGAAGCTTTCAGAACCTCTATAAGATCAACCCTTACAGGAGGCGGTGGGTTACTAGGGTATATAGCATGTTCTACTTCCTCTTCATTCTGTTTCCCACCTGCTGATTCACTGTGACCAGATGCCCTGTCTTCCCCAACATGACAGAATGTATCCCCTTCTAAGCCAGGATAAATGCCTTTCCTTAAAAAAGAATAATAGGAATCAAAGAAAAAGAAAGCCAGCTCAAAAATGCAAAGAAAATATAACAAAATCATAACAGAAAAAAATTTTCCAAACTATAAACACAGTTTATATAACACCAAATAAATTAGATCAGAAAAGAAAATCCCCTCACCACATTAAAAAATAACTAAACATACAGAACAAAGAATGAATATTAAAGCAGCAAGGGGAAAGGCCAAGTAACATATAAAGGAAGACATTTAGAATCACAACTGACTTCTGAATGGATATCCTAAAATCAAGAAGCTGAGCTGATGTGTTTCAGTTTGAGAGACTGTTGAAGCCAGCCCAGACTACTTACCCAGAATAACTGTCAATTATCTTGGGATTAAAAAAAAAGATATTTCATGATGAAGTCAAATTTAAACAATAGCTACCCACAAAACCACACCTACAGAAGGAACTAGAAGTAATACTACAACCCCAAGAAGTTCACTACCTTAACAATAACCCAGTCAAGAGATATGTCCGACGAGCAAAACACAAAACAGGTAAACAACACACATAGATGCATACAGACACACAAGCATGCACTATCACCACCACCAAAGTAACAGAAATTAACAACCATTGATCATTAATATCCATCACTAGCAATGTACATAATTTGCCAATAAAAATATAGGCTAATGGAATGGATACAAAAGCAGGATTTGTCAATCTGCTGTATACAAGAAACACCCCTCAACATCAAAAAAAGACATTACTTCACACTAAAGGTATAGAGAAAGACTTTATTTGTAATAGCAAGAAGCTGGAAAAAACATAGATATCCCTCTATCAAGAAATGGATAAAGGAAATGTGGTATAGTTACACAATGGAGTATTATTCACCCATTAAAAACAAGAACATCTAGAAATGTGAAGGCAAATGGATACAAGTAGAAAAATCATCCTGAGTGAGGTAACCCATAGTGAGAAATATGGAAATGGCATGTAATCACCCACAAGTGGATATTAGCTGCTCAGTAAAGGATAACTATGTTACAATCCACAACACCAGAAAGACCAGGCTACAATGAGGCTTCATAAGGCATGACTAGATCTCCCTGGGAAGTAGAAATTTTAGAGCTTTCTTGAGTGGATTGAGGGTGGGTGGGAGTGGGAACATAAGACATCAAGTTGGGGGTTATGGCTATTACAAGGGTATAGTACAGAAAGAGACTACTGGAAAGGGGGGGGCATTTAGGGATCAGCTAAAAATCTTGTACAAAGGATTCTCCTAGGAATCTACAAGTATGACCCCAGGTAATTTCTAGCAATAGCAGATATATAGCCTGAAATGGCCATCTCCTGTAAACAGTTTGATGTCTAGTCAATTGTCATCAGAGATGCTTCATCCATCAACTGATGGAAACAGTATCAGACCCACAGTCGAACATTAGGCAGAGCTCAGAGAATTCTGCAGAAGAGAGGAAGAAAGGATTGTGGGAGTCAGAGTGGCCAAAGACACAATAAAACTCTAAGAATCAGCTGCCTGGGCTCATAAGGGCTCACAGAGACTGAACAAACAACCAGGGAGCCTTCATGGGTCTGACCTAGCTACTCTGCATATGTTACAGTTGAGTAGCTTGGTCCTCTTGTAGGACTCCTAACAATGGTAACACGGCTGTCTTTTGTTCTATTACTGGCTTTTGAGACCCTACTCCTCATACTGGGTCACCTTACTCAGTCTTAATACATGGCAAAGTACTGAGTCTTACTGCAACTTGGTAGGCTATGTTTTGTTGATACTCATGGGAGACCTGTCCTTTTCTAAAGAAAAATGAAGGGGAAGTTGATTGAAGGATAGGAACAAAGGTGGGGTGGGGAAGGGGCTAGCAGGGGAGGAGGAAGAAGAAACTGTGGCAGGGATACAAAATAAACAAATTTTTTAAAAAAATTAATCACAAAAATATAAGAAAGGACAAATTAAAATGTTCACATGAGAATTTACCATCAATATTGATGAATATACATTTAGTCTTTTAATTAAACCTTAACTAATGGTGAATTTATCATAATATCCATATATTGATCTAGAAGTGTGTGATTCAGTTTTTTGACACATGCATGACTATGGTCCATATTATTTTATTTTTTTATAAATATATCACTCTACTGACTCAAAGTACAATATTTTTTTCTTTCGGTACCTGTATTTTTGATAAATGTAGAGTTTGGGGTACACAATCAGAAAATGATTTTTATTAAAATTTATATCAAACATCATGTAATAAGATCCTAGTAGTGAATGTGTTATTACAAATCTCCAAAGGGTGATGCACAACTGTAACCAATACACTTCCAGTGAGAATCTTCTATCCCTTTATGACACTTATGTATTAGTTGCTCTCTTATAAAAATGTACATTATTGACTGAATTCACTTTCATGACTTTGTAAAACAGGTGTCCATAATTTCCTGAAAATACTACAAATTAGAAAATTTATTCATATTTAATGTTGATTCCACACAAAAGACATTCATAAATATTAACAACTGAGAAAGTACAGACTTCATTTCAGATACATGATGACTCATGGATTCTCAGGGAAACAAAAGGTCATTCCTTTTAAAACAAATCTATTAAGAATTATAGCTGGGTGAGGTGGCACATGCCTGAGTTTTAAGTCAGGCAATAGAGCTAATTCTAGGATAGCTAGGGCTACACAGAGAAACTCTGCCTCCCCCCAAAAATTATAAAAATCATAATTCAAAAAACCAAACACACACACACACACGCAGACACACACACACACACACACACACACACACACACACACACACACACACACACACACACATATATATATATATATATATATATATATATATATATATCTTAGGATATCTGTGTACATTAGTACACTGAGTGTGTACACATTAACAAATGCAAGTGTGAGGATTAAGGCTGATCATCAACTTGACAAGATCTAGAATTACCTAGGAGTCAAATCTCATGACATTTCTGAGAGAGAGTTTTAGGCTGAGTGATATGAGAACACCTGCTTTATTGAAAATAGCATTGAATGGAATGGGGTGCCACAACAGATAAGATGGAGAAATCATGCTGAGTGCCAGGATCCATCTGTCCTACTTCCTAACTTGGTATCTGTGACCAGTTACCTCACACTACCCCTCTCTACAATGGTGGGATGTTTCAGACATTCTTTTCCTATCACTGTGATGAAACATTCTAATAAAAGCAATTTAAGAAGAAAAAGGTTTAGACTAGCACACAGTTCAAGGACAAAGTCAATTATGATGACAAAATCAAGACAGCCATGGACTCAAAACTGTAGGTCACATAACAGTCACAATCAGAAAATAAAGACAAATTAGTACATGGTTTTGTTCAGTCTTCTTTCTCCATTTACACAGTCCAGGAATCTAACTATGGATTAGTGTCAGAAACAGTGAATGGTTTTAACTACTTCAATTAATATAATAAAAACAATACTCCATAAGCCTGCTCAGAGGCCATCTCCAGATGATATATTTTGTCCAGTAGATATTTGACACTAACCACCAGAATATAGCAAACTAGGAAACAATGTTAACCATCTTTCCTTAAACTGTAATCATCAGTAGTGTTGTCATTGCAATGAGAAAAGTGCCTAATAAATACACTAGATATTAGGATCCTATTTGCAGTATAATTGGATGGAGTTTATAAAAAATAGAGTACACCTAAATCCAAATGAAAAATCTAAAAACTGTTTTTCACAAAAATCAATAAACCAAATCACAAGTGAATAAGTAGATTCCTTGCTTTGTATTTTGCTTGAAAGATTTTTGGCAAATTTCAGAAGTATCCAAAGATCATAGACCAGGAAAAGCACTGCAGTAAATGATGGAAATGGTTACTGAGAAATAAGCATTTTATATATGTGTTCTATTTTCAGAATTGAAGACTGTGTACAACAACAAAATGCATAATTATGTACCTAAGTGTACAAATATGTGTAATAAGGAATCAAAAAAATGAAATTTTACTTATTTACTTTGTCATTATTTTTTAAATTTATTTTATTCAGTGTACATTAGTATTAGAGGGTCAGATCCTCTGGAACTGGAATTGCTGACACGTGTGAGCTGCCACATGAGTGCTGGCAATTAAACACAGGGTTGTCAGGAAGAACAGTTAGTGCTTTTAACCACTAAGTCATCTCTCCAACCAACACTAGAAGCTCTTGCTCTTACTTGTGACTTAGGTCCTATTGGTCAACTTTCCCCACTGCTTATTCCCTACTATGTTCTTCAGTCTTCACATAAGCCTCAAATAATATAAACTGTCTTGGGGTATCTCTAACCAAGCAAGTGAAGAATTTGTAAGATAAAAAGTTCAAGTCTTTAAAGAACGAAATTGAAGAAGATATCAGAAGATGGACAGATCTCCCATGCTCACGATTCAGTAGGATTAACAGTTAAAGTGAACATTTTACCAGAAGCAATCTATAGATTCAATGCAATCCCTATCAAAATACCAACAAAATATTTTGAATACGATGAAAGGAAAATTCTTGACTTCAAAATGAAAAACAAACAACCTGGGATTGTTAAACCCAATCCTGAACAATTAAAGAACTGCTAGAAGTCTCACCATCCATAGTTTCAAACTGTAGTACAGAGGTATAGCAATAAAAATTTCATAGCATTGGCTTACAAATAGATACATTGATCAATGTCATTGAATTAAAGATCCAGACATAAATTTGCACACCTATGGACACCTCATTTTTATAAATAAAGAAGATAACAAACATACAGTGTAGAAAAGAATCTTCAACAAATGTTTCTGGTTGAACTTGATGCCTGAATATACAAGAATGCAAATAAATCCTTGCACACAACTCAAATCCATGTGCACACCTGACCTGATTGAAGACAAAGTGAGGAACAGCATTAAATGCATTGGCTAAGAAGACAACTTTCTACAAAGAACACCAATAGACTAAAGGCACTAAAATCAACAATTTACAAATGGTACATCATGAAGCTAAAAATCTCCTGAAAGAAAAAGGACACCACTAATTGGACAAAGCAGCAGACTACAGAAATGGAAAAAAATAAAAATTGTGTTTAAATTAGAAACAATCTTATTTTACATATCAACCCCAGTTCCCTCTCCCTCCCATTCTCCCTTGCTCTCCACCAACCCCCCCATCCCATCCTACATTTACTCTCCAAGGAGATTGAGGCCTTCCATGAGGGAATCATCAAAATCTATCAAGTCCTTTGGGCAGGATCTAGGCCCCTCCCTGTGTATCTAGGCAAAGACAATATCACTCCATGGGAAATAGGCTCCTGAAGTCCATTTGTGCACCAGAGATACAACCTAGTTCCACTGCCAGAGGTCCCATAGCCTGCCCAGTACTCCTAGACGACATCCACGTTCAGGGGTTCTGGTTTGGTCCTATGTTGGTACCAACATGGAAAAGATTTTTTAACGAACACCACATCTGATAAAATTCTACTATTCAAAATATACAAAGGTCTCAAGAAAGTAGATATTTAAAAAACAAATAATAAAATTAAAACGTGTACAGATCTAAACAGAAAATTATCAATAGATGAATCTCAAGTGGTTGAGAAACAGAGCATATTCAGCATCCTTAACCATCAGGGAAATGTACATAAAAACAACTTTGAAACTTCAGAATGGCTAAAATTAGCAATACAAGTGACAGTTCACTTGATGGCCATGCTGTAGAGCATGGAGAACATCCCTCCATTATCAGTAGAATTACAAACTTATACAGCAACTTTGGAAATCAACATGGTGGTTCAGCATGAAAGTGGGAATCAATCTAACTCAAGACTCTTAGACATATACCCAAAGGACACACCACAGGACACTTGCTGAACTTTGTCCATTGCATCTTTATTCATAATAGTCAGAAACAGGAAAATCAGATGTTCCTCAACCTAAGAATGGATAAAGAAAAGGTAGTAATTTACACAATGGAGTATTATTCAGCTGTTATAAAAAAATGACATGAAATTTGTCGACAAATGGATTCATCTAGAAAAGAATTCATCCTGAGTAAGGTAACCCAGACCCAGAAAGACACATTTGGTATGTACTCTGTAACATGAATAAGTAAATGACCCAGAGACTGATATTGGGGTTCAAATTTCAAGCTGAATATCAGAAAAGCAGAGCAGCTGGACACTAGATTCTTAACTCTACTTCAAGTTGAATGGAAGTGTCGTGTCTCCATGAGCTCTCACCAAGCCTCAGATTGTAAACTTGCCTCAATATGGCTGGAGAATGAATACTCCTATATTTAGTGTGACTGGAGAACAAATGCCTTTATTGACCTTGCTTCTAACTTATGTACTTCCCTAATGTTGGGATTAAAGGTGTGAGATATAATTCTCTTTTAGACTGATTCACTCTTGTGCAAATCTCGGTGGCTTCAAAGTCACAGAGATTCATTTATCTCTTAATCATTAGTCCTTTGGATTAAAGTGGTGTACCACCACATCCTAGTTGCTGGCTACTGGGATTAAAAGTGTGTGCCTGGCTTGTGGCTGACTTTGCTTTCTGAATCCTCAGGTAAGCTTTAATAAATCATAAATAATATATCACTAGAGTACCCCATTATAAGTGGATAATAGTTGTAAAGTAAAGGATAATCATAACACAATCCTCAGACCCAGAGAGATTAAGTAAAGAGGAGGGCTATAGGGGAGAAGCATGGACCTACCTGGAACAGAGAAATAGGTTTTGTAGGTGGACTAAGGTTGGATGGTGACAAGTATGGTACAATATAGGGTGTGGAAGCCTAGTACAGTAGAAACTTTCTGAGACGTAGGAGATTGACCTTAAGGAGGACTTTTAGTAACAGAGGACACAGATTCTGAACTGTCCATCTTTTGCAGTCAGGGAAGGCTTCCAGTGGTGGGACTGAGTTACATTCAGTTGAGTTGTTGGCTGTGGAGGTCCCATAAAATCCCTAAACAATCAGAAACATACTAGGACAAAACACTGCTCTCTCAAAACTGATAGGGTGCCATTGGAAGGTTGAGAGTTGCATTGCCTAGGAAAACATCCACATACCTCATTGAATGTAAAGAGGTCATGCTGGTGTGGGCATGCAGCATTCACCCTTATGTTCTAGTGTCTTGGGCATGGGCAGGTATTCTGCAGGCTATGGAATGAACAATCTGGACACCAAACCAGCCATAAAACCATCCGCCTATACTCTGTCTTGCCTATTAGATGTGCTGGGGCAATGGTAGCACAAAACTTATGGAAGTGGTGGAGTACTCTTTGGTTTAGTTGAGGACCACAACACAAGAGGAGGCCCCTGTTCTACATTGCCTGGATGGCCAGCAGACTGAATAGGGCAGAACCAAATATGATTGGCAAACAAACAAACAAACAAACAAAAAAACAAAAAAACAAAAAAACCAAAGTTATTCCTAATGATATTCTGCTATACTCAGATTGATGCCTATTCCAACCGTTATCATTCAGGCTTTCTCAGGCAGCAGTTGAAGTGAATACAGAGACCCACAGGCAGACATCCTGAGGAGAGTGTCTACATAGGTGTTCCCATCTATGCCATCTGCTTGGAGATAGGGAACCTAGTGGAAGAGGAGGAAGAAAGACTGTAGGAGTCACAGAGAATGGAGGACACCAGAACATGGTCCACTGATTCAAATAATCAGAGCTCATATGGACACACCAAGACTGAAGCAGCAAGTGAAGGGCATGCATGGGTCTGCTCCAAGTCCTCTGTGTATATGTTATGACTGCTAGCTTGCTGTTCTTGTAGGACTCCTAACAATGGGAGCAGGTATATCTGTGACTCTTGCCTGATCTTGAGATTCTTTTCCTCCTATTGGGTTGCTTTGTCCAGTCCTGATATAAGGGCTTTTGCCTTGTCTGTTGTACCTTCTTTTGTCCTGTTTGGCTGTCATCTCTTAGAGGCCTGGTCTTCTCTGAAGAAGAAACAGAGCAGAAGTGTATCTGAGGGAGAGGGGATGTGAGGGTGAAGCTAGGAGGACTTGATGGCTGGAAAATTGTGTTTGAGATGTATTACATGAGAAATGACTCAATTTTCAATCAAGTAAATTAATCATTAATTATATTATACAAAGTATATTATATATATATACATATAAATACATGTATATATGTATATATATATTATACATTTCTAATGATTCCTTGGTGGGATGGTCACTTAATGATCAAATTTTAGCTCACTCATCCGGATCTGTGGTAACAACAGTAGGCCGCACTCAGTCTCCTGTTCAAATTTACTGAGCATCCAGGTGGAGTATTACTGTGAATCACCCAGCATGGTCCCTTGGCAGCAGATTAAGAAAACAGTCTAAATGCATGTATGTGACCTTTGAGATAACATATTACCCTGATTGCACAGGGCCTGGTTATATCACAAGTAGCCTCTTTAGCTATGGCCTTACTCTCAGTTGCATTAGGAGAGTGACAGGATAGTGACAAGGTGCACAACAATTTAAGACACGTAACTTTGTATATCTAAATGATGCCTTCACTTAGTAAATTCATAGTGTAGTGCATTACAGTACAAAAGTAGTTTCTTCTCTGAGAAGAGCAGATATACCAAGGGTTGTAAATGTAGTTGTAAGTTAACCTCATCAATTATATAATGGTGTCAAAACAATGTTAGCCAACAAACTTAGGCATTCTAAATGTTTATATTATCTTTTTCCTCTTAGCATTGATTCCACTAAACTAGAATTGAACTAGAATCAAACATTCAGTAATGGTTTATTTTCTTTGTTTCACAAAGAATTCAGTTTTCTCTCAGATGTTTCACTTTCTTCCAGAATGACCTTTTAAAAATAAGCAGTCTGTCCTGTCCTATCACACAGGATCAGACTATAAACATTTCTAATGATTCCTTGGTGGGATGGTCACTTAATGATCAAATTATAGCTCACTCATCCAGATCTGTGGTAACAACAGTAGGCCGCACTCAGTCTCCTGTTCAAATTTACTGAGCATCCAGGTGGAGTTCATTACTGTGAATCACCCAGCATGGTCCCTTGGCAGAAGATTAAGAAAACAGTCTAAATTAGAGATGGCTCCAATGCTAAACTTATTCAGAATGTAAGGACCCCCTGCACATTGCCACATACATCTTATCAGTAGCTTCCTTCTACCTAGGGACATCTCTCTTACTACTTGCTGCAGTATTTGTACAATACCTAAAATATTTATGAATCTGAAAGCTGAAAAGTTAGCTTTGCTGTTAATGCATTGCACAGCTGCATGTTCTTGGTTTGCAAATTCATAATTGGTACTTTACTACTAGCAAATTTCAGCGTTTGAACTATTGAATGCATTTCTACAAACGGCTATGTTGCACAAGCTCTGTTTTTGTGTTCCCCAGGATGGGAGGGCTACAGTGGTGGTGTAGCCTCTGGAGAGGATGGATGGAAGGAGATGACATCAGTCACTAGCAGCCCCTCTGGCTGATTAACTAGCAGGTGTTAATAGGAACCCAAGGGAGACTTCTACAGTTCCATTTAGCTAGAATGATAGTGACATGATTCAAGAACTGAAGGGTTTAGGGCCCTTTGATGCTGGGGGAATGAAAGTGGACATGGAAAGTGGAAGATAATGGAGAGGTATGTATTTCAGAAGCCTCTCTTAAGCATTAAGTGAGGCATTTTTTAAATATTTGTTCATAAAAATTCTCATATAGATATTCCAGGCATTTATTGAAAACATAGGGAAATGCACTAATCATTAAAAATGCTGCTTTTTCTGCAGTTTGGTTTCCAATGGAGTTTTATTAGAAGCAGACTTAAGTCTTCCTTTGCATGGAATTTATCAAATAATTAAGCAAGAAGTACACTGTGGAAGTTAATGAGATGATTCCTTCCTTCCTCAAAGCAGTCAAAGGTGTGTTTTTATGTAAAACATGAAGAACAAATGAAAAACACTGGTATTTTGAATAACTTATATCTCTTAAAATACATAGAACCTCATATTCCATTTGTCTGTAAAATAAATTTCCTGTCTCAGAGGAATATTTTAATGTGAGATTTTTTTAATTTGATATTGTACTGTGCTCAAACATTTTTTAAATCAGAGTTTTTAAGAGCAAAATACAATATACATATCAGAAATACATACAAAAACTTAGTAATATATGTAGTCTCATCTAATAATCAGAAAAGTTATCTGACCCTCTCCAAATAAGTTCCTGCTAATATCATTAATTAGTTGTTGCATTTTGCGTAAGTGGAAGAATAAATTTTATAATCTTTTCTATCTTAGTTATTTTATCTAGCATGTTTTTGATATTTATAGATATTGCTCAATGCAGGTATAATTTATTCATTATTATTTTGAATAATATACAAATGGTTGATGATATGTTATGTATTATAAAATTAGTAGTCATTGAGTCTTTACTAAATTCATGACAGTAAGCATAATGCTGGTGCAAACCTTATAATGCATGTGCTTTTGGGAGTCATAAGGACATATTTAGATTTGGAATGCAATTATAAGTGAAAGCTATATATGTGTTCAATATAAGTTAATGCTAAAGATTTCAATTCTTCATCAATATTCAAAATTTGATAGGTAGGTTTTAGTTGGGGGGCAGTGGAGGAGGGAAGGGAGAGGTAACTGGGATTGACATGTAAAATAATCTTTCTAATTCAAATTATAAAAATTACAAAAAAAGAAAAAAGAAAAAAATCTGGTTATGTTTTAGTCTTACCAAAATTTCTTCTTCTTTTCTTTAATTTTAAGAATTCTGGAGAGGGTTTAGTGAATTCTTTTGCCTTGGTGTACCTTTCTTTACTAATGAATGTGATTGATGAATTTTTTTATTTGCATGAATTACAAAAAAATACCTTATCCATTTTCACCACTATTTCCACTTTCCCCTTATTGATGAATAATAATCAATTATATATTCCAGATCCAGTCATTTATTTCATACATTTAGAATATATTCCCCAAATCTATTATTTTTCTGAAGTTGAAACTAAAATCTGCAGTCTAGTGAATGTACATTCCCAATGATGTCATTTTTCAGTACCTGTATGCATTAATTTTCTATACTATATTAAATTATTATTTTATAGTAGAAAATTATTGGAATTATAATGTAAAAGGAAATTATCTATTAACTCAGAGTTCTATGAACTGTAAAATATATAAAGTACACTTAAAAATTTGAAAAGTTACTAAAATCAGAGACAATCTAGATACAGTCATACAGCTTATTGGGTGGGTTCTCCAGTCAGCACCCAGGGTATGCAAAAAAAAATCTATGAATGTGGTGAGGGCTTAGAATAAATTATTATCTATCTGAGGGTTAGACTTATTCTATTTGAGGGGAAAATAAAAAAACAGACACTTTCTGATGGTAACTTTCTGTTTTATTCCATCTTAAATAATCCACTGTAAAAATCTGTCTTCACACAGCTACATTTTTATATATATCCACATATCTCTCTTTACATACATACATCTCTCTTCTACATGGCCATACATATCTACACACAGTTACATATATTTTCCATGGCTACACATCTTTCTTTTACATACATTTCTCTTCTACATCTCTTTTTAATACAGCTTTATCTTCCTTGCCTCCACAGTTATAAATTTCCACATAAACACAGCTATATTTCACTTACATAGCTCTCAAAATGTAGCACTTTACACATTCCTAGACACAGATCTTCTACATAGCAGCAACTCTTTTACAAAACTCTGTCTCTCGCACACCCATCTTCTTAAATCTCCCTTTCAACACACACACTCACCCTCATTCATACCTCTGCACAGCTCTTGTTACAGCAACTCCCTACATAGCTCAATACAGCTTTGTTTTCTACACCACTTCTCTTCCCACAGCCAAACTCTGGGCAATTATAAGCTACATTTTCAGGGCTCAACCCATTCTCCTAACACAAGATAAGTCATGTAGATTCTCTTAGGCTAGGGATGTAACATGGACCAGCCAGTGAGTAATGTTTGGCTATGCACATAAACTAAGTTGATGAGGATTCTCAATCAGAAAGAAAACAGTTGGCTGAACCTTGAGTCTATAACATAAACAGAAAACTGGGCCGACATGCAAAAGGCCAACTGCTGCAGGAAAGTTATGTCTACTGAAATTGCTTCTATCCTGAACTTGAATCAGCAAAACACCTGGGAAAAATGACCTTGTGTATGTCTCTCTAGGGGCAACCAGACATTCATCTCCCTGGGCAACCAGTCTGCTTTGAGTTTGTTCTGGTGTCTAAAATTAGCCATCTGTGTAAAAGGTTGTCTTTGTGACTAAGAATCCTGTGCCAGTTTGAGTATTATTATTTTCATTCATCAAAATCATCTTCCTGACCATCCACAACAATATGTGTGCTCAATAGATGTGATATATACATGAAATAAACAAACAAGCAAGGGGGAAATACCCAAAGCTGTTCTTATAGAAGAAATTAAGTGGCTTGTGAGAGAAACTATAGACAGAGATGGTTATTTACAGCCAGTGACCTCATGGCCTTACCAGGTGAGGCTCCCATCAGAAAATCACTCATCTATTGCATCAACCTGTTGAACACTAGTTGCCACCTGCTATATACCCCATGGCCCTCTACAGAGTCAACTCATTAAAATTTGGAAATAAAAATATGTAGGATAAATAATTTCTTTATTTAATTTTATATTCATTTTTATTTAAAATTAATTTAAATTTATTTAAAATTAAAAATTTATTGTTTATTTACCAACCCCAGTTCTCCCTCCTTCCCCTTATGCCTTAACCACCTCCTCCCTTCCTGCCCTCCATCCATTCCTCAGCAGGGGTAATGTCTTTCTTGGGGAATCAACAAAGTCTGGGATACCAGGTTGTAGGAGGTCCAAGCCCCTCCCTTCTGTATTAAGGCTGAGTAAGGTTTCCCATCACAGAGAATGTGCTTTAAATAGCCATTTTAGTCCCCCAAGGGACAAGTGGTGGTCCTACTTCCAGTCCCCCAACAGATCAAGCCACATAACTGTCACCCACATTCAGAGGACCTAGTTCATTCCCATGCAGGTTCCCCAGTCCAAAGACAATGAGCTCCCACTAGCTTGTCAGCTGTTTCTGTATTTATCCTCATCTTGCACTTGACTCCCTTTGTTCATATGAACCCTTATCCCTCTCTTCAACTGAATTCCAAAAGCTCAGTCCAGTGGTTGATGTGGGTTACTGCATCTGATTTGATTCAGTTACTAGATGTAGGTTCTATTATGACAATGAGGAATCAAGAAGACTGAGCTGGGGGAGGGACGTAAGGGGAGAATAATGAAAGAGACATCTTGATAGAGGTAGCCATTATGGGGTTAATGAGAAACCTGGAGGTAGAAAAATTTCCAGGACCCCACAAGTATGATCCCAGTTAAGACTCCTAGCATTAGTGGAGAGGGTATCTGAATGGGACTTTCCCTTTAATCATGTTAGTGACAACTCTCAGATTTTAGCCTGTCTATATGTCACATAATTGCTAAAATTGAAAAAAGGAAGATACACAATATGCTACAATTCAGAAGGAAGAATTCAGAACTTCTAAAGTAACTAGAAATGGATTAAATTTTCCAAAAATAAAGGAGGAAAACTGAAGGAACACAAGATTACCTTATAAATCTGCACTGGCCATTACTAGAAATAGTTCCACATTCTGGAGAGTGCAAGGAAACTTCCAGAAGGCAGCTAACCAAAGGCAGATGTTAATGAATGATTATGTAAATTCAGCCACAAGTAAACTGAAAAATATATGCCTCTGTTGGTGTGGGCTAAATCACCCGCTTCCCTCCTACCAAATGCAATCCACTGGCCAAAATGGAACTTGGGACAGGAATAGGCTATTTCCAGCAATAATAGTTACTTGAAAAATAAGCATGTCCAAGGTCTTCTCAAAGAGTCAGATGCATAGGTGACTGCTTATTGGATGATTGGACTAACATGAGGTCTTAGATTGGAGTATTTCAGCTGACCTGAAATCTACTACTTGACATTTCAATATCTGTGCTGAGTGGCAGTATCTTCATAATTGGTGGAGAAGAGGTCCTTCCATAAATAAAGCTCTAGATACATGATCCACAGAGTGGAAGGTATTGACTGTATTAGAAAGAAAATCTGTTCAACTTTCTCAGTAAATGGCGTGAAAGTAAGAAAACATCCAAATAAAAAAGATAAACACTTTCTATTATGATTTTCAAAACTTAACCTTATGCACCATATAATAAAAAATCTTATAACCCACAAGCTATTCAAGTGAAGCAACATTGGCACAAAAATTGCACCCACTATCTATGGAGGTGTTATTAGTTCAATTTTTATGACCTAGTATATTATTTTCTATTAGCATTGTTAAATTTAAGGGTGCTTAATTCACTAAATACTCAATAATCTATTTAGTCTGGGCACTGAAAGACAAATGAAATAAATGGAGATTTTAAAAGAGATAAAACCTCATCCAATTTAATTTTTGTTGTGATGTGTTTATATTTTGTCTTTATTATATTTAAAATTATTTACATAAAATTTATTTTGATTCCATTTTGAATCTGACCCAACTATTCCCAGAGCATCCTCGACAGCCTATTCACAGAATTTCATATTTTGTCTATATCAATAAAAATTCAAAAGAACAACAATAACAAAAAGAACCAATGAGCATGCCCAATGTCCCAGTTTACTTCCTGTTGCTTTGGGATCAAGATGTTGAACTCTCAGCTACCTCTCCAGCACCATGTCTGCCTGTACACTGCCATGTCCCACAATGATGATAAAGGAATAAACCTCTGAACTGTAAGTAACCTAATTAAATGTTTTCCTTTACCAGAAAAAAAAGAACCAATGAGCAAACAACAGCAACCCAAAGTACACCAAAATAATGGAGTCCAATTTATATTGGTCAACTACATCTGGACTTGGAGCCTGCTTTGGAATATGTTGACACACCAAGTGTCATTACATTAGAAAACTAATTTTCTTTAACCCAGCAGGTATCAATTGAAAATAGTTCTTTTTTTTTTTTTTTTGGTTAGGGGTAGACTTTGTGTCACCTTCCTTTTCTCCCTCCTCAGTGCTATGATTTTTGTTTGGTATAAACTTGTACATTCTTGCTTGCTGTCGCAATCTCCCCCAAGTTCATGTATTTATCTGTTCTGTTGTACGAGGTAGATCTTCTTTCTTTGGAGTTACCCACCACCTCTGGATCTAATAATCTTTCTTCCTTTTCTTCCTTACTAGATCTGCAAGCCCTATGGAGATGGTCTTTATAAAGACATCCCATTTGGGGCTGAGTGCTCCAAAGTCTCTTACTCTCTGTGCATTATTATACACTTGTGGATCTCTATGTTATTTAGCATTTGCTGCAAGAAGTTTCTCTAATGAAAGTAACATGATGTACCAATGTATGTATTCAGAAATCATTGAATATTAATTCTATTAATAGTAGTATCCTAATAAAATTTTATACAATAAAATGTTTGGACATTTGAGAAGTAGTTGCACAAGGATGTTCTATCTGGTGAGTTAATTTTCATTTATTATCCACATCTTAAATTTCAGTGCCTTTGACCACATGGTAAATATGCTCATAGAGTAATGGTATACTATTTTATAGCATTTAATATTATCATAATGTCATTATTTTTCTGTTTTTCTTTAACTCTCTCATTTTACTGATACTTGCTAGGGATAATAGTTTTGATCTCAATTCCTGTAACAAAACAGATTCCCAGGACATAATAGCTGTTCTTTATTTATTTTTTGACCAATGGCTGGATAAATAAATGTCAAGAAATATAAATTCATTTGTATTCCATACATTTAAAAAGTAGGATAGGATGATATCTCACTTGGTAAAGTTATTACCACTCAAACATTAGGATTTGACTTTAAATTACAAAAGGCATTTAAAAACCATCAGACAAGGTGGCATGCCTGTAACTATTGAAATTAAACTAAGTCTTCATACACTAAAATAAACTAATTAACAAAATAACATCATAGAGTTCATAGGTATAAACATATTAGTACTCTTGGGAAAGCAAGTAGGAGTGAAACAGAAAATTTTCATCATATGTAATTTAAACATAATATTACTGTTATTACTATTAGTGTGTCTCCTTCTGTATGTGTGTGCATACACATCCACACATGTACACAGAGATCAGAAAATATTTGGGCATCTGTTTGAACCTTCCACTATGGGTTTCAAGAATTGTACTGCATCTTCATGTCTACAGAGCAAACACTTTTATCTGATCAGCTATTTTACCAGCTGTACATAAACCTTCTAGTAGCTAATGTGCATTCATATTCTCTAATAGAGCTATATCCATTGTAATGTGAGAATAGTGGTAGAGTTAAAGCCACTAAAAATTAGAGAAAAATAAACACCAGGAATGATAATATTCAAAATCCAAATCAATGTACAACATATCATATTCTTTTTTATTTGTAAATTGTTATTGTTATCATTGCCATTACATGGGAATAACATTATACTTTACTTATTGTCTGTTAAATTTGAAAATCACTAATCTCACTGCACTTTTATGACTTTCTGAATGTTATAACTTGCACCCTAATGAGGCTCTATATTCCTCAGAAATTGAAACATTTAATACACTACTTATTGATTCTCCCTTCACTAGAAGACTTTCTATAGCTTTTTCACAACATTCCAAAAGAGCAGGTGGCCAAATCATTTCTTTTAAAAGTATGCAGATTGCTGTTTCACAAAGTCTGTTTCATCAGTGTTGCTAAATACATAGCCATGAATTAGGAGGAAGATATTGAATCAGAAAAAATCTTGAAGGACCAAGGCACCAAAATAAGCAGTTAACTTTTCTGACATCTGGTACTCAACATGAAACTGGAATATTGAAACATTATTAAAGGATGCTTCTTCAAAAGATTGATTCAAATAATTGTGTAGCAGCATCTACTAGTGCCACTAGTATACTAATAAAGAGAAAACTTCTCACTGATGTGACCATTCAAAAATGTATTCTTAAAATAACAGTGGAGAACAATACAATACAGTTTAGACATGATTCATTTGGAAATATTTTACTTCTTACCAAAAAGGGATGATTTTCCCCTTCTTGCCAAATTGAGTATTACAGATTTAACTTCTGTGAAATAAATCATTTCATGTTTTTCAACTCAAACTGCACATCCACACCATCAATCATAATCAGACTAAAATATATTAAATATATTAGGTGTAATATTTAGAATAAAATACCCTATTATATGATAATTATCATAACTTAAATGTCCCAGATTATATTTAAATGTCTTAATACCACTCTACCACATAAACATACAAAACTTTTATTTTTTATACGTATCATAAAATAATTTAAAACTATACAAATAATAACTTATTTTTCTTTTTTATAAATTTTGAATTCTAAATATTTTATTTAAAATTATTCATAAAAATTTTTCTCTTTCCTATATATTTCATGCTCCATATGACCAAATTTTATTTTTGAGCATCTGAGGAAAGACTGACAATCATTTCCTTAGTTGGAGTTTCTATTGCTGTCAATGGATACATGATCACTGCAACTCTTATAAAGAAAGACATTTAACTATGGTGATTAATTTACAATTCATAGGTTTAGTCCATTATCATCATGGTGGAAAGCAAGGCAGCAGGCAGAAAGACATAGTGCTAGAGCAGGAGCTGAAAATTTTCACATCTTGACTAGCAAGAGAAAGTGGTCTGAGACACTGGATATGGACTGATCATATTTGAGATCTCAAAGCTCACCTCCACAGTGAGCCATCCTATATACTTCATCCAGCAGCTGGTGGAAGTAGAAGCAGACACCCACAACTAATCACTGAACTGAACTGGAAACCAGATGCAGAGAAGGAAGAGTGAAGAGCACAGGGGTCCAAACCAGGCTGGTGAAACCCACAGAAACAGCTGACCTGAACATTGGGGAACTCTTGCTCCCCAGCTGGAATACCAGCATGGGACTGATCTAGACCCCAGGAACATAGGTTTTTGTGAGGAAGCCACGGAAATCTATGGGACCTCCTGTAGAAGCTCAACTTATCCCTAGCACAGGTGTGGA
This sequence comes from Cricetulus griseus, assembly GCF_003668045.3. Lineage (NCBI taxonomy): Eukaryota > Metazoa > Chordata > Mammalia > Rodentia > Cricetidae > Cricetulus > Cricetulus griseus. Next base: position 300,542,239 of record NC_048595.1, on the reverse strand, counting down.
CTTTGGAAGCCCATTCCATATAGAGGAATACTCCCTGAGCCAAGACACATGGGGTGGGCCTAGGCCCTATCCCAAACGATATGATAGACTCTGATGACACCCTATTGAAGGACTCACAATCCAGGGGGAGCAGAAAGGATATGTGATAGATAGGGTTTTAGTTGGGGGGTGGGTAGGGGAGGACGAGAAGGGAACTGGGACTGTCATGTAAATCAATCCTGTTTCTAATTCAAATTTAAAAAGTTGAAGAAAAAACACAGAGAAACACTTCCTCCAACAAGTCCACACCTCCCGGTAATGCTATTTTATTTCAAACCACCACATTCCCCTTTCTGGCCCCCAAAGAGGCCAGATATTTATCTATGTCACAATGCAAAATTCATTTAATTGAACTTCAGAAGTCCTCAGAGTTTATCACAGTCTCAATACTGTTTAAACGTCTGAAGTTCAAAGTCTCTTCTGAGACTCATACAATCACTTTACAGCAATCATCTGTGAAATAAACACCAAAACCAGAAGAGATACTTCCAATATATAATGACACAGGATATACATTACCATTCTGTGATGGAGGTAAGAGGTCCTAGTGAGGAAATACTGCACTAAAGTAAGATAAAAAACAAGCTAAACAGTCTCTGAACTCTGCATCTTTATATCTGATGTCAAAACACTATTCATATTTCCACCTCCTATCAGTTTGTTGACTGAAACAAACTTCTTTCTCTTGGGCTGGTACCAAACTCTGCCTAAGCTTTCCTTGGCAGGTATCCCATGGCTCTGGAGTCTCCAAAATATTGGGTTCTTCAAGGCAATACCATCTTAAACTTCACTCAGTGGCCTTTCTAGGACTCCATTCAGGGACACCCCTGACACATGACTGGCCTCAGTGGCTAATTTTAGTTTCAGAGAAAGTTTCCATAATGCCTTTATTTTATCTTTGTCTCTCAACCCAGGACCATGTGGCCAGAGCTGCCAAGTTCTGCTGCTTACTTGGGCTTGAACATTACCCCCTTGTTCAATTATATCTTCACCATTTTTCTATTTTCCATGGTTTCCTTCACTGTCTAATTTTGATTGAATCAAACCTTGTTCTGTAGAACCATTCTGTCCTAAACCTCAGAGAGTACCAACCTCTACCTCTGGGGTGCTAAGAATAAAGGTGTGTACTATGGGATATTTGACAACACTATAAAACTCACTAAGACTGTGTTAATGAAATTAACATTGCATGAGGAGGCAGAGTCCATAATAAATAGATAAGAATTAGTCATAGCGAGTATGGAAGATCATAGAATATCTATGGAGAGAAGCACAGGAAGGAGTAGGGGAGGACTTAGACATTCATGGTCTTTTTGGTTTGGTGCAAGTGGAGAGACACTTTTCTTACTTTGATTGCTGCCAGTATGTTGTCCAAATTGGCCAAGCAGGACACAAAAGAAGCAACTGCTGAACTTTGCCAAAGCCAGGTAGGACAGTGCTCCAAAATTTCCTGCTTCACAGAAACATCTATCAGATATTCTATGCCTGTTGATCAAAGATGGATGCCCTATTGTTGTAGCAGAACCTTGACTGACTGAACAGGCAGTCAACTGTATGAGTCATTTGAAAGTTGTTTGCTGTGTACTTCCTGTTTACTGAGGTAATATTTAATCCTTCATTCTCCAATGGGGATTGAAGACTAGATAATTATATTTTACTATTTGCTTTGTTAGCAAATTAAAAAGAAAACTCACAAAAGAGATGTAAAATTTATAAAATTTGAGAGTCTTAAAGCTTAAGATTTTAATCTAAGAAAATGTTTTAGGTCTATAAAAATATTTTAGTCTGGTAATAAAAGTTGTGATACAAAGTGGTTTAGTTATAAAACTTTGGAGTCACCAAAATTGAATAGATAATAGAGTATTTTCTACAAATTTGCCATATGAGAATGGACTGGACATTGTGAGTGTAATTCTTACCTAATGATTGTTATTATATATAGTTTTACTGTTTTAGAGTTAAAAACTTTCCTTTTGTTTAGACAATATCAGATAATTTTTCTCATTGTATATAGTTTTACTGTGTTAATCTTAAACTATTTCCTTTTTTTGGCAAAAAAAAAGGAAAATGTTGTGGGATATTTTATTGTACTGTGAAACTCCAAGACTGTGTTACTAAAAATAACCTTGGATTGGGAGTAGAGCCAGCAACTACTGGAGAAAAATTAGCCATAGAAGTTATGGAGGACCCAGGACTATGTATTGAGAGATGCACAAAAAGGAGTAGGGAGGGACTTAGAGATTTTCTTTCCCTTTTGGTTTGGGACAAGTAGTAAGATACTTCTCTTACTGGGTCTTTGGCCAAAAAGGAAAGTCAGCTGCTTGTTTCTCAGCTTCTTAGATCTAGAAGTTTTTCAGCCCAACATCTGACTCCCAATCCTCTAATGGTAAATAGAATGATAGAGACTTTGATAAACCTTATATTCAGTGGCAGCAGCCAAATTTGTGCTGGTGGCATTGTAAATCCTTACTGGTTACAGTCTGGATGCTGAACACAGGGCCATGTGGGAACAGATGGTAAATGAAAATATTAGTACATTCAGGTGGGGATGATCAGCCAACAGAAAAACAACAGTAACGCACCACCATACCTGACTCTAATCTTTCCTTTCACAAGTTGGAAACTTAGCTGGGTGGGATCTTGACCTGAGATCCCTTTACAACTTTTCTTAATCTGTTTAACTCCTTGAAAAGAGGATTTAGCTATAATTTGCTTCCTGGTACTCCTTTTCTCTTCAAATTGCTCTACTTGTATTTTGCCTTGCTCAGCTTGTTTCTTTTTATTATAAATCTTCATCAGCGTTAACACTAATAACCACATGACAGATTTTATAATATCTGTTTTTAGATTTCCTCTGACAATGGAATTAATCCAAAACTCTTCACTTTAACATCAGGCAGACTCTTTAGATAAGATAGATTACCAGAATATCACAAGAACAATCTTTAGGCCACACACTAACATTCTTCTTTCCCTGAAAGCGCTTGGTCCATGAACCCACAGTTCAAATCACATTCAGTAACACTGTCTTCCAAGTTCCTACTAGGATGGCTCATTAAGTAGCACTTAAAGCATTCAACTGCTCTTCTAATCCATAGTGCCTAGGTCCATACTCTTTCAAACAAAAGCATTATCATACCTATCATGTAAATACCTCGTCCCTGGCACCAACCATTTTCTTAGAGTTTCTATGGCTGTGAAGAAGTACCATGATCACTGCAGTACTTATAAAGGAAAACAGTTAATTGGTTCACTCACAGTTCAGATGTTTAGTACATTATCATTATGGTAGAAAATAAAGCAGCATGCAGGCAGTCATGGTGCTAGAGCAGGAGCATTTCTTATATCTTGACTCAAGGCAATAAAAGTGGTCTGAGACACTGTGTATGGCTAAGCATATATGAGACCTCAAAGTCCACCTCCACAGTGACACAATTCCTCCAACATGGCTAGTCCTACTTCAACTAAGCCACACCTCCCATAGTGCCACTTGTTTTAGGGACCATTTTATTTTGAACAACCACAATTGTATAGAACAAATATCATAATATATTTACAAACTTTAAGAAGTATATTATGTGTTTGCTTTACATGGGTGATGAGTTATCTTTTGCTAACATTTAAGACAAAAGCTGAATAACACATGAAACACCTGAAAATATAGGTGATAGAGCATGACATAAAATAAGGAAGTATATCACCATGATCCTCAGTCAAAATGCATTCTGATACAAGATAATTTGACCTATCTAGGGAATAAATAGGATATTAGTAACAAAAATAATCAAATATTGAGCAACCAGGCATTTTCAGTCAGTTTGGAGGATGTTTACATTAATGAGGTGTTTTAACCAGGAACTGGAAAGTTTTGGATAGCTTCTTTTGTTGGACAACTGTCAGCAAGGAACAGGAAGCACTTGTACTATGCAAAGATTGTGATGGCATCTGGTGTCTTCTGGCACTGGAGTTGAGTGAAGAGCAAAGTCTGGGGTATAGTCTAGAAACAGGAAAATCAGACAATATAAAATAAACTATATTTAAAATAATCATCAGAGAGGTTAACCACATTTTGAGTAATTGCTGTTAATTACGTTAATATATTTGTATAAGTTTTCAGAAATCTCACTTTTTCTTCTTCCTTCTCCAACTTCTCACCTCCCTTTCTTCCTCTTCTTTTTCTCCTCCTCTCTGCTTCCCATCCCCCTCTCTTACTCTTGCTTGTTTTCTCTCTGATTTTTTTCTCTCTTTCTCTAGATCTCTTGCTCTGCAGCTATCTCTCTGTTGTTCTCTCATTCATTCTAGGTAACTATAAGATAACAGACTCAGAAGTTATCCAAAGTCTCATGATTTATTAACTCTCTTCCCTATGTTATTCTATCCTGTTGATGAAAATCCATGATTTAAATAATCACATAGAGACTTTTAGAAAAAGTAGTTTATGTCTTACAAAACAAACTAGCATAAAAAATAAAATAAACACTATGGGTGGAATGTTCTTTTACATATTGCACATTAAGATAAAGCATGAATTCCTAAAGTAAACTTATATGGTTTATATTAGTCCCAAAGCAAGCCCCCAAAATGACAGTGCTGCTGACAATGTCTTCAATTATTGCCTGAGCCTAACACATTCAGGACTCTGGAAGGACTGGTATTGGATAAACAGAAAACTAGATTCAGCATTCCTCAGATTATGTTGACATGGATTTCTATTTGTCAGGAAACTGACAACTTCCTACATCAGCCCTCTATGTCAAGAACACTGGCAAATGCCATCTAGTTCATCTATCTGCCAGAGGTCAGAGACTCCATGCAAACTTCGAGGCTGTTTTGGCTCACTTCCCAACTCCAACTGTGACCTTACAAAAAAACTGGGAGGGCTTTTTATTGGGTATTGTACTCTATTACCTGGCCATTTGTGTTTCCAACAAACTGTCTTCCTACCCATGGATTGATCTAGTTTGGTGGTTTCACTGCACTTCGCTTACAGTTTACAAGAAGTATGAGTACTTGACCACTAAATTCCACATATTATCAAATTCTCCATCTCTCTTTTTCAGTTTGTTTTTGTTTTGTTTTTTAACATGTTAAAAGTGCCAAATTAGTTTACAAAGGATTTAAGGATGACAATAGTGATACTGCCCCAAATTTCTTTTTTTATTTTGTTTTAAAATTTCATTTTATATTCCTACAACAGTTCTCCCTCCTACCCCTCCTTCTACACCCCTCCACTCCCCTCTAGCCCACTCCCAGTTCACTCTTCTTCATGTGTAAGGGCTCCCATGAAGACTCAACATAGTCTGGCATAATAGGTTGGGACAGGGCCTGGCCCCTGTCCCATGCATTAAGATTGAGCATGGCATCCCACAATAGGGAATGGTCTCCAACAAGCTAGCTGACATACTGTAATTATATTGTGGTCCTACTGACTCTAAGCAAGGCATGCCATTTTCACGAATGGGCTCCAACAAGCTATCTCATGTACCAGGTTTCTATCATGGTCCTACTGTCATTGGCCCTTCTGATAGTATAAGCTCTCAACTGTCTCCCACATATGGAGGGCCTCGTTCAGTACTCTGAAGTCTCCATAGTTGTAGATCTAGAATTCATAAGTTTCCAAAAGCTTGCTTTAGCTGTTTCTATAGATTTCTCCATCATGATCTTGATCTACCTTAATCATATATTCCCTCCTCCTCTTTGAATGGATTCCCAGAGCTCAGCATGTTACTCCTTCAATAGCTACATGGTTTCACCCTCTTAACCTCTACCCGTGCTCTCTCTTCACAACTCTCCTTGTCACATAGCCCCACCTATACTTCCTGCCTGATTACTGCCCATTAAGTGCTTCATTAATCAACTAATCAATGAACATACCCCATCAGGAAAGTTTCAAAGTGGCTTACTGACATGGTCCAGCCTTACAGAATACTCTATTGAGGACTTGAGATAAGCCCTATATGTTCCCCTTATGAAGGGATTGGTTAGGATACAATTAGATTTCACACATCTTGATAATTATCCCAATTTTTAGGATCCCCTAAAGATGCAATCACCCTCACACAACATCAAGTAATTTTAGGAACATGATGCCACAATCCCAAGAGTTTGGGTATGCAGATTTTGGTTGTTCAATGTGTAATGAATATTTGTCATCTTTAGGGAGGGTTGTTTACAAGTTATTATTGGTAATGTCAAAGAAAAGGCTGAAAAAAAGATTAGATTCAGGGTCCTTGTTTTCAAATGCAAAAAGGAATGATACATGTAAGATAGGATAAAAGGGTAGATTATTGAAATTACTTTTAAACCAAAAAAAGCAGCTACTGGTTTTAAAGATTTTACAATGATATAGATTTTTGTATATTGATACAAATTTAAGGTTATTTTTGGTTAGAATATATTATACTTATATTTCAACTCTTGTTTAAGGTATTATACCTATACAATGAATTTAACAATGTAATGTGAATTGCTAGTTTTTGAAAGTTATTCCAAACTATTTAGAATAAAGTGATGCAGGTTAGTAGTTAATCACCTATTACAATCAAAATTGTAGTCATGTTAGGTATGTTTTCAAGGTCAAACACCAGATATATTTTAGATAGTCAGGTATTCTTCAAATAATTTGGGACCTAGATAGTGTGATATTTAATATGTTTTAATAACTTAGGTTATTTTTTATAACAATAAGACAGTTCTGCTCCTGGAACTATCAGTCTACTTCAGAGAAGATGAGGGCATTGATGAAACTCCAGATTGAGTTTACTTTCTTTGTGTCAAAAGTTAGCCAGTGGGCAAGAAACTGTCCTTGCCTTGACTACTAACATGATGCTTGCAAAAATTGGAAAAAGAGGACACAAAAGAAAGTGGCTGCCAAAATTTGCCAAGACAAGTTAGAACAGTCCTTCAGGATATCCTACTTCACAGAGAAGTCTGCCAATTTTTCAAGGCCTGTAGGCCAAAGACAGATGTGCCTACATTACAGAGTAACCTTGTGTGACTGTCCAGAGAGCAAAATGTTTCTGTCACTTTTCACATTATTTGAAAGTCACTTGCTTACATTGTTTACTCAGGAAATATTATTTACTTCTTGGGTCTCTGATGGAGTTGAAGACTAGATGGTTATAGTTTTTCTTGTTAACAAATTCAGGAAAAAAGTCACAAAGGAAATGTAAAGTATAAGTTTGAGAGACAAAAATGTACTTTTGGGTTGGTAATACAAATTAGGATAGATGGTAAATTAGGAAGAACCCTTTGGACTCAGGAAGACAGGATAAATAATGGAGTATTTTCTCTGAATTGTCAAATGCAAATGGACTAGACAAATAAAGCTTGCCTGGAGACCAGAGGTCAGAGCTAGCCAATACTTATCCATAGAGGTCTGGAAATCTATTCAGACAGGAAGTAATAAGGCAGGGTATAAACAGGATCTTGGCCCCTTTTGACCACAGGATTCAGAGAGATAAAAAGTGACTTTGACTGCTCCTTCACTCTTCTGATTTTTCATCATTTGCCTCAATATCTGACCCTGGGTTTTTATTGATATGACCAATTAGGATAGTGCTTTGTCATGCTTCCAGAACTGTGAGCACTACTTTTTAATGGGAAAAAACACTAAATGAGTGACAGTTTGACTTCTCTGTTATCAGTGAAATATGTAGATCAGCAATAAGGCATTACCATCTGTTTGAGGAGTACAATCACTTATAAATAATCTGAGTTTTCCCTGTTATGTGAATGGGTGTTTTGGCTGCTGGTATGTCTGTATATCACATGCATGCTTGGGACCCACAGAGATCATAAGAGTGTATCAGATCCACCAGAACTGAAATAGCAGATAATTATAAAATGTCACCTTGGTTCTAAGAATCAAACCAATGTTCTGGGAAAACAGCCAGTGCTTGTAACAGCTGACCAATCTCTGCAGCCCTTATCAGACTTTTCATTAATTTTTTGAACAAAACCATTAATGTCAGTGAATCTTCTAGGTAATATTTTGACATTAATGTTATGAAAAATGCTATATAGTTGCCCTTACTTTAATAGCCAAATATACACTCTTACATTCATTATACTTAATTTTCTTATAAAATGAAAGTTAATTTGTGATTATTAAAGTGATATATTTTTGAGTGTTGGAATATAAAGAAATCAACAAAAGCAACAATCAGCCATGGTGGTATATATCTTTAGTCCTAGCATTTTGCAAACAGACAAAGGTAATCTTTGTGAGTTTGAGGCCAACCTGGTCAATAGAGTGAGATTGAGGATGACTGGGGCTACATAGAAAGATAGTTTCTCAAACATCAAAAACCAATAACAAATCATGGCACCTTTAATAAAATTATTAGTTAATTAATGCATGTTTCTATTATATTTGGTGAGTGCATATTATATATACAAATATTTACATATATACATTCTTTCAATAATACTTAACGTCATTTTATGCTATGAACTTCATAAATCTAATATTTTAGCAATTAACACTATTCAAATGGTTATGTTCCCAAATACTAAACTATACTCCTTTTGCTACCTGGTTCTAACTGTTTGCTACCTAGATTCTATGCTATTATTAACATAGAAACAAAATTATTGTAGAGCCTTTCAGGGCTCATATTTGTTAAAGTCAATTTTAAACATAATAAAATGCTATATCAAAATATGTGACAATTAAAATTTCATTTAAGGTATCAGGAAAACTTTACTAAACTAAAATATTCAATAATATAAAAATATAGATTAGAAATTATACATCTCATATATTTACAAATAGAAGTTTCATATAACTAAAATTTTCAACAATGGGAAAAACTGATCCACAATCTCAATGCTGTGTTTCCAACTACGATGGTCTGTATCTTCTCAAATGAGAGCCACAACACATTCTTATTCACATAACTTGCTTTTGTAATGTATTTTTTAAACATTGAGAAATCTGTGTTTGTTCCAAATCATATATTCATTACCATGAAAGATAGAATTAACCTGTCTAACTTGAATTTCTGTCTTACTTAAGATACATTTATACAGAACTATCCCTTTCAAGTCTATTTGCAAACTGTATTTCTAACATCATATAGCATGCACATGAGGGAATCCCATTCTAACTGGGAATATCAAATAACTTTATATAAAAAAGTCCAGGTGAGGAAATTATTATCTAGGAATGATAGGTTACATGAAACTTAATATTTATTATGTTATCAATTGTTAAACAATCATTAAGACTTACAGAGATCATTAAAACCTGAGGAGGGAATGATAATATATATTATCATGCATATATATCATCATATATATTATAATATATTATAGAATTAGGAAAGGTAAATTGAAAAGTTATTAATGTGATTCTGTGTTTTGTGTCTCTTAATAATATTTATATTTTGAAAAAGGGAGATAAAGTATGTTGTATTCAGGTTCTGTTGAATCATTTCAGATCTATCTAATCTATTTCAAACATATATCTCCAAGAAGTGTTGGAGCTCACAGTATTGACTCTATTTGCATCTTGACTTACGGTCAGAGATTCAAGTTTATTATTGCTTCTCAAGACCAAATTACACCAAAGGGTTTGACCAAAGTTATGGCTACTTGATGCCATGCTCTTCAAGACTAGATAATAGGATGTTTGACTTAGGGCATTGTTACTAGATATTTTGAGTATTAAGGAGATAATTGCACTTGTGTTTTCCTTGTCTCATGGAAAGGAAGTCTTCTGCCCTCCCCTTTTGCTTTGAGTATAAAAGGGTGATGAGAAACAAATTTGGAGTTTCTAAAATATTCACTGAGTGGCCTCCAGACTCTATCTTATGCCTTTTGTTTCTTTTCTTTTGCAATCCTCACTCCCCTTTTGCAGGCATATTTGAACATGTCAGCTGGAACCAACAAAGGACAAAGTAAAAGGGTTCTAGTTATTTATGAACTTATCCTCCCAGGCTGTAGAGAAAGCAGCCATGGGTGTGCCAGATCCTATAGGAAGTAGAGACAAGAATACAGAGAAAGGTGTTTTCTGCCTTTGGCTTTTTCCCCTTTCTCCTTCTTCCTTCTCTTCCTTCTCAATGACCCTTGCTCCTTTGAGTCCCTGCTGCTCATTATATCCCCTTCCCTAGAAGGCATTGACTCAGTGCCTCTTTCTTCCAATAGTCAAAGGAGCTATATTCAGGAAAAAATTATCATCAATTTATTCCTGAATGCTAGGAAACTGATAAACTCTGGCTAAAAGGACTATGTATCTAGATGCTCAGAAAGCAAGGACAGTTAAAGAGGTCATCAGAGCTTTAATGATAACACATATAACAATATTATGACTCAAGAATTTTTTGTTGTAAATTTCCATTGCAGATCAACATCTTTATTGACTGAAACTCAGTGTGAATTCAGTGCTGGCTGAATGTTGGCATATAGTGTTCAGAAGCTTCGAGAAAAATCGTGTGAGGGTGAGTTTTAAGACTATTTACCAAGCTCCTAAACACAGACTATAGCCACATTAGGCATTGAGAAAAAAATAAAAAAAATACCTTCCCTTATAATTCCTAGGCAAATCCAATCTCTGTGTCATTGTCATGTGAAAATCATGTTAGAAATACGTATTAGGAAAAAATTAACAGAGTGATTTTAACTTAGGAAGGTATTGTAGCTGTTGTTAAAAACAATTTAGTATCTTAAATATTTATTTGCCTTGGAAATGTAAATGACTTCAATGAAGCTGCAGCCTGCAAGCAAACACAGTGGGGTGAACTGCAGAGTGTGTTATGACTATTTTTTTTTCTAGTAGATTTTTCTGATAGATAACTTTAATCTAATTTCTTCCCTTTCTATGAATGTTACCATTCATTTAAAATGTGATTTCCTGTATGCTTGTTACTAATGACATAATTTGCTCTGAGATGCAAATCTTTATACATATGAAAACAAAACATTAAGAACCCATGACACAACAGACATATACATAGGAGTTCATATGCATCAATACAGCTACATTTTAATTGTTTTAGTCTTAATATTATATTGACTCTTAAACATTAATGACACAATATTACATGGAATGTATCACTTTTACTTTGTATAGTAAAAAAAGCAAAAATCTTTCAAATTCTATTTTTATTGTAGTGGCCTAAAGTCAAGTTTGCTTATTATATTATAATTTGGAGCTTTGTCATCCTCAAGGTAGAAAACATGTAGGAGAATTTTGACTAAAAATTTATTTCATAATTTTTCATATAAAGAGGATGACATTTTATGTCATTTGTGTTATTATGTTTATGTGCATTTTGGGTAGAAATAAATTCTTACTATAGATTGAACCAATCTGCAAACAAAAATCTGATGCATATATTTTGAGTAACCTATCACTATTAAACAGGTTGAAAACATTGCTGGTGTGAATGCAAACTTGTACAGGAATTATGGAAATCAATATGATGGTTCCTGAGACACTTGGGAGTTGATCTATCTCAAGATCCACCTGTAGCACTCTTGGGCACATACCCAAAGTTGTGCATTCATACTACAAGGACACTTGCTCAACTATGTTCATTGTGGCTTACTTCATATCATAACTTGCATATCTTAATTATCTTTAACAGTTTACAGTAAATTAGTAACTTTTCTAAAATTAGGATTTTACAGCTTTATCTCAGTTATGTTTGAGCCTTAAAAAATAATCATTTCTAAATTGAAGCTGTTTTAGTAACAAAATAAAATGTCAAAATAATAAATATTTTCCATAGGGAAACCGGCAGCTTTACTTTCCTGGTCCTTACATAGTACTCCATTACAGAATATCACAGTGTCTTAAATGACTCAGTTTATCAAAATAGCTAAAGCTTAATGATCTTATCGACATCAATGAGGTAAGGCATTCATTCCTAAATTAGTTTCTGTTCCCCTGAGTGGACCTTAGGTGAGGAGAAATTCTTTGCCCAACCACTCAGGCCATTGTCATGCTGCATCATTTGTAGGGCCACTCCAGTTTCTGATGTTTGGTGCTTGCTGTTTATGATTGTAGATCTATTCTTTTATTAATTTATCTATTAATAAAGATCATAAAGTAACAAATATATCATAATAAAATATCTTACAAATCTAAAATGTTCCATAGCCTTATAGATTTAAATATTTTAAAAAGCGTTTTTTAAAAATCCACATTTCTCTTCATATAATTTTTTTGTAAAACTCCAAAATTTCCTCTTAAACAAATATAAAAATCTCTCAACTGTGTACTCCAGCAATATTAGGAAGAAAGTCCCCTTTTATTTCAAAAGTGAAGGTACAGGGCATTATCAGAATCTGCACAAAGCAAAATCAAGCTTTAGCAGCTTGCATATGTTCTTGTATATGAATGCATAGAAGTACAATTTTAATATTTTATTTAAATGGCATTGTTTTTAAATACTGTCTTCCATAAACCATGTTTTCAGGGCAGAAATTATAAAAAAAAATCTATCTTAAAATATCTTGGATATCTGTTGTTGCCTTCTTGGTTAGCCCATGCTATGTGGTTATCATTAATCAAGATGGTGGTAAAGTCATATGACATCCTTTTCATCACTGGCAAGACGGCTGCCTACAGATGGAAGCAGGTCAAATGGTGTTATAAAATGGAATCATGTTAGATGGATCATTTAACATTACCTATGTTTGAATTGTTAACTATTAACCCGGTGTTGAGGGTTTTAAGGTAACTTTTTGTTACAGATATTACAAATTTTTAACAGTTGATATTAGTTGTTAAATGATAATCAACCATTTGAATGTCCTCTTTTTGGAATTCTCTGTTTAGGTTTGTAACCAGGTTTAAAATTAGATTATTTAGTTTTTGGATATCAAGTTTGTGAGTTTTTTTATATATTTTGGGTATTATTTCTCTAGAAGTAGACTTGGTAAAAATATTTTCCTTTCATGTAGGCTGCCACTTTGTCTAAATGACATTGTCCTTTGTAGGAACTTTTAAGTTTTATTAAGCCCCATTTATAAATTTTTTATCTTAGGGCCTTTGCTGTGGGTGTTCAAGATGTTCTATACCAGTGAGTTTCAGTCTGTTTTTCAGTTTCTCTTCTATCAAGTTCAGTACATACGGTTTTATGTTAAGGTATTTGATAAATTTGGATTTGAGTTTTGTGCACTGTGAGAAGTATGGATCCATTTCCACACCAAATAAAGATGCTTTGACTTTTTCCTTCCCAATATGTATCCCTTGATCTCCTTCAGTTGTCCTATTGCTTTAAGACTTCAAGTAGTGTATTGAATAAATGTGGAAAGAATGGTCAACCTTTCTTTTTCCTGATTTTAGTGGAATTGCTATGATTTTCTGTCCATTTAATATAATTCTGGCTGTCAGATTACTGCAAATTACTTTTATTATGTTTAGACAGGCCCCTTTATCCCTAATTTCTCTAGGACTTTTAACATGAAAGGGTGCTGTGTTTTCACAAAGACCTTTTCTGAATCTAATGAGATGATAAAGCAGTTTTTATTTTCTCAATTTGTTTATATAGTGGATTACATTAATAGAATTTTTCATGTTGATCCACACCTGCATCTCTAGGATGAAGCCTACTTCATCATGGAAGATGACCTTTGGGATATGTTTTTGGATTTGGTTTGCAATATGTTATTTTTCATCTATGCTCATCAGGGAAATTGGTTTGTAATTCTCATTGTTTGTTAGATGTTTAGTTGGTTTGAGTATCAGGTTGACTGTGGCCTCATAAAATGAATTGAACAATCTTCCTTCTGTTTCTATTTTGTGGAATAATTTGAGGAGTATTGGCATTAACTCCTTGAAACCCTGGTAGAATTGTGTGTTAAATGCATCCTGTCCTGGTCTTTTGGGGGGGACCAGGGGGAGCAAGACTTTTAATGACTGCTTCTTTAGGGGTTATAGGCCTATTCAAAGTGCTTATCTGGTCTTTATTTAACTTTGGTAAGTGTTCCTATTGAGAAAGTTATCTATTTATTTTATATTTTCCTATTTGTGAAGTGTTTTTAAAGGTATATCCTTATGATTCTCTGGATTTCCTCAGTGTCTGTTGCTAAGATTCCCTTTTTGTTTCTTATTTTATTAATTTGCATATTCTCTCTCTGCCTTTTAGTTTGGATAAGAGTTTGCCAACCTTACTGATTTTCTCAAGGAACCACCAATGTATTGTTTCATTGTTTTTTTTAATTTTTCATTGTTTCAGCCCTGAATTTGAATATTCCTTGCTGCTTACTCTTCTTGGGTATGATTTTTAGTCCTCTTCAGTATGATTTCTTCTTTTTGGTCTAGGGATTTCAGTATGCTGTTAAGTTGCTAGCATGAGATCTCACCATTTTTATTTTTTATGGACACACTAAGTGCCATTAACTTTCTTATTAGCAATAGTTTCATGGTGTGTCCTAAGTTTGCGTATGTTTTACATTCATTTTTCATTGGGTTCTATAAAGTCTTTAATTTCTTTCTTTCTTTTGGTTGGGACATAATTTTCATTCAGTAGAGAGTTGTTCAGTGTCCATAAATTTGTAGGCTATCTGTAGCTTGTGTTGTTGTTGAAATCCAGCTTTAAGCCTTGGTGATCTGATATGATGCAGGGAGTTATTACAATTTTCTTATAAATGATGAGACTTGCTTTGTGACCTAATATGTGGTCAGTTTTGTAGAAAGTTTCATTAGTTTCTGAGAAGTTCTATTCTTTTATGCTCCAGTGAGATATTCTGTAAATTTCTGGTTGGTCCACTTGGTTTTTAACAACTGTTAGGTCCAGCATTTCACTTTTTAATTTTTCCTAAGTGACTGGGCATTGGTGAGAGTTGGGTATGGAAGTCTCACACCACCAGTATACAAAGCCAAGACATTATTTAATTTGTAGTGTTATTTCTTTTACAAACCTAGGTGTTCTTGTGTTTGGTGCATAGATGTTAAGAATTGAAATCATCTTGGTAGATTTTTGTTTCTTTGATGGCTACCCCTATCTCTTTTGTTGAGTTTAGTTTGAAACTCTTTTGTTAGGGATTAGAATGGCTCCAATAGATTGCTTCTATAGGTCCATTTGTTTGGAATATTTTTGCCAACCTTTTATACTGAGGTAATGTATATGCTTGATATTGATGTGTGTTCCTTGAACACAGCAAAAGGATGAATCCTGATTTCAAATACATTCTGTTATTCAATGTCTTTTTATTTGATAATTGCACACTGATACTGAGAGAGATTGATGTCCAAAGGTTGTTAATTAATGTTATTTTATTGTTGTTGGTATTGACAATATGTGTGCTAATGTGTGAGTTTGTGTTTCCCTTCTTCCTATTTTGCTGGTGAGATTGTTTATTGCCTATGTTACTTAAGTTTGAAGTTGTTCTTTTAGTACTCACTGTAGGACTACATTTGTAGATAGGTACTAAGTTTCACTTCATTGTGGAATATTTTGTTTTTCCATCTATGTTGATTGAAAGTTATGCTGGGTATAGTAGAGTGGGCTGACATTTGTGCTCTCTTAAAGTCTGCAATAAATATATCCAGGATCTTTTAGAATGTCCACTGAGATTTTGGACATAATTCTAACAGGTCTGCCTTTATATGTTAGTTGATCTTTTTTTCTTTTGCAATATTAAATATTATTTCTTTGTCCCTTTTATTATTATGTCTGAAAAGAACTATATTTTCTGTTCCCATATATTAGGTGTTCTGTATGTTTTTCTACATTTATAATCATTTCCTTGTTTAGTTTACATAAATTTTCTTCTATCAGTATATTGAAACATTTTGGGGGCCTTTTAACTTGGTTTTTTCTATTTATTTTAGTCTTACTACTTTTAGATTTGGTCTTTTCATAGTGTTTCAGAATTCCCGAATGTTTTATGTCAGGGTTTTGTTCTTGATTTTTTGGGTTTTTTTCCTTTCTTTTTTTAATTTAACATTTTCTTTGACTTATATATCATTACTTCTATCATATCTTCAATGCCTGAAATTCTCTCTTTCGTCTTTTGTATTCTGTTTGTAAAGTTTGCCTCTGTAGTTCCTGTTCAAATTCCTAATTTTTTCTTTCCCCAAATTCCATCCAGTTTTTGTTTTCTTTATTATTTCAATTTCCTTTTTCAAGTCTTGAACAGTTTCATCTATTTCTTTCAATTACTTTGTGTTCTCCTGGATTTCTTTAAGGGGTTTATTAATTTCCTCTTTAAGACCTCTATCATTTTCATAAAGGGGGTTTTATGGTAGTTTCTTTATGCTTCAAATATGTTGGAATATTCAGGGCCTCCTGTAGTACTATAGCTGGGCTCTAGTGGAGATTCATCATCCTGGCTTTTATTAATTGTGTTTTTTGTCCACATCTATGCATTTGGATTTGGGTCAATTATAGTACTAGATGGTGATTTCTGGGTTTATGCTTATTGGGTAAGTTTGTTGTTTTATTCCTTGGTTTCTATTTCTTCCCTAAATTTTCAGAGAATGTAGTGCTTGTGTTGCTTGTTTCTCTGAACCTGCTCAGCTGGTGTGTTCCCAGTGAATGCCAGCTGGTTTAAGAAGCTTGGATACTGAGATGAGTTGGGAGTAAGTGTGTGAAGTTTGAAGAACAATTTTTTGTTATCAGTTGGGATTGGATCAAGGAAGAAATGAATACTTCAACAGGATTTCTGCCATAAACCTGGAGATGAGATAGGGAAACGAATGTGGGGAACAGAAGGAAAAGGAATGATTTGTAGGCAGTCTACCTGGCTTTCAGGAAGGTGTGGCCTTTGTGTTAGAATGGAGTATCTCCTGTGGCTGAGGGCTTGGATCAAGCAAGAAGTGGTGAGGTTAGAAATAGCAGATCTCTCAGATCCACAGTGGCTAAGAGCATGGGGCAGGGAAGGTTGTCACAGGTGTTCTGCTGTAAAACCTGGGATGAGACTGAGGTGTTGGATCTGGAGGAGAGTAAGGAGTGATGAGGGTCTTCACTTAGCATCTTCTTAATAAACTTTCTCTCGATAGTTTCATTATTGCATCAAAACAAAAAAATACAGATAATTGATTTATCTTGTGAAGAAAAAAACCTTAAATCCACCATTATCTCTCACATTTTCTAAACAGCAATTCATTTATCAGAGAGTTACTATATTAACACACCTTCAAGTGTCTCTACTAAAGAAAAAGATTAACAAACTATAGTTTGTCTTCTCTTAGCAATGCTGACCTAAATAATAATGCTTGCTTATTATAAACCAACAATAGGGGAAAGTGACATTATTGAATGTCAGCTAAGAAAAAGGTTAAAAGTACATTTCAAATGATTCAGATCTGGGGAGATAATTTCAATAGGTGGCTTGAAGAGAGCAGACATTTATTCCAGAAAAGCTTTCTAAGATGGAAGTGGTTATCCCTCAACTTGCTAAATCAAGAGTTTAGCAAGAAAATATCATTATGATCAAAAACAAGAACTCAAAAATTCCACACAAGCCCTTATAAAGACAATGACAAGAAGAATATGGCATATTCAGAGTTCTATGTATTTTATTCAGACTTAGTGAAGCCCTTGAAGCATTCACTAATTTTATCACATAGTGGATGATCATAGGCTGAATTTTTGTTCTTGAATTCATTTGGTATCTGGCCTGTGGATACAAAAATAAGCTAATTATGTGATTGTTCAGGTTTATGACAAATTAAAACACATACCATTTATATTATTATATATTTTTCCAAAAACTAGACTGATACAAGACTGGTCAAAGTTGAACTTTGTATTAGGAGTTTACTCTTCAATGTTAATTTCTTATTCCTGATCCCCTAGAATTCCTATTCTCTTGTTTGATATGCAGTTTCTAAGTTAATGAATGTCCCATATCAGCATTTGTTCTCCTAATTCAAACACGATTCATAGGGGAAAAAAAGCAATCAATAAGAAAAAAAATTAGAAACCCACTGAAAAGAAGAACAATGCAATAAAATAAGTCATAAGGTGAAAATTTGAAGGTTATTTGTAGAAACCTATCTTGTTTTACTTTAGTTAATTCAGGAACGCTATTTCCTTCTAATAAAATAACATATCACTAGTATACTATTTCAGAAGGATGAAAATTTTATATTTAACAAACACTAAGAAGTTATGATTTAATTTTTTCCACAGTATATACTATCACTGACATTTTCATAGGGTCTCAGGTCAGATAAGAAATGAGTATCCTTTTAATATTTTGAATGAAAAAGAACTTTAATGTGATGACTTAGGTGACTTTATGACTCTGTAATCCTAGGGTTTTTACATGAAACTCTACATTTATCAAACACTGATATACAAAGGGGCAAGGAAATTTTGCAGGTCAGCCTCATCATTTTTAGTATCTACATACAAATGAGAAGATGTGTTATTTGTTTTTCTCTGATTTACTTAACCTCACATAACAAATTTTGTCATGATTGACTGTATTTCATACATATATAATATATAGCTATGTATAGATCCTATGTATCTAATTTTTTTCTTTGAATAATTGGTTTGTTTTAAGGACACTCCATGCCCTGAACTGGAATACTTAACACTGAATAAATAATGCTATACAAATTTGTATATGAACCTCATGAAATATAACAAAGTTTCAGAAATATTTTATGTAGATATTGACATCATTATCATTATTTTTATTTTTATGGAAAGAAAAGAATGAGACAATTATCAAGAGTAATAATACAAACTCATTTTATACAGTTTCAAAGCTCTTATAGCTACAGTAATGAAAACTGATTTTCCCCCAAAGAAAAGTAGATGAATGGAACAAAAACAACAGTAGAACTGAGAAACAATCTGGGCGTTGGTGGTGCATGCCTTTAATCTCAGCACTCAGGAGACAGAGGCAGGTGGATCGCTGTGAGTTCGAGACCAGCCTGGTCTACATGAGCTAGTTCCAGGAGAGCCTCCAAAGCCACAGAGAAACACTGTCTTGAAAAACAAACAAACAAACAAACAAAGAAAACAAACAATAAAACAAGAACTGAGAAACAGAAATAGACAAACACAACCAATTTAACTTATTATTGAGATATGATTCAATGGAGAAAAGGTAAACTTTCAACAAATGCTTTAGAAATATTTGGATGGCCATAACCATTGTCAGGAAGAACACTGACATACCGCACAAAGTTTATAATAATTTAATGAAGTGAACTACAGATTTGAAAAAAAAACACTAAAGTAATGAATCTTTTAAAACTGAATATAAAGGAAAATATTTCAGACCTTGCATTAGGTAAAGACATATTGATATTAAAACAAAGAAAATCCATAGCAGAAGAAACTAATAAATTTGTGTTCACTAATATTTAAAATCTTACTTTTAGAAACTGCATCATTACATCATTACATGAGATTAAAATATAAACTATAGATTTAGAGAAAATACTTGTCTAATGAAATGTGACAAAGTATGCACAATTAAAATGTTTGAAGAACATAAGGTTTAGAGACCATACAGAGCTTAAGAGTATACTACAGTAAAGGATCCAAATACAAAGTTTCCCTGCACCTCCATTGGCCAGCTCATAATCACATGTGACTCCAGATTATGGGATTCAACAGCTCTTGTCTCTATGGAAATCTGCAGTGATGTTCACAGACTAACTCCCTTCCCAGAAGTAAAAATAGTAGTATCTAGTATTTAAAGAACCACAGGAGTAGCAGAAAATGCAGTCATAAAGTGAGCAAAGACATGAAATGACTGTTCACAAAGACGAATACACAAATGAGATTTGAACAATTGCACACATGATCAATATTTCTACCTATGAGAGCAATGCAAGTTGGAGTTGAAATGATACAAAACTACCCTCTTTCAGATTAGATAAAATAAAAATAGAAACAATATCAAGGGATAATGACACAGAAATTATTCAAAGAAGATGAGAAATAATTCAATACTGACTTAGAAGTGAATCAACCATTTAACCCATGAACAAGCAATTGTGGTCCTGATCATTTAACTTAAGAGAATAAAATGTATCCTCACAAAACTCGATGTACTATGCTAAATTGATTTTAACAGTTTAAAAATGGAAACAAAATACATTTTTCTCAATGGTTGAATTGATAAGAGTGAAATATCTTTATGATAAGACACTATGAAATTCTAAATTATTGGTACATACAGCAGTTTGGAAGGATATCAATGACATCATATCGAGGGAAAATAATATGGTCTCAAATTACATAGCATATATGATTTCACTTGATTTTATTACTGACAGAATGGCAGAAATGGAAACACATAAATTGTTTTAAGTGTTAGAAAGATTTATGGTGTGTGTTTGTGTGTGTGTGTGTGTGTGTGTGTGTATGTGAGTGTGTGTGCCTGTGTTCAGAGAGATGGCAAAGTGAATTTTCTGTTTATTGTGTACCTCATTTTCATGATTGCACAGGTTGTCACAGAATCATATTGTCATGCAAATACTTGTTATTGCTAATATCAAATACTTATTTTGGATATTGCACTAGAATTACATAAAGTGTAAACAATTATGAAAGTTACTTTTCTCCCTGCTGCAACACAAAAGTACCTGACAAGAAGAAATTCAAGGCAGGGAGGGTGTGTCCTGATTAAGAATTGTAACTTATCATGGCAGGAAAGTCATAGTATTAGATTCCTAAGCAGTTGGCCACTTTTAATTCTGGGCCAGGAACCAGAGACCTAAGCTTACTTTCTCATTATTCAGTCCAGGATCCCAAACATGGAATGGAACTCTTCATATTTAAGATAAATCTTCCAACTTCTATTAACCTAATAGTGCCTCATTGGCAGGACTAGATATTAACCAATCCAGATATCCCCTCAACTGGCTGGTCTGTAGAAGTTGTCAAGTACTCAGTCTATATTAGCCATCACAACTTTGTACAAAACCAGGTGGCATTCACACAGGCATCTCATTATGTATGATCTGCTACTTATGATGAAACAGAAAACATTAAATCCAGCTTGAGATTGTATTTACTTGAGATTGTGCTTGTAAGCCATGATAGACAAATATGCACAACTATGGCTGAGCAGTCATGATGTAGGACACTAGAGGACTAAGAGGTCCAGATTCATTCTCTGGTAAGAGAAGACCATGTAGATATACTTAGATTGATAGAAAGGAGTTAATAATTAAGTCAGAGCTATCCAATAAGAAACCATAGCCAAAGGCCAATAGTTTTATAACTAATATGGCATCTGTGTGTTTATTTGGGGCAAAGAAGGGCAGCAGGACTGAACCAAGTCAAGAAAGCTCACACTACAGGTAAGGTCTCAGATTTTGCAGAAATAATCACAATGCGATTTGCTACACTATCTAGCCTCCATGTATGTAGTTATTTTGTTATCATTCATAGAGATCACAACAGGGTATGTTTTTAGGGTTCATGATGAATGATATCATAGTCTTTTCAAAGAAGGGTAATCTTTTTTTACCTGATTGTGTCTCTGGAAGTAAATAGAAATAGTATCTATTAAGATTTATTGACTATTCATAAAAGTTTAAAACAACTGGTTGGTTGCTCAAAAAGCACAGTAGGTGTACAGTTATATTTGTTATCAGCTCTGTAAACAAAATGTATACTTTCATTTCAGGTTAATTAGCAAAAATGTTAGCTAAACATTGTATGGCTGTATTTTCTATGAGTCTGAAAAAAACAGAAACAGTGAACCTGAGGAAATGTTGTGTCTTTCTTTGGAGTCTTTCAAAAAAGGAATGATTGGCTTGGGAAGTCACACATTTGAAATAATTCTGTTTCCAGTTTTCTGTTTGTATAAATGGGACTCTCTTACCTTCCCAGTGAAGCTGTCTCAATGTAATGATGATAACTGATGTATCCTTCTTTTTTGAGTTATATATTTGCATAAAACCTACTGAGTTCTAAAATGACAAGCTTCTTATTAAAACAGATTTGCCAAACATGAGATGCCATGGCTTTGATCAAATATTAAATGTACATGTGCCAAAGCTTTTGTTTAACTCCTTAATGGAGAGAATCTGAAGCAAGTTATAATCTGCTGGAATAAATTTCATTTAGACAGCTACATATTCTTTACTAGGGGATATTGATTTATACTAAAGTGAAGAGAAATAATTTGAATTGTCAGTTTTCTTTATATAATTTTATATCAATTTTAAATTTAATTGAAAAGTACACTTCTATGAAATTCAGTTTGAGAAAGACCACAGAAAACAAAATGGATATCTAAAAATATTATTAATGATCATATTCTTTCCTTAATCTCACAAATTGCCTGGAAAATCCTGTAGTTTTTGTTTATTTTTTATATTTCCAGTACACAGGAATGTGTTTTGCTTCTTGTATTTAATATATATTTAATACATGTGCAAAACAATCCAAAGAAATGATTACCAACATACTAAATGAACAGAAACCAATAAGCATTAGGATATTTCATTCTGACCTTTCATTAAAATGTACTGGAAGTAGATAGTAAGAACAGAGGGAAGAAGAGAGGTCGTAGAGGGAAGAGAGGGAATACTGATGTCTCATTAGAAAAGACTTTTCTTGACTTGAGTCTCCTAGAAGAAACTAAGATTTTAATGACTAAGTAACACTTTTTCTCAAAACTTTCATTGTGATGATTTAATGACACTTTTAAATGTCATCATTGGATAAATTCTATGAAGTGAAAGTTGTGCATCTAGAAAAACTGAGGACCACATCACAATAATCATCTAGTTAAGGGAATGGTCAAGTTAGGGGATTGCAATGAACACATGCTACAGCTGGTGTTAAAGTTCCATTAGAAAATATTGGGGCTTTTCCCTGGTCTTGTATCTTGTTTTGTCATGTTTGGCTGTTCTTTTTGGGTGCCTGATCTTTTTGGCAGATGAAATGGAGGGGGGGCGTGAATTTTGGGGAGAAGGAAATGGAGGACAGCTGGGAGGAATAGCAGGAGAGCAAACTATGGTGGGAAATTACCAATACAGAGTCAGGTAGAAGTACAAGGGTATTTAATAGGGAAAAGCCTTACTTACAGAGCAACCTAGCCAGCCGACGTGGCAGCAGTATGTACCATAAGTACAAAAGTGAAACCGAAAGAGAAAACATAGTCCCCTGAAAGTCTCACTCTACATCATCCTGACCACGCCCTGGCAAGCTTGGTCAGGTACACCTGTAGCCAGCCCCTAAGTAGGTGCAGGGGATGTTGATGGAAGTACACCCGCTGGATTAACAGGTCTCTTAAATTTACCAGGGTGTGACCGGTTATCCCCTATTTTCTCTCCCCCTTTTTTTGTTTCTTTTTTACCTAGCTGAGCTATTTCCCTAGTATTTAAGACTTCATCTCCTGAGCTTTTAGAGTCATCAGAGCTATCAAGATTTAAAGCTTTAATCTCATTTACAGAATCATCTAACAAATTACTCACTCCCATGTCATTAGACACCCCGGGAGGTCCTTTTTCCTTTTTCATTGCCGTTTTGTTTTTTGTATACACTCCCCTGTCATTAGACATCCCAGGAGGTCCTTTTTCCTTTTTTATTGCCCCGCGCGCGCCCCACCTCTCACTACATTCGGTTTCTGACATGTAATTTTGGACTTCTTCAAGATTGCTACAACAGTGAAAAAGATCAACAATCCCAAGCCAAAGTCCAGAAAAGGCATACCTCTCCGAATTTACCACCCTGCAGTTCTGAATCCTCCCTGTCCGAGGGGTCTCCGCAGTGCCGGCAATGTTAACAAGTTCCCGGGGTTCAGCACCAGATGTCCAGCGCGACTGTCTTGCTGGCAAGAACCACACAGGACACTCGGATCCTTCTGCAGTAAAGCTTTAATGCCTCTTGAGAGGAAAGAGCATAAGCTTACAAAAGCGGAGACCCCGAGCCAAGAATCCCGTCCCCTAATAAAGGCTGGCAAAGGCCGCCTGGGACGTGTCACCCTATGATTGGCTGAAGGTCATCGGGCCATATGACGCCACGGAATAGGCAGAGATCAAGGAATGGAAAATTACCCAGTGCCTGCGCTCATTAACTTGTTTACATTCGGTGCCTGCCGGATGCAGGCGCCATCTTGTAATGGAGAATGCAGGGACGGCTCCCTACAAGTAGGCATGGCTACAGCTTCCCCTACAATTTCCCTTTTAGTCTAAAAGAGGATTAAAAATTAACAGTGTAAAGTATCCAAAATTAACAATCATAAAGGTAAAATATAAGAAGATACAACAATCTGCTTATGTTACATCCTAACTATCTATTTTAACTAAACCCTAAAGTCATCTGAAAGAAGTGTCCAAGCCTGAACACCTCCTTCCAATCCCAACCATAAACAATAGGAAGCTATCTCTAACTAGGTATATATACTATCCTAAGTGACAACAATGGGGAAAGGGGCGTAGCATCCTCAAAGTTACTTCCTGCTGAAATGGGATGATGATAGTCGTGGGGTCCTATAGGAAGAAAATATTAGCGTAGTAATAGTCTTGAATGGATTGTATCCAGTACATGTTAGATGGGATTCTCTTGATAGAAGATCTCTCTTGAAATCCTCAACTTGATTGAAGTCAGTATCCGAAGCTTTGACTGGAGTTTCAGTTGAAATGGAGCAAGTTGGATCCAGTGCAGTCGAGGAGGTGTGGCCCATTTTCTTTCCAGGGTGTCCAGGAATTGCTGACAGGCAGGTCTTCCTTGGCTGTGTGGGTCTCAAACATAAACAGTTAGAAGAGAAATGTTTGCTTGTGATGTATACATACTGGGAAAGGCAACTAAGGGAGCATAACAATTATGAGAGGGTGCACACCATATGAGAGAGATCCAAGAAAAGACAAAGAGAGTCCGCAAATTCTTCATTTATTCTATATTACATCAATTGACTTCTTGATACAATACGGAAACAGTAAAGTTTAGTTAAATAACGTGCTTGGATTTTAGAGGAGGAAAGCCAAATCCACCTCTAAATCTAGCATTGGTTTAATTGAATAGGGACTAGGAAATAAAGAGAAATAGAGTTCTCTGAGAGACAGCTGTAAGTTTACCACGTGGCATGTTCTTTTTGTTTGATGATTATAGCTACCTTTTCTTCTTAAGTATCTACCCATGCAGTGTCCTTTGCCTTCTGGAGATGAGTTTTCCTGTGAAGATAAAAGCAAAACACTTCCCTTTCCTTTGGGGGTTTCTATTTAGTTTATAAGATACACCTTAGTAGAATACCTGTCATTTGTCCTCGTCGAGAGGTTTTTCCTTTTCCACACGAATCTTTATCAACTTTGATGGTATCCAAAGTTTTTCTTCTCCAGTAGAAACCAATGCAAAACCCCTACCCCAATGTAACACATGTCCTGGTTTCCATACAGAGGTTAGTATATCTTTGAAGTATACCGGCTGATTCAGTTTAGCGGTTTTCTCTGTATTCCAGTGTCTTTCTGTAGCTGTTTGTCCTTTCTCATTGGCATTAAGAAAATTTAATGTTAATAAAGCATTATGCAACCTATGTTTGGGGGGTTTAGTCTTCCAAGCTTGTTTGTTGAGCATCTCCTTAGTTTTCTATTAGATCTCTCAACCAATGATTGTCCGGTAGGATTGTGTGGTATGTAGGTAACATGCTTTATATTATAATATTTGAAAAATTGTCCCAATTTTGTAGAGACATATGCTAGAGCATTGTCAGTTTTTATTTGTGCAGGTATACCCATATATGTCATCACCTCTAGCAGGTGTGTGATAACAGAATCAGCTTTTTCAGAGTTAAGAGCAGTAGCCCATTGGAACCCTGAGAATGTGTCTATAGTATGACGCACATATTTAAAATTTCCAAACTCTGCAAAGTGAAAGACATCCATTTGCCAAACCTCATTTCTCCGAATGCCCTTAGGATTGCAACCTGCTGGGAATGGATTTTGGTTATAAATGGAACAAGTAGGACAGTTTCTCACTATCTCCTTTTACATGATGTTTCTTATGAAATTCTGAGGCTTCTAGCACAATTCCAATTAATAAATGATCAATCTCATCATTGCCTTGTGCTAGTGGGCCTGGCAGACCCGTGTGTGATCTGATATGTGTAATGTATATAGGATTACTTCTGTTTCTGATTGTTTCCTGTAATTGTAAAAACAGAGAAGTTAATTCTGTATTATCAGGAACAAATTCTGCAGTCTCAATGTGTAACATGACTCTCTCTGCATATTGAGAATCAGTAACTATATTAAGAGGTTCTGTAAAATCCAAAAGTACCATGAGAATTGCATTTAATTCTGCCTTCTGTACAGATGTATATGGACTTTGAACTACTTTACTTACCTCACCTGCTTTATAACTTGCCTTACCTGATTTGTTGACATCAGTGTAGAAGGTAAGAACTCCAGAAATGGGAGTTTGTCTTACAATATGTGGAAGACTCCAGACTGTCTTTTTTATGAATTTAGTTCTGTCAGTTTTGTGATAGTTGTTGCTAATTGTTCCCAAAAAGTCAGTAAGAACTATTTGCCAATATTCATTATCCTTCCACAAGGTGGAAATTTCCTCATTAGTTAAAGGTACAATAATTTCTGCTGGATCTTTTCCAGTCAGCTGAAGAAGTCTTAATTTACCCTTTAAAATCAAATCAGAAATCTTTTCTATGTATGTCTTTAACTTTTTATTCTGTTTATGTGGCAGAAATATCCATTCCAATATAGTGTCTTCCCTTTGCATCAGAATTCCAGAAGGGCATTCTCTGGATGGCAAGATACCCAGAATATAATCTAAATCAAGTTTCATCTGATCTATGTGTGCATCCAATATTCTGTTTTCTACCCATTGTAACTCTTTTTCTGCCTCAGCAGATAATATTCTCGGACTGTTTAAGTCCTTATCACCTTTAAGAACCATTTTTAAATGCTTTAAGTCATGTCCTTCTACACCAATAATCATCTGTAATTGAGAAATTTCCCCTAATAATTTCTGAAGAGAATTAATAGTTTGATAACAATCTTTCCTAATTTGTACCTTTTGAGGTCTGATTCTTTGTAAGTCTATCTTGTAACCTAAATAGTTAATAGAATCTCCTCTTTGTATCTTTTCTGGGGCAATCTGTAACCCCCAATGAGGCAGAACTTCCTTCACCATTTCAAACATAAGTTCCAAAGTTTTCTTATTAGAATCTGATAAAAAGTATGTCATCTATGTAATGATAAACAAGAGATTGTGAAAATTTCTTACGAATTATTTCCAAAGGTTGCTGTACAAAGTGCTGACACAAAATAGGACTATTTAGCATTCCTTGTGGCAAAACTCTCCCCTGGTATCTCCTAACTGGCTGTGAATTATTAAGAGTTGGCACAGTAAATACAAATTTTTCTCTATCATTTTCCTGTAACGGTATTGTGAAAAAAGTCTTTAAATCAATGACTATGATAGGCCATCTTTTAGGTATTAAGGAAGGTAATGGAATTCCAGGTTGCAGAGAGCCCATTGGTCGAATTACCTTATTTATGGCTCTCAGGTCTGTCAGCATTCTCCACTTACCTGACTTCTTTTTGATAACAAATACAGGAGAATTCCAAGGACTGGTAGATTCCTCCATATGTCCAGCATCTAGCTGTTCCTGTACTAATTTTTCTAAAGCCTCTAGCTTCTCAGAGGTCATAGGCCATTGTCCTACCCAAACTGGTTCATCTGTAAGCCACTTCAATGGCAGGGCCTTTGGCTCCTTTGAAGGTCCATCATTTATACCTAGTTTCTGTACAGCATGGATGGTTGGTAACCATTTTCCATAGTGTCTTACCAGATCTTTCCTAATATCTGAAGATTGTACATAATTTGTATCTGACACTGGAGGAATGTTAATCTGAGTATCCCATTTCTGTAAGAGATCACGACCCCAGAGATTTATAACTATATCTGCCACGTATGGTTTCAGTATCCCTTACTGTCCTTCCGGTCCAATGCAGACCATTGAGTTAACACTCTGTCAAACTCTAGATAGAGCTCCAATTCCTAAAAATTGTACATTTGCTTCCCTAAGAGGCCATTTTTTGAAGCCAAGATTTTTGGGCAATAATAGTTATATCTGCCCCAGTGTCTACTAAGTCAGAAATAACTTTATTATTAATTTTCACTTTCAACTGAGGCCTTTTATCATTAATAGAAGCTTGCCAAAATATACATTTCTCATTTTGTCCATTCACACTTGATTCTTCGTCACTATTCAAACTACAATCTAGAGCAGTATCATTTTTCACAATAGGCAAAGAACTATCTATTGGTCCTGTGAGAGATTGTCTCTCACTGCTACTGGGAATGATCCGACCTTTCTTGAAGTTGGGGACTTGCTGAGCCCCCGCCCCGCTCGGGGTTTCCCGACCTTAACGGGTTTCCTTCTATGCCCCTGGTCGATCTACATTCATTGGTCCAGTGTCTGCCCTTACCACATCTTCTACACAATCCAGAAGGCAGTGGCCTTCCGTATGAGGCATTGTTAGAATTCGTTTGTCTCCAATTTCTCTTAGTATGTCCCATTTTACCACAGTGAAACATCTAGGTTCCCGGTGCCTTCATGGTCTCCAGGGGAAGTCTCTTTCTACCCAAGGTTCTGGTTCATAGTAGTAGTAACCTCTAGCCTCTTGGTACCTATGTTGACCTCTGTAAGGTGCTTCTCCTTGCCAAGCCCTTACATCCTCACCTCTAGAACTTTTAATTTCCTGTTGCCGTTTTAAACCTTTGGAGATGGCTTCTCCTACCCAAGCTCCAGTATCTTGCACATTATAACCAATGTTGGATGCTTACAAAACCCATTCTTCTATCGGAGCTGATCTGATCTTTAAAGGCAAAAGTATTCTTTTGCATATTGGGTTTGTATTCTCATAAGCTATTGTATATATAATTGATTGTCTTGTTTCTGGATCTGTTACCTGTAATTCTGCTGCCCTAGTTAACCTTTTTAAGAAGTCCTGGAACTGTTCTGTAGGTCCCTGTTCTATTCTGGTATAAGCTTCTAGACATTCTCCTGGCTCACGAACCTTATCCCAGGCATTTAATGCTGCTTTCCTGCATAGAGACAGTATATCATCATCATATTCAGCCTGAACCTGTGGGTCAGCATAAATACCCTGACCAAGAAGCTTATCTAGAGGGGCTTCAAAACCTTCCTTTATGCCCTGAAGCTCAAGGAGCTCTGCCTCTTCCCTTACTAATGCCTTCCACTGGATTTGGCATGAATTCTCAAGTACAGCTGCTACCAATCATTCCCAATCTGTGGATGTCAGCCTGTTAAAGGTTGCCCATGAATGTAATAGCTGTTTTACGTATGGGTTATGGAGACCATATGAGACAACTGCTTCTTTAATATTCTTAAGATCCTTCAGCTGTATAGGTTGCCATTCATAAGCCATCTGTCCATAAGGGTATTTCTTAGAAGCTGGCTTTTCTACCATGGTAGCTGGGTACACTAATGGTGTATGAGTAACAACCTTAGAAGAATAGTCATGATACCTGGGTGGAGTAGGTGCCTGGGATTGGAGTGATTCTGCTTCTGAGGTATCCCAATGATCTTTAAGCCTAGTAATGATATCCTTTTGAAAAGTTTCAATCTCCTTAATCATAAAAGATTACAAGCATGTTAGTGAATCTGTAAATTGCTCTAACTGCTCATTTACATGTTTTTCTAGGTCTTTAATATGATCATCCTTAGGCAGCATCTGGATGGCATGGAAACTGCCTTCTAGGTATTGAAGTCTAGATTCGAGGTCATGATTTGCAGATTTTGAGTCCTCAGCAATCGACTGTATGGACCTATGTAATCTGTCATCCCTGTACTGTAAATTATCTTCCAAACATTTAAATCTAGACTCAAGTTTGTGATCTGCTTCCTTGGATGCTTCAATAATTGATTGAATGGCATTGTCCAATTCTTCAACCCTATCCTGGGTATCTTGCACCTTTGCATCTAATTTCTGGGTAACATTGCCTATTTGAGTTTCTAGCTGGCAACAGATATTCTTTAGCTCATCACGGTCTTCTGACAGCCTAGCCTCTACCGTCTCAGACACATCATAAATATGCTGCATATCATCTTGGGTAACAGACAGCTCTGTCTTTAGCGTATTGGACACAGAGCCAAGCTTATCATCCAATTTCTGTTCCACTTGCTGCACAATTGTGGTCTGGCCTAATCTGTTCTCCAAAACCTCATGGCATAAAGCTGTTATTTCCTGCAAGCAGGTGGTGAGGTTATCTCTGTCCCTGTTCCTGAGCCCTCTGGCTAATAGTATTATTTGTACCAGCAAGCTAATTGCCATTACGGCATATAAGCCAGTAATTGGCAAATTAGCATCCTCCTCAAACAGTGAATTCACGTAATAAGCAAAAATATTACCAATTTTAGCAAATGATAAATATTCCGCCATAATTTTACCTGATTTCTACTACAGATGCCGTACTATCTTTGACCAGTGGGTGGCACAGGTGTTCAGTTAGTCCCTGGCATTTGGCAGTGGTGGGTGGCAGAGAGCAAGCTAGCCAGCCAGCGTGGCAGCAGTCTGTACCACAAGTACAAAAGTGAAACCGAAAGAGAAAATGCAGTCCCCTGAAAGGCTCACTCTATATCACCCTGACCACGCCCTTGGAAGCATGGTCAGGTACACCTGTAGCCAGCCCCTAAGTAGGCGTGGCTACAGCATCCCCTACAGCAAACAACTGTGGTTAGGATGCATTATATAAGAGAAGATTATAAAGAATATTTTTCCTATTAAAAAGAAAGAATGGAAAAGAAGGAAGAAAGGAAGAAAAAAGAAGAAAGGAAAAAGTACATGTATGTGTGTATTTTAAAGCAAAGAATCCACTATGATTTTTTTTGTTTTTAATAGAATGGTTATTCTAATTTTCAGGGTATTTCCTACTTTTTAAATATGCCTATGAGTTTGGTCAGCACTATAACTTTAAAGAGATAAATTGGTTCAATAATCTCACGCTTGAAAACTTTTTCAAGGGTAATATAGGATACTTGCTTTTAAAAAATATTTGGTAACTATCATTACTCACTCAAGAATTATCCACTTATATAACATATAAGGGAAACAATTATTTAAATAATATTTTTGTTTGATTAAATAATCATATATTCCTCAGTAAAAATAATAGATATAATTTGTCAAAATAAGTAATTCTTCATTGCTATAAGGAAACTAATCCTTGAATACTGTGTGAATTTCTATGGCTTCTAAGGAAACTTCCTTTTTATATGTAATGTTTCTCTTATTGTTATAATGTGGAAATTGTTTGATACTATTGTGTTCTATCACTTCTTGAATCATAACTCAACTTAATTTTTCAATGGCTAGATATAGAAATAAGATTTATACAAGAATTACAAATGCATAATTTATTCAGACTTTAGAAGCCATTTAGGCTATCAGCTCTTACCTTTTCAAGTAATATTTGATATATGTAGATAGTTTGAGAAAAAATATATTTGGTATAAATTACTTGAAACCAATTTCTTAAAATTTTTATGATAAAACCATACCTTTAAAGCATGGTTAATATTTTCCTGGTGAATTTGTAAAAATAAAAAAATGGACAGTTTCCTGAGTCCTTGACCATTGCCTTATGTTTCATAGGTGGACAGATTGAAAGAAATGGGAAGTGGTGGTGTAAGGGTAGAAGAAAGAGGAACAGGTAGGATAGAAAGGAACAGAATACAACAGAAGAAAATAAATATGGTTTAAACAAATGGAGAAAGCAAATGTTCATTATATGTTTGCTTACAGATGGAACATGTGTAAAGAAAAAATGAATGGTATATAATCAAACTTTATTCAACATTTGCTTTAGAATATTGAAACCTAAAACTGATAATTGGTAAGACATGCTTATATTGATCCAGGCTCATTTATCTGTTAAGTTTCCTTTGATTATTTGCTATTCACTCTCTAGATTAAGCAATCACAAAGGACTAGATTTCCAATGAAAAGGACACTATATCACAAGCCACAAATTACCTAATATGTCTCTGCATTTATTTTGTCTATCCACGAGGTGGGCAGAACTCAGGCAGCTGGTGGAGACTGCCCACGTGGGGGTAGGGCTCAGGTGGCTTATGGCAGAAAGATTTATCGTAACACAGTCTCCTTTAACAATTCGTTCACGGGTACCTCCAACTTTCTCTTCCGAGAGGTTCAGTGTGGCAAGATTTATGTTGAGGTCATTGATCCATTTGGACTTCAGTTTATGCAGGGTGATAGATATGGATCTGTCTTCATTATTCTACATGTCTTAATCCAGTTATGCCAGCACCATTTTTAGAAGATGCTTTCTTTTTTCCAATGTATAAATTTAGCTTCTTTGTCAAAAATCAGGTGTTCATAGGTATGTGGGTTAATATCAGGGTTTTCAGTTCGATTCCATTGGTATGTCTGTCTACTTGTGCCAATACCAAGTGGTCTTCAGGACTATGGCTCTATAATAGAGCTTAAAGTTGGGGATGGTGAGGACTCCAGAAGTTCCTTTATTGTACAGGCTTGTTTTGGCTATCCTGAGTTTTATGTTTTCCATATAAAGTTTAATATTATTTTTCAAGGTCTGTGAAGAATTGTGTTGGGTTTTCGAAGAGAATTGCACTGAATATGTAGATTGCTTTTGGAAAGATTGCAGTTTTTACTAGGTTGATCCTACCTATGCAAGAGCATGGGAAATCTTTCCATTTTCTGGTATGTTCCTTAATTTCTTTCTTTACAGAATCAAAGTTCTTCCTGTACAGATCTTTCACTGTTTTGGTTAGAATTACCCCAAGGTATTTTATGCTGTTTGTGGCTATTGTGAAGGGTGATGATTCTCTGATTTCTTTCTCATTGAGTTTACCATATATATATATATATATATATATATTATATATATATAGTAAGGCTACTGGTTTGTTTGTTTGTTTGTTTGTTTGAGTTAATTATGTATCCTAATATTTTGCTGAAGGTGTTTATCATCTGTAGGAGTACTCTGGTAGAGATTTTTGGGTCACTTATGTAGACTAGCATGTCATAAGAAAGTAGTGAAAGTTTGACTTCTTCCTTTCCAATTTCTATCGCCTTGATCTCCTTTTCTTGTCTTGTTGATCTAGCTGGAATGTTAAGTACAATATTGAAGAGACATGGAGAGAGTAGACAGCCTTCTTTTGTTCCTGATTTTAGAGGAATTGTTTGAGTTTCTCTCCATTTACTTTGATGTTGGCTGTTGATTTGCTGTATATTGCTTTTATCATGCTTAGGTATGTTCCTGTTATTCCTGTTCTATCCAAGATCTTTATCATGAAGAGATATTGGATTTTGTCAATGGCTTTTTCAGCATCTAGTGTGATGATCATGTGGTTATTCTTTTTCAGTTTGTTTAGATGGTGAATTACATTGATGGATTTTCATATGTTGATCCATCCTTGCACTCCTGGGATAAAGCCTACTTGATAATAATGGATGATTTTTCTGATGTGGCTTTGGAGTTGATTCACCAGTATTTTGTTGAATATTTTTGCCATGATGTTCATGAGGATATTGGTCTGATGTTCTCTTTTTTTACTTGTGTCTTTATGTGGCTTGGGTATCAAGGTTATTGTAGCCTCGTAAAAAGTATTTGGCAATGTCCATTGTGCTTCTACTGTGTGGAACAATTTGAGGAGTATTGGTATTAGCTCTTGTTTGAATTTCTTGTCGAATTCTGCAGTGATGCCATCTCACCTGGGGCTTTTTTTTTGTTGGTAGACTTTTGATGACTGCTTCTATTTCATTAATGGTTATAGGTTGATTTAAGTTGCTTATCTGTTCTTGACTTAATTTTGGTAAGTGATATCTATCCAGAAAATTGTCCATTTGTTTAGATTTTCACATTTTGTGGAGTACTTGTTCTCAAAGTATGACCACATGATTCTCTGGATTACCTCAGTGTCTGTTATTATATCACTCTTTTCATTTAAGATTTTCTTAATTAGCATGCTCTCTGTCTCTGCCTTTCGGTTAGTTTGGATATAAATTTGTCTGTCTTGTTGATTTTCTCAAAGAACCAACCCTTTGTTTTATTGATTCTTTGTAATGAATGCAATGTTTTCTAGTTTCTACTTTATTGAATTCAGTCCTCAGTTTGATTATTTACTGGCATCTACTTCTCCATGGTGAGTTTGCTTCTTTTTGTTCTAGAGTTTTCATTTGTTCTATCAATTCTCTCGTGTTACTCTTCTCCAGTTTCTTCATATGGGCACTTAGTGCTATGAACTTTCCTCTTAGCACTGCTTTCAAAGTTTCCCATAAGTTTGGGTATGTTGTGTCTTCATTCTCATTAAAGTCTAGGAAGACATTAATTTCTTTTATCATTTCTTCCTCGACCCAGGAATAATTGGTTATTATTCAATTTCCATGAGTTTGTAGGTTTTCTGCAATTTGTGTTGTTGAATTCTAACTTTAAATCATTGTGCTCTGATAAGATACAGGGGTTATTTCAATTTTTTGTACCTATGGAGGCTTGCTATATTGCTATGTATATGGTCAATTTTAAAGAATGTTCCCATGTGGAGCTGAGAAGAAGATATATTCTTTTGTGTTTGGATGGAATGTTCTATAGATGTCTGTTAAACCCAACTGGGTGATAACTTCTGTTAGATCCTTTGTTTCTTTGTTATGTTCTGAGTGGTGGTATTGTCTATCAGTGAGAGAGGGGTGTTGAAGTCTCCTACTATAAGTGTGTGTGGTTTTATGTGTGGTTTGAGCTTTAGTAATGTTACTTTTACAAATGTGGGTGCCTTCATATTTGGGACATAGATATTTAGGATTGAGACTTCATCTTGATAGATTTTTCCTGTGATGAGTATGAAATGCCCTTCTTCATCTCTTTTGATTGATTTTAGTTTGAAGTCTAATTTGTTAGATATTAGGATTGCTATACAAGCTTGTTTCTTGGGCCATTTGATTGGAAAATATTTTTCCAACCCTTTACTCTGAGGTAATGTCTGTCCTTGAATCTGAGATGTGTTTCTTGTATACAGCAGAAGGATGGATTCTGTATTTGTATCCATTCTGTTAGCCTGCAGCTTTTTATGGGCAGGTTAAGACCATTGACAATGAGGGATATTAATGTCCATTGATTGTTGGTTCTTGTTTGTTTTGGATTTATTGTTGATGGTGTCATTGTGCATGTGTTTCAATCTCCTTTTTCTTTTTGTATTTGTTAAACTTGGATTATCTATTGCCTATGTTTTTATGAGTGTAGTTATCTTCGTTGGGTTGGAGTTTTCCTTCCAGAACTTTCTGTAGTGCTAGATATGTGTATATATATATTGTTTAAGTCTGGTTTTGTCATGGAATATCTTGCTATCTCCATCTACAGTGATTGAAAGTTTGCTGGTTACAGTAGTCTGGGTTGGCATCCATGTTCCCTTAGTGTTTGTAGGATATCTATCCAGGACCTTATAGCTTTCAAAGTTTCCTTTGAGAAGTTGGATATAATTCTGATAGGTCTGTCTTTATATGTTACTTGGCCTTTTTCATTTGCTGCTTTTAATGTTTTTTTTCTTTATTCTGTAAATGTGGTGTTTTGATTATTATGTGGCGAGGGGACTTCTTTTTTGTGGTTCAACCTATTTGGTGTTCTGTAAGCTTCTTATACTTTCATAGGCATATCCTTTTTTAGTTTGGGGAAGTTTTCTTCTATGATTTGGTTGAATATGTTTTCTGTACCTTCGATCTGTATTTCTTCACCTTCTATACCTATTATTCTTAGGTTTGGTCTTTTCAAGGTGTCCCATATTTCCTGGGATTGTTGGAATTGAGATTTTCTTTGATGACTGTATATCCTCTAAGGAGTCCTCAACACCTGAGATCCTCTCTTCCATCTCTTGAATTCTATTTGTTATACTCACATCCTTAGTTCCTCATTATTTATCTAGCCTGTCTATTTGTAGCTTTGCCTTATTCTGTGTTTTCTTTATTGTTTCTGTTTCAGCTTTAATTCCTTGAACTGTTTTGATTGCTTTCTTCACTAGTTTGTTTGTTTTTTCTTGGCTTTCTTTAGATCTAAAAGAGAATGATTTATTTCCTAAATTATTTTCTTTGTTTTTCTTCTATTTCTTTAAGAGATTTTCTCATTTCCTCTTTAAGTGTCTCTATCATCTTCATAAAATAAATATTTAGGTCCATCTCTTCATCTTCCTCTGCGTTGTGCTTTTCAGGTCTTGTTGGTGTGGAGTCCCTAGATTATGGTGGTGCCATGTTGGTCTTTCTGTTGTTGGGTGTGCTCTTATTCTCTCGTCTTCCTCTCTCTTCTACTAGTGGATTCAGATGGGGACTCCCTCCCTATCTCTTCTTGTCACCGGGTATTGTATGTGGGCCAAGACTTCAATGTCTACAATTCTGGATGGTCTGGCATCTGCTGGTATTCTCCCTACTCAGTAGAGGTCTGGGCAGAGTCGGAAGCAAAAGTAAGGTGTTTCTGGATTCAGGGATATCCTCCTTGTCTTGGCAGGTCCAGGCTCTGCCAGGAGCAGGACCTGAATGATCCAAGGAAGGGGTGATGGCAGGATTCATGCAGGAGCAAAGGGGACACTCATCTCAGCAGAGATCAGAGTGGATGGAGAACCAAGGGTGAGACATTTCCTGACTCAGGGAGGTCCTCTCTGTCTGGGTGGGTCCACTCTCTCAGCAGAGGCCAGGGCAGAGGGGGAATGAAGAATGAGGTGTTTCCAGACTCAGGAAGGCCCTCCCTCAACAGTCCATCATCAGTTTTTTTTATCTTAATCATTCTAATGGGTGTGTATTATTATCTCAGGGTTATTTTGTTTTGCATTTCCCTGATGGATAAGGATGTTGAACAATTCCTTAAAAACTACATAAAGACACAATTAAGAAAGGGAAGCAGACCAATTTCCCTCATGAACATTGATGCAAAAATACTCAATAAAGTACTGACAAATGGAATCCTGGAACACATCAAAATTCATCTACTTTGATTAAGAAAGCCTCATTCCAGACATGTAGGGATGGCTCAACATACAAAAATCTGCCCATGTAATCTGCTATATAAATGAACTGAAAAAAAAGAAAACACAAAACACGATCATCTCATTAGATGTGGAAAAAGCCTTCAATATAAACCAACACCCCTTCTTGATAAAGGTCTGGAGAGACCAAGAACACAAGGAACACACATAAAAATAACAAAGGCAATATGCAGCAAGCCAACAGCCAACATCAAACTAAGTGAACAGGAACTCATGGTGATCGCACTAAAATCAGGAGGAAGACAAGGCTCTCTATTCTCTCCATATCTATTCAATATTCTACTCAAAGTTCTAGCTAGAGCAATAAGACAACAATGGGAGATAAAGTAACTACAAATTGGAAGTGAAGAAGTAGCACCTTAACTACTTGCAGATGATATGATAAAATACATAAGTAATCCCTAAAATTCTACCAGAGAACATCTTCAATGATAAACAATTTCTGTAATGTGACAGGTTACAAGATTAACTAAAATGAAATTAGTAGCCCTCCTATATATAAATGATAAATGGCTAAGAAAGAAGTAAGAGAAGCATCACCCCTTACAATAGCCACAAATAACAAAAATATCTGGGGGGGCAATTCTAGCTAAACAAGTGAAATACCTATATGAAAAGAATAATACTCAACTTCATATGGAAAAATGAACAAAACTCAGGATAGCCAAACCAATCCTGTATAATAAAAGAATAACCAGAGGCATCATCATCCCTATATCAGACTCTACTATAGGGCTACATTAATAATACACAGCTTGGTATTGGCATAAAAATAGACATGTTGATTGATGGAATCTGATTAAAGACCTTGATACTAATCCATACATCTATGAATACCTTATTTTTAACAAAGAATCCAAAATTGTACAATGTGAAATAGAAAGTATCTTCAACAAATGGTACTGTCATAGCTGGATGTTGACATGCAGATTTTAAATAGATCCAAATATATTCCCATACAAGTCCAAGTCTTCAACTTAAACCTAGTTACACTGAACCTGATAGAAGAGAAAGTGGGAAGTTACCTTGAGTTCAAGGGCACAACAGGCTACTTCCTAAATATAATACCAGGAACACAGACTCTAAGAATAACAAACAGTAAATAGTACCTCATAAAACTGAGAAACTACTGTAAGGCAAAGGACATGGTCAATAAGGGAAAACAGTGGCTTACAGAATAGGAAAAGATCTTCACCAATCCACATCTAATAGAGCGCTGATCTCCAAAATATATAAATAACTAAAGAATCTAGACAGAAAAATACCAAATAATCAAATTAAAAAAAATACCTTTAAACAGCATAGTTAGAAGGTAACAAAAACTTTCCCATGACTAGTGAAAACAGAATATGGCAGCTGCCTCCAAAGTGACCCAAATTATTATCTATGGTATATATATATCCTCAGAGAGTACCCCACTTTGAGTCAGACTAAACTATATAACCAAATGAATAGGGAGAATAAGTGTGTAATTTCAAAAACAAAGTGTTTGAAAGATGTTGAAATGTTTATCTTTCTCATAAGCTCATTCAGAGGGGAGCCAAACACCCTCTCACATGGACACTGAACCAGTGTTGTGAACTATTGGTCTCTTCAGCAGCAAACTATGTAAATAGAGGGCTATTCTCGAGGTTCCATTATTTTTTTTCAGATGACTGCAGCCCCTAACTAACCTCAGAATTATGAGGCATGCTATTATTCTTAATATTATCAATGTGTCTGAATCTAGAATCACCTTCATTACAATCTTCCATGCCTGTGAAGTAATTTCTATACTAGGTTAATTACGATGAAACAACTCACCTCAGTAGATGGAATAAGAAGAAAGCAAGCTCAGCACTCATCATTCTGCTTTCTAAATGGATAAGGTGTACACATCTAGAGTCTTTTCTTGTGGTTGTACTCCAAATAATGTATTCTGCCCTCATTTATAGGACAGACCAAGTCCCTTTTTCCTTCAAGAAGGATCCCCTTTATGTATTAGTGTAACAAAGAAGGTGAATTATAAGACTAGTGTTGCCAAAGTATTATGATGCATTATATCCTTGATTATTTTTCTTTCTTGAATCTAGTGTTTTGAAATATCTGCCTATCAATCTATACTGGGTAACTATTTTTCTATTCATAAAACTAAATATATCACTACCAATACATTTTCCATAAAGTATAGCAATTATAATAAATTGGTATAATTTCAGTTTAAGTCAAAGATGCCAGCATTTTAGTTTACTACGTTGCTGTATGCTCAATTTCCATTAAATGCATTTAAATCTTTGTAAACATTTAGAGACCTTAAAAAATAATTTCTTTCTACATAATTGTCCTTGAAGGACAAACAGCATCAATTGGTATGGATACATGAATGAAATTCAATTATTTTTCTGTTTTTATAATACACCCTATCCTTGAAAATATATTTTTCTATTTGGTTTCTTTTACATTGTAAGCATTTGTTTCATTTCATTTACACGAAATATCTAAGTTTGTAAATCCTTTTGTTTGCTAATTTCGATATCTCCGAATGCAAATTAATGTGGTTTAACTGCATAGGTCTAAATTCCAGGAAAAATACAGATACAAAGCATTTTACCTCCTCAGTCAGGCCTATGGATCATCTATCAGAACATTCTGGGTCCCTGGTGTGGCACAATAACACACTACTTCATTCTTGCTTTAAAAGAAATACCTCTTTACAAATTGCTCATGTGGCACTTTGATCATTCACAATGGAGGAGCCACTTCAAACCATGGTAATACACCCTAGAGAGTCATGGTATCTACCCAAAATTCACAATAGGATTTTATGGTCATTTCAGGCACCAGAGGGAACAACTTCTTCCCAGAGAAATGTTTCAAGATGAAGTAACATGAGCCAGAAGGAACAAAATGTCTCCTTAGAAGGAAGAAGCAAATTGGTTTGCTACAGGAACAGCTAGGTTCCTCCAAAAATATTGTGGAGGAAATGACCTTATTTTATTTTCCTCACCATAAATCATCACCACTTTTAAAGTCAATGACATTTTGTGAAATATTTCAAAACCTTCCAACATAAAACACTTCATT
This sequence comes from Cricetulus griseus, assembly GCF_003668045.3. NCBI lineage: Eukaryota > Metazoa > Chordata > Mammalia > Rodentia > Cricetidae > Cricetulus > Cricetulus griseus. The sequence continues at coordinate 300,502,204 of NC_048595.1, read as the reverse complement.
CATGGGCTTAAATAATTCTGTAATAAAATATATTGTAACATTTAAGTAGGATGCCTAGCTCTTATGAAAAGAATATTATAACATAACCGAGGGATAAAAGTCTAACTCTACCTTCATAATTGTGTGAGATGCTTGAATTGGGTCAAAGAAACATGAGCAACTACAGTGCCAGTGTCTTGAAATGAGTCTCTACCCATAGAAGTTTACAGCAAAATATATAATATACTCTTGGGAATGTTCCTGGGAGCAGAGTTGCAATCATGTGTTAGGTGCATTTTTATATGGAAGTGGCCAGACAGAAGACAAACCAAAAATACAGATAAAATGAACTTGAGGTGATTCCTGAACCATCTCAAAAAACCAAGATTTATTTAGGATTTCATAACATAATTCCCTCTGTGATCACAGGAAATTCTGAACAGCTAACCATTCCAATATCACAACCAACCCTTTCCATTAGTAAGTCTTCATCAGCTCCTACAGGTTTAATTAGGCTTAAGATAAGGGTCCATCACTGCACATAATTCACATGCTAGATTGCTGTTTGCCCTTCTCTGGAATGTAAATTTCCATCAGTGGCATGTTGTACATTAATTAATTGTACAGTTATATCTGTACACCATACGTACACCCTTGATTTTAAGATCTTTTTTGCCATTGTATTTTTAAATATTTATTTGTATGTGTTTTTTATTTAAATTAGAAACAAGCTTGTTTTACATGTCAATCCCAGTTCCTTCTCCATCCCCTCCTCCCCTGACCCCCACTAACAACACTCTAACTTATCCCATACCCTTTCTGTTCCCCAGGGGTGAGGTATTCCATGGGGGGATCATCAAAGTCTGTCATATCATTTGAGTCAGGGCCTAGGCCCTCCCTCATTTGTCTAGGCTGATAGAATATCCCTCTATGTGGAATGGGCTCCCAAATTCCTTCTCTGATAATGAGATTGATGACTATCTTATATGCCATCCTAGAGTCTTCATCCAGGAGCTGATGGAAGCAGAAGCAACAACCACAGCTAAACACTGAGCTGGACTCTGTAATTCAATTGCAGAGAAGCAGGAGTGAAGAGCAGAGGGGTCAATACCAGTCTAGAGAAACCCCCCCAAAAAGCTGACCTGAACAAGGTGGAGCTTATGGACCCTAGACTGATAGCTGGGAAACCAGCATAGGACTGGTCCAGACCCATGAACAATGATGTCAGTGAGGGGGTCTTGGCAATTTATGGGGTCTCTGGTAGTGGATCAGTATTTATCCCTAGCAAAAGATTTCAAAATCTTAAACACTCTAAAGAAGCTATAGCATAATTACAATGAATATACATGTTTCTTTTCTCAGCACTGAAATATTGTTCATTTGATAATAAGTATAATCTTATAATGAATGACTAAAACAGAAAGAACAAGTTGATGAGAAAAAGTCTATAAACATAGTTATATGCTATTATAGTCTCTTTTGCAATGCATAAATTTCCTATCAAGAAAATGTATTGAAAAAATCTCTTTCAAACTAACAACTACCTTTTTCAAAATTTTTAGATTATAATATAATTATAATTAATAAAATTTCTCTTTTCTTTTTCCTCCTTCAAAAACCATCCATATACCCCTAATTGGTATTATTTAAATTCATGACCTTTTTTTACATTAATTTTTCTTAGTGCAGGTACGTATATAAAATACTGTAGGTATCTACTGAAATGTACAGAAGACCCAGTATTTTGAAAAATCCTATTAATTTTCAAATAATAAAAAGTATTGATGTTTTTCAGCACTTTAACTGAGACAGAATAGAAAAGAAAGTGGACATGCTAGGTTTTATTATAAATTTATTCACCTTATCCAAAATAAAATGTGCTCAATCTGGATAATGTTACTTGTGTGTACATTTTCAGAACTGACCTTTGGGAAGTGAATAACCAATTGGTATGCTGTTGCCTTTTGAAGAAGTCATAAGTAATCATCTTGTAAATTATCTAAGAAAAACTATAATACACACAATTTTGAAGCTAAATATACAAAATACAGTTTAAATGAACTTTTCACAACTGGGCTGAACTTACTCCTTCCAGGAGCCAAAGGGCAACTCCCTTAAGGTTCCTGTTGCTGTGAAGAGACACCATGACCACAACAAATCTTATAAGGGAAAATAATATATAGGGGCTGGCTTACAGTTCAGAGGTTTATCCCATTGTTATCATTGCAGGAAACATGGCAGCATGCAAGCAGACATGGGGCTGGAAGGAGCTGAGAGTTCTACACCTTGATCTGCAGACAAGAGGAAGTGAGCTGTGTGCCACCCTGAGTGTAGCTTGAGCATAGGAGACCTCAAAGCCCACCCCCAGAGTGACATACTTCCTCCGACAAGTTCATACCTAATCCAACAAAGTCAAATCTTCTAATAGTACCCCTCCCTTGAGAGCCATTTTCTTTTGAACAATCTAAGCACTTTACAAAACCTCACCACCAGGCATGAGAAACCCTCTTTTGAGTTGTTAATCCTGGCTTTCCTAAGGATCCCCAAAACATTACAACCTGTTAATTTCCGTTGTTGAGCTCCAGAGGCGGAAGGTAAGTTCCGTTCTATTACTGGCAATACCATGCACTTTGGAAATAGAGACCAGTCTCCCCTGAGGTGGGAATTACTTGAAAGCACCCTCCCTTGGACTAGCTTGCATGGTACCAGATGGCATTATGCAAATTTGCATACTTTCAAAGGAAGAAAGAAAGAAGCTAATAGTCCTATTTAACTATGATGCCTATGGTCCTCATCAACCACCATCATGGCTCAGTAATCCTATGGGTACAGTAGTGATTCACAAATCTTTGTGGTAACCAATGGCTATCTAAATGCAGTTAATAATTACCTTTGAAAGCAGTTAAAATACTTTAGGTATCTACTGATACATACAGAAAACTCAGTATTTTGAAAAATATTTTTAATTTTCAAAATATTAAAAGGATATTGATATTTTTCAGCACTTCAACTAAGCAGAATAGAAAAGTAGGTGGACATGCTAGGTTTTATTATAAATTTATTCATCATTAATTCTCTCTTCTCTCTTTCTTCCATTCAAGTACATTAGTGCTCTATCTGCTTGTATACATGCATGCCAGAAGAAAACAAAATGCCACTATAGATGGCTGTGAGACACCATGTGTTTGCTGGGACTTGAACTCAGGACCTCTGGAAGAGAAGCTGGTGATCTTAACCAGTGAATCATCACTCCAGTCCCATCTATTTTCTTTTCATAGAACCTAAATTTGAGTTCTCAAAGTAAATTTCCTCATGATATAAAGTATTATTTTTAGTTTGGAAAATATAAATGAAATCCTTACATAATCCATATTTGATTTTTTTGAAAATGAAATCCAATGTAGAAACTAATAATATCAAAATACACATATCATGCAGACAAAATTAAGATTGTAACAGCCAATACCTGTGATATTTTATCGGTCATATCTCACTAAGTATATTTTATATTAGTAACTACTCATGTGCTTACATGAAAAATATATGAATGTTCTTTTCCCTTAATATTGAAAACCTTACCTACAGGTACAGTGATTTAATAAATACAAAACATTCATAAGATTGAAAGTATTCATTTTATCAGAAATGATATTAGTAACACAAGCAAATCCTAACAATGAACATCAGAACAGTCAATTGCTGTGTAATAGTTATCAACCTTGGACAGTAATATTTGGAGAAACACAGCACTTGATTATGATGCATTATGAAATGCCATTCAAGTTTTCTTCCAGATGCATTTCTTCTGATTACTAATGATACCAAAATTTTGGCATGGTGATTAGCATATTTATACATGATTAACTATTATAGTTTTTTATTTTTATTTTTTAAGACAGGGTTTCTCTGTGTAGATGCATAGACCAGGCTGGCCTTGAACTTACAAAGATCCTCCCACATCTGCCTCACAAGTGTTAGGATTAAATGTGTGTGCCACCACTGCCTGGTTGCATTGTGGTTCATTAATTTTGATGTTAAAACTTCCAACAAAAACAAAATAAAAATTAAAATATGTCGAAAAAACCACACTGTATACATTTTGGAGTTTTCCAAGGTGAGCATGCTTATTTTGCTATTGTTATAAAATAAGAAAAAAACTTAAGATGAGAAATAGAACATAGTGAATTGAACTTAATAATGGCAGCCCCTAGCAAATATGAACAACAATTAAAGAAAACCTGAAACTCTTATGCGTAATATCCCTTAGCATACGTAAGGAAATAATAAGCTTGTCATTAGTGGATGACTGATCCTTTAATTTTAAGCAGCAAAGGGGTATTGAAACCAGTGCATGTATTGAGAAGAAGTTGAAATGTGTAAGTATTTCTTGTACAACTTGTACAAGTTACATGGTTTTCTTTCTTTCCATCCATTCCCCATTTCCTTTGTCCTCTCCCTATGATTTTATTTTCTCATTACTGATTTTAGAAACAATTCATGCTCATTTTGAAAACCACACACTAAAGAATTAGGTTCATCCTGTACTGGCGACACTTGCCCTGGAAGCCCTGGCCTGACCTGAGCATAGGACCTTCTTTCCAATCTTTGATGTGCTGTCAGGATACCATCTAAGTAATTAGTACCTAAGCATTAAATTTTGATTTGCTCTCCTAAAAAATGAATTACATACTCAGAATTAGGAGATGGTATTTTTCTCTAACCCATCTTGTGAAGTAGTTGGAGGCAATATTTAAGTCTAATACCCAGGAAAATCATTGCAATCTGTTAAGTACAGTGTTTGTCTAGTAATTTGTCTTATTCATATTAAGTCTTTGAGACATTTCTTATCTGATATTAAGCTCTCAGAACCTCTGGCAATGGAGTCAGTTGCTATGAGTGCTTTGGGAGCTCAATGGTTAACAACATATGGAAACCATTTCTCCTCTGTTTATATAAATATTTAACAGCCATACAATTATAAAAATTATTAGAAATCTAAATACTGATATTCAAACAAAGAGATACAAATTTTTATAGTGCTCAAATATAAGCATATTTTGCTATATATCTTCCTTATATGTGTGTGTTCTGTGTGTGTATAGTTGTTTATTGCATGATATTTTAAAGAAATGGGAAACTTTGGAAGTTATAAGTCAAAGTGGATTTATCTAGAACAGCAGTGTAAAACTTTTAGGAAAAATTAAGAGCATATGTTTCAGGAGTCAGGTCTAATTTGCAATGAACTGCTTCAGTAAAACCACTTGTATCAGTATTGTTAATCTTAATGGATACAAGTGACCCATGCTTTAATAATACAGACCATCAGTTGAGGACAAATCTCTTTTTTCTAATTAAGAATGTTTGACCACAAGAGGGAGTTCCTTGCCAACTGTTTACTACACTTAACAGATATCAGAGACCGGAATTTACAAAGAAAATACCTTCAAATATATTTTGTTCCATAAGTGATTTGATGCTGAGAAAATGATGACAATTTACTTAAATTTATAGCTTCACAAGTTCCAGAAGAAGCATAATTTCTTATGAAATCTATTTCTAACAGAGTAAGAGTTGTTCAAGAATGAAACTCTGTTTTAAAGTAGTTCCCAGGTTTGTACTTGTAAACTCATATTCCATCATCTGAAAGCTAACATTCAGTCAACACACTGATGTCAAAGAGTATGAAATTATACACCAACTTATTGAAGTGGAATGAGTAAAGATACCTTATTATAAATTTATAAGCATATTTTATTGAAGTGTTCATCACTGATAAGTAAAGTAGAATGTGACTTTGATAGAACAAACTAAATCATCATTTTTAAGAAATCAAAAAGTAAATATTCCAAATAATAGACTTTAAAGAATACAAATTAAGTATATTTTCACTATGAATATATACATAATATAAGCAATAACTCAATTATGTATTAAGACACTAAATATATTATATTCTATTAAGGTTGTATGTAACTCAGAGCATTACAATAAAGTGTGCACTGACCACAACTTCAAAAGTATCAGCATAATTGAGAAATGATTTTATCTTACACTGTTTCTCAGTGCTTGCTTTTGGATCAAGACAAACTTTTCATTTAAAATGCATAACTTTTTGTGAGTATTATTTCTCCCAGTTTAATTCCCCCCAAAAAAGGTTCCATCACTAAATCCTGAACCCCTACTCGACAACATCCTTTTTCATCTTACAATTGTATCAAGAACTGCCTCCATGAAAATGTGTGGAATTTTAGAGGTAGGCACTAGGGAAGTACATGTTGAGAAAATTAATAAGTGTAACTGTAGTAAATGTAGTAATTTTAGGAAAACTTATTTGGAGAAAATGACTGTTTCTCACACATGTTCCTGGTGGGCTTTGATGGCACTGACTATAAATATGGGATACCAGAGAAGAAAATACCAGTAATTCTTTTTGCTTTTCCCTCCCACCCCCTATGGTTCTTAGGATTGTATTATTTTACACCATTTTTGACATATTTTGCTGCATGAAGTCATGCATTTTTAAGAGCTTTTCTTTCACAGTAACTGGAAATGACAACTAAAGAAAGCAGAATTATTTAGTGAGCCAAGTGGTGCCAAGTTCACTAAAAGGATTTTTACTCCCCGGCTCCACACACACACACACACACACACACACACACACACACACACACACACACACACACACACACACACACACTCCACACACAAACACAGAGCGGAAAAAGGACAACCTGTGTCTACATGTATTTAAGAATAGGAAATTAAATAGGAAATACATTCAAAGATGCAAGTCACTGAAAATACACATAGACTGAACAATGAGCAAAAGTATGTTTGAAATGAACACTTTGTGTAAAGGCATTTTATGATGAATCATTCTTATAAATCAAAGACCAAAGTTAGGAAGAAATTATCCACGACAAATGGAAAATTTATCTTAATTTCTTCAACAAATGGTCAGGGGATATACTGTGTTATATTCTATGTCAATGAAAAGTGATCCATTTTCTCTGCATACTTCACTCCCTCCCTTACCTTCCCTCCTTACTTTCTTACTTTCTCTACTTACTTTCTCCTCGTACTTTCTTAAGTTTTTCTCTCTCTCTTTCTACCACCCCTCCATCAACTCTTTTATCCCTCTCTAACATATACAAATATGTTCACACAAACAATTTAAAAATAAAAAAAACATAGTACTCTTCTTTGGGGTTAATAGCATTGATATTCACAAGGGTTGTCTTGAAAATATGCCCAGCAGTAAAACTTAGTGAAAACATCTGAGTGTTTTGGTCCCTCTGATGTAAACAATCCAGATGTTTGAAACTATGCCTGCTAACTGAAATGCATATGTGTGAGCATGTGTGTGCAGATGTATGTATAGAGTGTATATAACCTTGTGCAGAGGTATGTATCCAGGTATTTATAACCACTTGTTTCAGTTCCTAAAGTTATTCAGATAAGGCCTTCATTTTTACATGTTTCCATTTTGAAATATAACAACTTTTGTTTTATTTTTTTTTTTCAAGAAAGGGTTTCGCTGTAGTTTTGCAGCCTCTCCTGGCTTTCACTCTAGAGACCAGGATGGCCTGGAACTCACATAGATCTACATGCCTCTTCCTCTGGAGTGCTGGGAATAAAAGTATGTGCCACCACTCCCTGGCAAAATATAACAGCTTCTAAAAACTCAGTTTTAAAGTTATAGCACATTTACAATTTGCGTATTTTATTTTTGAATCTACCTTGTGCTATTGACATAGAATAATCAAAACTGAATTAAAAAGCACACCAATTGTTTGAAAGAATCATTACTTATAAATGGGTCCTTTTTCTAAAACAAAACAGGGTCATCAGAAGAGAAGCAGAGAACTGAGTGACAGTTCATAAGGTCATTTCTTCAGCTCTTTCAAAGCTAGGCCAAAACTCATTCTCCCTTTTTCTCTCAAGAATGACATTGTGTGTCATAGTAATTATAAATACGAAAGAGTAAAAGTGATAATGCATTTAGATGGACAGATTATAAGAAATTAATGTCTGTATATATCTTTAAAAAGGACTATGTTTTATAATAATATGTTAATAATGTCTTAGTTTGCTTTTGCTTACAAGTTTTAAATTGCTCTAAGCCTACTAATGACTTTGTCATTATTATTATGACATTAATAATTTCTAACTCTTTAAAACCAATTTACACAGTCTAAAAAAATTGTTTCCTTAATCAATGTGAATCACCAAACAATAAAACATAGAGCTTCCATAAGTGTCTCAAGCCTATTATGATGAATGCTTTTTATATCAAAAGTATCTTAAATAAATTTCAGCCAGCTCATCCAACAATGTAGCTCAAAATACACCAGATATCCACATGCTGCCACTGGACTGAGGGCTTCAGTTAATACTGCAAAAAGCTATCTTTAATAGCTATTGGTTGCTCAGCAGGACAAGCAAGCCTGGGATTAGAGATAATGATACTTGTTGGAACTGCAGGGAGGCAGAGGAGAAAGCGATCGGCCTCCTCTGGCTTTGTAAAAGCATATTGGAAGAAACTTACATTCAGCAGAACATGATACTACATGGCGATACACCTGAACATCTAAATGTTTCTATTTTCTTTCATGTTGATCTGAGACCACAATCTGAATTTAAATGCAATGTGGAAATTCTCAAAAGTCAGAAATCCGATTGGAAATCTCTTTCATTTTAGTGCCTCTTTTCTATATCACTGTCTCCATTCTATTTATATCCTTGAAATAATAGTGAATATCAGTGCAATCATTCTGTTTCCAGTGAGAATGTCCCACCCCAAGTGCCTATGGAAACCAGTCCAAAATATGTACTGAAGTCATTCAACTCTCTAATCAGCTGCTGTGGTTTTGTTACCCCTTAATTCTGAGACTTGCAGAGCATCCTGTCACATTCGATAGAAACAAGCTTATTTTTAAAGATGCCTTTAGTTCTTTTCTGAAGATATCAGCTTTCTTGATATTTTCACTTAGACTTTTTTCATAAGAAGCAATCCTTAACCATCATTTTCACTAACAATTCTTTTATGAAAGACCATTTCCTACAGGTAGGAGAGTGTGTTCTGCCTATGGAAGCTGTGGACCTCTTAAGGAAAATGTCATTTATTCCATGGTCTAGGTGGCTTTCTTTCATACATTATAAGTTCATCTCTTACTGTTTGTCTTTTTATTTGGAATTAATTCAGAGCTCTGATAAAGCTATCCAATTCATATTAAGTATATTTATTCATGGGTATTCTTCCCTTGTCACATTTTTTTTCATGTACTTGGCATAGATCATTTTGTGCCAAATTTAATTGAAAGACTGTCTGTGTGCTCTGTAGCAAGCTGCATGGAACTATTTGTGAAGAAGTGATCAAAGTCTCATTAGAACACATAGCTTCATGTTGGTATATTGGTATATTCATCAAACTAATTCAGAAATGATGTATTTGTTGTCCAGCATGAGAATCCAGCAACATAAAGCGATATGAGAGCAGGTGTATGCCTCTACCATCCCACTCTTTCTTCTGAGATGTGATCTTATGAAGGTCACTTCTTTTGAGAAAAGGTCTCAGTTCCTTTCAGAAGAGCTTTTGGTAAACATTTTCTCAACATTTCAAATTTTTTTTCTTGCACCTTTGTTTTAGATAGTGTATAAACCCCTTTGTTACTAACCTAAAAGACTCTGTACTTCTTATAGCCTTTCTCCAAACCATTCATACCAAAAAAAGAAAAACCAAAAAACAAATACAACTACAATAACAAAACAGTAAACATTGTCCTATTTAGTGATATTTTCTGCTTCTCACCTATAAAAAATCTGCAAATGTGTGTGAATTTGGGATGCACATTGTATAAATACAGAATGCCATCAGAATTACTTAAAAAATTATCTTTATTTTCAGAGGTATAATTGTTTAGTTACGAAATGACTCCCCAAAACTCATTTATTGAAGTCTTCAATCAGGCTGGTGGCACTATGAGGATGAAACTAGGTCATTAGTCATGAGGTTGTTAGCCTCATCACTTGGTTGAATCATTGGCAATCTGATTGCTGAATGAGCAGGTAGGTCACTGAGAATGGCCTTTGCAGGGTCTCCCTCATCCCTGGCCTTCGTCCTGTTGACTGGTTCTCTGGTAATGGCAATCCTCTTTGATGTCTTTCTGCTATGCTGTTCTGAATTGCACAGAAATAGAAACAATGGATGGACATGTGATGATACAGTGAATGCTCTGAAACTGTACACAACAATAAAGTATTCCTCTTTAGATTGACTACCACATGTTTTCTGCCTCAGTAATAATGGAAAGCTAGTGCACACAGGTTCAACAAAAAATCTATTTATCATAATCACAAATATGACTGATCATATCCTAGTTTCTGTTCTTAGCCATTAATGTCTAACCAATTATATAATATACATATATATGTGTGTGTGTGTGTTATATGTGTGTGTTTATATATTACACACATGCATACAATGGACTTCTTCTTGTATACATGCACCCAGTGCCCTTCTTTTTATAATATAAACTTTTTATATTCTACTGAAAGCCTTTAATATGTGTACACAGTCAGCTCTTCTTAACAACCAGTGGCAGTTCACCACTGCTATTAATAATTGCATCTTTGATCATTAGCATTGGGTTAAAGTCCTTGTTGCTTCCCAAGCTTTCCTAGTACTGAAGTGATCTGTCATTCATGTACACATAGAAAACTTTGATTTTAGTCTTTTTCATATATATATATATATATATATATATATATATATATATATAAATATATATATATTTATATATATATATATATCCTGCCTCCTGTAGAGCTAATAAGACTCAAAATTAACACAAAGTATAAAATTTCTCAAGAATTCATGTGATTAAACCTCTTAAATTATATTTATTTCAAGTAAGTTTATGAAGTTTTTCAAAAAACTAAAATAAACATTTATAAAGTATTAGTCTCATATGAAAACTTAACAAAAATACTAATATAAAGAGAATTTTCTACATCAAACAGCATACTCCACTCCACATATTGAGGCTAAAATATTAGATTTTGAAAGAAAACAACACTTTTTCCCTATCTGAAATGTAGCTGCACAAATATGAATCCGATTTTGTAATTAGAAATTGCTCCCCTTCTGTGAACTGGTAGTAATGTTTCATCAAAAAGCAGATTATTACAACCAAATTATAAACTCCTAAAAAATAAGGGGGGCATTATAAATGGAAACACCCACCCAACCTTAAGTACACTATAGCAGCAAAAACAGCATCACGCTAATGACAGTAATCCCACTTGCCTTTGCTGCATTCATGCAAATGACAATTTAGTACAGATGTGGCACACATTTGCATGGTTAATGGCACCATTTTTTTTGTCCTTTTCTTCTCTTCTATAGTATGATCAGCTGTTGTGCTTAACATTACAAATTCTATGGGCTGTTCCTAACATTAGTGGAAACATAAGGCTGGTAGTTTCCTTGTCAGTGATTTAACTAAAACATGCATATGCACAGAAAACCATGGGGTGTGGGGGGAGGTGGGAGTGGGCAGAGATGCCTGCTGGCTGGCTGCTTTCTCCTTATTAGAAATACCCTTTCAATTTCACTTTCCATTTCACTCAAGTTTTAATATTGGACAAACCTCAAGAGTTCCCTGCTTCAACTACCTGTACAGCTTATTCCACTTACAGGACCTGGTGATGGGACTCAGTGGCAGGGTGTGTGCCTCGAATGGAAAAGGCATTCCTTGACTCTCCAACACTGAACAACAAATATGAACAGAATATTTCATATGCAACTTCAGCTCACACAAGAGTTGCAAGCTATATTCATGTGTGTTTCTCTCTCAGTTCTACTCTATACATTGCTTCTGAAACTATGGAAGTAATATTTTGAAGGCGTTATATTAGTAAATGTGTGGAATAGCAGCAGATAAATTTAAAGCATAACTAATCCAAACATAATGTATTATATTTTCAGTTTTGAAAAGTAATGGTCACATTAAGGAGCAGATACATTTGTGGCCAAGACAAGGGCTGCATAATCTAATGTTAGGGTACTGCAAGGAATGTAATTTCTGTCAGCTGACAGAATGAGCAAGACAAAAACAAAGTCATAAAAATTTTCATTTTATTCAGTGGTGAGCAAAATAAGGTGACTTTTTAAAAATATGAAACAGTAATTCAATTTATTGGTTTTAAAGGATTATAGGACACTTCCCCTTTATGAAAATTTAAATAGAACATTTCAAATGGTATATTCTTAGCACTATGCTTCTAACTTTCAGAATTTCATCAATTATTGAACCTACAACACAATAAAAGAACACTTACTCTAAGTTTTACATTTTCTTGCTACTTTTCTTCCTTTCTGTTCCTTCCTCCTATCTATAACCCCTCCAATGTACACTCTTCCCTCACTGTTCAAAAACTGCCTTTCCTTCAAGTGGGATGCTTCTCATCACATTATCTTCTATGAGATGCACTGTTTCTAATACATCTTGTAGTGTTTGGGGTAAATTTTAACCACTTCTTAATAATTTCTCTATATTTATCTATTCATACTTACATCATATGTATCTGAATCCATTTCATTCTTAGGACTTGTATTCCCTCCATAAACAGTTAGATTTCTTGTCTAGTTATTCATACAAAACAGTTTCCTTTATTGTGCTCATATGAAACATGTACTAAATGCCATTATGCTCATAAACTTCAAACCACCTTAGTCAAATGCAAACACCACACATACACTGTAAGTACATTCCAATGTGGCAGCCTTCATCACTTTATGAAAAGGTTTTTACTGTATCCTACTAATAACTATAAATGAGAGAGTGACAATAAAGTCAGTGATGGAGGAGAAACCAGAGGATTATCTTTGGGATAGTGAATTATAATGCCACAGGGAAGGTTAAGAGAACTCAATTATTAATATAAGCCACCTGCAAACAGGAACATAGTTATGACAATTTCTACACAAATGAAATTGAAGAATGGAGGGTTTTTGTTATTTTGTTTTTGTTTTTTTTGTTGTTGTTTGGTTTTCATTTTTTGAGGCAGGGTTTGTTTGTGGCTTTGGAGGGTGTCCAGGAACTAGCTTTTGTAGACAAGGCTGGTCTGGAACTCACAGAGATCTGCCTGCCTCTGGTTCCTGAGTGCTGGGATTAAAGGCATGTGCCACCACTGCCTGGTTGAAGAATGGAGTTTGAAAAATATTTATTTGTAATTTGTTCTTAACTGGCACATAAAATACATAATAAGAAAACATTAATGGAATATCCTGTAATGTTTTGATCAGTGTATACATTATATTATAAAATGTTTATATCAGCTTAACCATTTATCTCACTTAAAATTCCTTTATGGTGAAAACTCCTTAAAAGTAATTCCCTGGGAGCCCTGCCCATTCCTGAGCTAATACGGAGAAGGAGTGGATTGCGGGGGTCAGAGGGTAGACAGGGAGAGAGAAGAGAGAGATCAGGGTGTAAAATAAATAAATTATCTAAAAAATTAAATAAAAAGCAATTTCTTCAATACTTTTAAATACATAGTATTTTACTGTTATCTATATACATCCTAAAATTTCATTGTGGAATAACTTAGAGGGATCATTTAATTATGTGTTTATGTATGTGGATGTTTGGCTTTGTGTATGTCCTTTCACCACATGTATTCAGTTCCCATGGAGTCCAGACAAGGAATTACACACACCTGGAGTCATCATTGAGAGTAGGGAATCAATATTTGGCCCTCTGAAGAAACAGTCAGTGGTCTGGCCTGCTGAACCATCTCTCACGCCCACATACTGGGACTTTTGCTCGAACTTTTAGAACCTAGTGGTCAACTTCCCCCACACTCATTCTCTACTATGATTTTTGGCCAGCCTGTGGTATCTCCCATACTATTTTCAACTTCTGAGACAGTTGAAATAATAGACCAGTGCAATGATAAAGGAGTATAGCTACAAGAAAGCAATGGCAGATATAATATGTGATATGAAGAATTGATTATTGCTAGATAATTGAAATTTCTAACTCAAGTTGGGGCATAATAACAAGGAAATTGAATGTGAGAAAAGAAAAACAAGCAAGTATATATACTGGAATAGAAAATGAGAACACATCAGACTGTATTACAGCGGTAACATAAAACTTTGGGCACTAGGACAGACATGGTAGTACAAATCTTTAATCATATGCTATTGAGGCAAAGACAGGAATATCTATTGAGTTCCTAAACAGTCAGTACTACATACATAGATCATGTCTCAAAAACAAAAAAAAGAAACAAAAAACTTTAGACACTGGCACCAACAAGAAGGAAGGTTTAGTCAAAGAGAATAAGCAAGATTTATTTGTTTTTTATTTATTTACTATATTTAAGAAGAGAGTATGAAGCTAAAAGAGGACAGAAATATCAACCAAGACAAATGCAGAACATAGAATGCAAAGTAAGAATTCTGGGTGAAAGAAACTTAAAACTTGTAAGGTGGCCAAGATAACCAGTGATGGTAAGCAGAGAAAGCCTGTTATGGTAGGCTAACATCTCATCCTATTGCCACCATTTTCCTTTAGCATCAAATAGATTTCTTTCAGACATTACATATGTGTCCTCATACTCTGAAAAGGAGCTTGGAAGTTCCTGTAGGAGTTTCATATATTTGATGAGTAGCAAAGGAATAGTACACTTACATGTTGAGAAAGAAAATCCATGCCCTTACAAAAGCATCTTCATAGTTGTTCACAGTAGATACATTACTGAAATGTGGGTCAATATAGAAAAACAAAATATTTTTGATACATCCAATAGTTTAGATTTATTTGTCAAGAGTTATGCTTTCATGAAAGAATGCATTTCAAAATTACTGAATGTGTGATTCTATTTAAATTTTTTAAAACATGAAGTTCCTGACACAATGATTAACATGGGTTAAATGTTACGTGTTAGGATGGACACCGGGCTGACCCCGCCCCCTGATGACGGGTAACCGGGGCAGGCCACCATAATGCCCGAACCTTTGACCCTGGAACCCATCTTTACACCAAACATCTACTCGATAATTAAAGAATTTTTGGAGCTGTGCTACATTCCATGACAATTAAATGGCAAACTTCTTAATTCCTCTTTATATATATATGCCAGGAATTTCACATACTTATTTCCTCCCAGAATATGGAACAATGGTTCCCAGTCTGATAAAGCTCCTGCTTGGAGTTTTATATCAGCTACCAAATTGAATATATCATCCCAAAAGTGGATATGATATAATTTTCAACCAGAGGAAGCCCTAGATCCTAGGACTACTTTGTGCCAAGTTACCACATAAAAAAATGTAGACTATAGAAACTTACATTTGTACAAAACTTCAGGTATGGATCTTTCCAAACTGGAATCTTGGAAACCTCCTTATCATCTCTACATGATTCTTCCACTAACACAGCTCAAGGAATTGGACACTTTGAGGGCCATAAGCCCCTCATCAATACATTACATGCCAACTAGTGCTAGAGAAATTCCCGGAAATCCACAAGGATAACCCCAGCTAAGACTCCTAGTAATACTGGAGAAGGTGCATGAACAGGCCTTCCCCTTTAATCTGATTAGTGATTACCCTAATTGTCATCATAGAATCTACAACCAGTAAGTAATGGAAGCAGATGCAGTGGCCCACAGCCAAGCACTGGGTTGAGCTCCTAGAGTTCAGTTGAAGAGAGGGAGGAGGTATTGTAATAACAAGGCGGGGTCAAGACCATAATGGGAAAAATCACAGAGACAGATGATTTGACGTAGCAGGAGCTCATTGACTATGGACTAATATCTGGTGAACCTGCATGGGACAGAACAAGGCCCTCTGAATGTGGGCGACAGTTATGTGGCTTGATCTGTGTGTGGGGAGGGAGCTGGCAGTGGGACCAGGACCTATCCCAGGTGCATGAACTGGCTTTTTGGAGCCCATTCCCTATGGTGGAATATCTTCCTCAGCCTTGATATTGTGGAGAGGGCCTTGTCCTGTCTCAAGTTTGTATGCCAAAGAAGGCCTTATCTGATCTGTGGAGTGGATGGATAGTGGGAACAGGAGGAGATGGGGAAGACAGGAGAAGGGGAGGCAGGGGGGAATTGGGGTTGGTATGTAAAACAATTAATTAAGATATATATATATATATATATATATATATATATATATATATTATCACAGAGGACCAATGCACAAAAGACCCCAATTTGATGAGGTACATGTTTTCCCTATAATGGAAATCCTGTGTAATCAATGAAGTCATCCCAACACCATGCATCACTAATAGAGGAAAACAACAAATTCTTCACAGCCTAATACAAGGCATCATTCCTCCAACCACTAATGGTTACTGGAGAGTCCATGGTGATGCCTGACCTTAGCCTACCAGCAAGGCTTCTAATTATACCTAGGATCCAGAAGATCTCACTTAATTCCAACTTCAAACATGACTCCCACCTGAAGAACTCTGCTCTGGGCCTGAATTTAGAATACTAGTCTTTTCCTAGTCCTCAGCGAATGGGTTTGCTGCAAGAAAATCTTTACAATTGATGTTTGTTGGAGCTATGTTGGTTGGCTCCTTACTTTGAGTTGCAATAGAGTCTTCCATCAATACAGATAGAGTAGACATCAGAAATCTTTTTTTTTTCAGAAATCTTACTGAACAACAAACACTAGCTATTAACACCTTGTTTGATGGACTAGTTGCTACTCACAAACTGATTACAGGCCTTCAATAATCATTGGCAGATGCTAACAAATACACTGCTAAAATTTTGAGATTAGGTATATCCAAGCAGATCTCTCAAAATTATCTGCTACAATTTGTTTCAAAGGAACAGACCAAGAGAAGAATGTATCCACGCAAGACTCAATTTCCAAAGAGTAGAGACATACATGTTGCAGATCTTTTCTACAGGGCTTGGAACAGAAACAGTGGTCCACAGGACTCTATTAGATCCAAAGCACACCTCTTTGAATGAGTATGAATTCTGCAAAATAAATTTACTCTTAGTCAATATAGACAATGCAGTAGCAGTTTAGTTCACATGCCCATTGCCTAGGAATCTTGGGTATGGATTTGGTATAGCTATAGTTTCTTTCCTGTAGACTAATTGAACTAAAAGAGAGGATGTCTACTCCCCAGAGGAACATACAACTCACTTGAGCCAACATCATGTGTGTGGCCACCTACCTGTCCAATGAGCTCCAGTTATCAGAACTGTCCCTTTCAGTTTTTGCAAACCAATTCACAGACCATTGCAATGGAATCATTAGAGCATGCTCTGGGAAGGCCTCAGTCTCATTGTTAACATCTAAAACATCACCATGGACACCTTGGACTCAAATTTTTATTCTGCAGCACATGGTGTTTTGGTGAAATACAGTGCTACTTTCTCAGTACAGGTAAACATGCCCAAGATCTCTGCTCTAACTTTTGAACAGAGACATGTTTTTGATTCAGATCCTCTATATAAAAATCAACATGATGATGACCTTCTAGGAAAGCAATTAATAACATCTCCATTTTTCCCTTCTTTAACATTTCACAATTACTCTCAATGGATAATGAGATTATTAGGTATATTAAGACATTTGGAGGACAGATTGACAGAGTTCAACATTTACTTAAAACAGATGCCCATTACGTCAGCAGCCTTAAAAATGTTCTATAGTGCTGTGATTGTTAGTATATTTATTTAGATTTGACTGTACTTGCTTCCACACATGGGACTTACTTCACTAGATCAAGGAGAACTTTTGACTTGTTGTATACATTATATTGCCCCATTTCTGCATGTAAATTCCTTATAATTACTTTGAGCTTGTTTAATAAACTCATTTTAGAAGGAATTATGACAATGAGTTTTGGAGACTGTCACATCAGGAAGAACAAACCAGCTATATATGATTCTAACAGACACATCTGTGCAAACAGTGGTTGGAAAACATCTTCAGATATTCCATCTCCATGGTGGCACTTCAGGTCAGGAATAAAGTATTCCTGACCTTTGTTGTACTCCAAGTAATTGGCATTTTTGCCAAAAGAGATGATCTGTATAACTTGGACTAAGACCGAAGATGAATGCCTCTGGAGACTCAGTAGACTTCATGATGCTTTGTAGTCATTATTTACTTTTTCATAATATTAACATATACAAAACTTAGAAACAACATTGGAAGCTAACTATGAGGGCCACTGGGCTATTAATTGCTCTTTTCATTAATAAAAGAAGATCACATGGCTCATGGTCATGACACACATGCTCCTACTTGACCCTGATCAGGTTAGGTTGATGCTGTACTATGATTGACTTATCTCAGAGTCCTACAGTTCCAACCCCAATGCCCCCTTTACAGTATTAGTTTTTAAAAGTGATTGCATTTTCTTTTGCTTCTGAATGTGTTTTCAATTTGGTGCATAGCATGTCCAGAGAAAATATAAACTTGGGTAAATACATATATGCCATAGGGATCATACCAATATCCTGTGATCTACATTATTTGAACCATTTTGCTTAGTAATTTTATTTTTAGTGCCTGAGATTTATTTTTGTATTTATTTGTCCATTAGTGTTCTGCATATTTATTATTTGCTTTCTCCACTGTATAAAATGTTGCCTTATTTGGTGCAGCTCTGTCCTTTTAAATAGTCTTCACTGGTCACATGATTTTAACTTATTAAATAGTGAGGAGTAGCTTTAATGTTGCTGGCAGTTACAGGTAGAGATCTTAGTGTCAGTGAGGCATCTGGCTAGGCCCTTAGCATGTGCCTCCAAGTCGTCTCAGAATGAGTAGTTTCTCTGTCTTTCTGCCAAGTTGCCAGCTAGCTGTTTGCCTTCCATTCTATTGTAGTGAATGCCTTCAATTATTTTGCATAGGAACCCAGAGACTTCTGAGGGTTCTGGCCTCTCTACAAGGACTCAAGGATCACTGAGGTAGACAATAGAATATCTGCCTTAGATTTCTTCTTGAGCCTCAATAACTTTTGTTGTAACAAGTATCATGTTCTATCCTGGCTACCCTGAGGATGATTCACATCCTTTATGTTCATTTTCTTAACTCCTATTATTAGTCTGTGCCTTTTGTCATTTTGCCAAATAATAGAGGAATTTGACTTTTCTTTTTCTTTAGTACCAATTTAGGATTCAAGTAGAGTAAACCTGATTTACCAGCTTTTCAAATTTAATATCTCCCTTTCTTATTACTCTCTTGGCTCTCCAGTCTCTCACATAACTCTTAGTGAACTGCTGCTGTTTCCTGGTCTTAAGGCAGAGAATTATACCTTGCTGGAAGGAAGCCTGCAGTCAGAAATTTACCCTTCCCCCTGGAATGAGTCTGAGGGTGCCTTTGGGATAGTAAGAAGCCACCTTAGTTTCACCTTTTCTGAGGATCATCTAAGATCCAGTCAACTACACCAACTGCTGTGAGCAAGAAGGAAGATACACATAGTTAGTAAAATAGAAGTTTTATTGTGCTGAGGGTCAAAACAAATTTCACAATCTAAATTACTTACTATTGTCCCAATCCTATCTCCCCAAGGCTGCTGCTTAACTGAGGAACATATCTTAGCTGACAGTTAGGTCCAGTCTCTAAAAGATGTCTCTGAATACTCAAGATCCTGGGTAGACTTTCCAGCCACAGGTCAGATCATGATGGCATCTTTCAAGATTTGTAGAGCATATCATTGCTGCTGTCTCTGCTTTTAAACTCTCCTTTGGGAATCATGGGGTCTAGGACTGTGTCTGGTTATCTTGAGTGAGTGATGTCACTGGGTTTGGATTATCAGGTGCATCCTTGGGTATAGTGGGGATCCTCACTTTGCTACTTTTATATATCTAACAGAAATCTTTTACTATGCTCATTACACATGGCCCCTGGTTTATAGGAGGGTTCTTATGATTCAAACCAGGGTCTTTTTGTTTTGTAGCAAACAGTTTAACACACTGAGCCATCTTCCCAGACTTTGATGTCCCCATTATATATAAGAACAAACATATGTTATTATATGATGGCAATAAAATCACCCACAAACCAACAGTTTATTTTTCAGTAAACATTCTTTGTTGGTTTTCCTCATATAGGATGTCTCATGGAATGGCAAGATAAAATATAAAACTCTCAGTATGAGTATTTTCTTTTGTTTGGATACCTATTTCAATTATACATTTGGAAATGTTTTATTTTATTTATCAAAACCTTGGGGCTTTTGGTTTCTGTTGTTTTTCTCTGTCCTTCATTGTCTGTTCCCTGAGGATAGACACTAAGTTTCATAACATTGTTAGATCTGCCGGGCAACAGGCCTAAGTCCATCTTGTGAGCATTAGATCATCATATACTTCTATTATTGGAACCATTTCACCATAGACTGAGTGCAAGACATGCCATACCGGATCATCTTTTAAATTTCCTGTTAGCAGGATAATAATTCTTCTAGTCTACTATTTATCTACTGCTTCTTAGTTTGATTGGGATACTCATTTTCAACACAGATGGTTTATACTTTGGATTCTCTTATATGTGGAATCTCAACATCTACATTATCCTCTCATTGTCCCATATCAGAGCACCACACAATTTCTGCTGAATCCCCACTAAACACCCTGGTACAGTTGTCTGCAAAGAACTCATTCTAGGTCTCAAAAGAGCTTCCATAGAGAGTTCTATATCATGAAATACAGGAACATTTGTTGTAATTCATGTCAAACATGACTCAAGAAGTACTTAAGAAAATGACAGTTTTGACTTCGTTTTATGGTATTTTGCTCACATTGAGACATTTTTTGGATATGCCACTCAAAAAGAAAATCTCCTACAATAATTCCATATGTAAACTGTGATAAAGACTTGCATCAAAATTTGATCATCCTATCCATATGTCTATATTGAGACCAACAAAAAATAGTATAGTTCAAAATGGATTTTCATTGAGAAAGGCATTTGTTATTTAGATTAGGCTCTCCAGAAGCTTTGCAGCACACATTGGCCTCAAATTCTTTGTCTTCTTTCCTCAGACTCCAAGGATTACAAGTGAGCACTATCAAGGAAATTATCAACATTTCTTTAAACATGTCTCTATTTTATTTCATATAGAAGATGTGTCACTATTAGTGGACACTGTATTTCTTTCCTAAATTTCTTATTCTTATTCTCAAGTAGTTTATTGTAAATTGTGTTATGTTTCATAATGGTAGATGTCCTTCTGTATACTGTGAATATATGTTTCTCTTATTGGTTTGTGAATAAATGCTGATTGTCCAGTAACCAGGAAGGAAGTATAAGTGGGGCTACCAGACTATGAATGCTGGGAAGAGGAACATTAGAAAGGGAGCCACCAGAGAGACACCATGTAGCAATGGAAGGAGTAACAGACTAGAGCATTATGGGTAAGCCACATCCTCATGGCAATACATAATAAAATATTAATTAGTTAATAACTAAGAAAGAGCTAACCAATAAGAAGCCTGACCCACTGTCCAAACAGTTTATAATTAATATGAGCCTCTGTGTGTGTGTCAATTTGGGACTAAATTGCTGCAGGACCAGGCAAGACAGAAACTCCATCTTCAGTTTGAGAAATAAGTTAATTAAGTGTTTAAACTTCAGAAACAAGTGTTTTGGTATGAACATTAAAGTATATGTTTGATTGCCAAAGGTGTCTATCTCGATTTGTGTGCATTTATGTTTTTACAGCTAAATCAAATTATCCAACCTGAATAAAAACAATCAAAAAGCCTAAATTATTTCCAAAATGGTAGTTCTAGTTTTTGGTTAGAACTACCATTTTTAAAACACATATTATTCTTCCAAATAATGCTACAGGGATGAGCAGATTTCTGAAAATCTGGAAGTATCCCACCTTTGTAATGATTCTCCATTGCCACACTAGTTGAACTCCCCCTATGCTAAAAGAACTTCCTGATATCAAGCAATTGTGAAGTGTATTAGTGAGGGTTCTCTAGAGTAACAGAACTTATAGAATGAATCTCTTCATATAAAAAGGAGAATATATAGAATGACTTACAGGCTGTGACCCTGCTAACCCAATAATGGCTGCCTGTTATTGCAAGGTCCAAGAGTCTTGTAGCTTCAGTCCACAAGACTGATGTCTCAGCTAGTCTTTAGTGTATGCTGAAAACCCAAAGTAGTCTCTAATGCCAGAGAAGTAGTGGACTTTCAAGGGCAAGAGCAGCAGACAAACAGTAAAAGCTTCATTCTTCCATGTAGGAATATAGGCTTCCAGCAGAAGGCATGGCCCAGATTAAAGGTAGATCTTCCCACATCAAATATCTGGAATAAAGTTATGTATCCCTTGCTCAAATAAATCCTCAAAAAGTCTTGCAAAAGTATGCTCAGCCATTTTCAGGTTTTAGTCAATTCTACATGTAGTCAAGTTGACAGTCAAGAGTAGCCATGCAATGTATGCACACTGACAGCGGCTGTGAGACACTCTGAAAGTTTGATCTGTATGTTCTCAGCTTCCGTAATACAGAAAGATACAATAAACAGAACCTGCAATGATACTGAATAAGCTAATTTATAGTTCCATTACATAGAACATTAAAGTCGGTGCATGTATAGAGTCATTTCAATACATTTAAAATGACTTATCTGTTATCTTTTTATTGCTGTTATTATTAAAAGTATTATTTATTCTGTTCTATTAAAGTTTCAAATCTTTCCTCATACTATGACAGATAAATGACTTAAATTTCCCAAAGGAGAAGATTTTGTATACTAAATAGGAAAGAAGAACACATTAATATGTGTCCAATTCCAATTTGCCTTTATACAGTAATGATTCTCTGCATCTCAAAGATGGAGTCTGGTGTGTTCTCAGGCTTGCTTCAAACTCTTCTGTCTAAGCAACCCTCATCATCCACTTGAGCAAGTGGAACTATGAACCCACACTACATTATAAGGGGATTTTCAAGAAACAATATATATTTACTATTTCCTCAAATTTATTATATGTGAAATACAAAAATATTCAAAGATATTTAGGTATATTTGATATTTTAAGGAGCCAGTCAAAGTGTAATTGCTAATAGACAAATGATTATTTTATCATTACATTTTAATAAATGATAAATGATATTTAATATATATAATAATATTCCATTTGTATATTCTTGAATTTAGTGTATTCCCATCTATTTTTTATAGTTTATTTCATATTCCATTTCTTTTATTATTTTGTTGTTTTGAGACGGGGTTTCTCTATATAGCTTTGTAGCCTATCCTGGCACTCGCTCTGTAGACCAGGCTGGCCTAGAATTCCTACTCCATTTCTATAACTTCTTTTAGTCTTTGCTTAATCCTTACTCCATTATTGTCTCATGTTCCATTTCTCCCTTCTATTTTTATAATTCATAGAAATTTTTAAAGAATCCTTTTCATTTGATAGCATTTCCTCATGGGTATTTAAATTGACTTGAAATATTTAATTACAGGTCTGTATTAAAGAACATACCAAGAACTAATGCAATGGCCAACATTTTCTAGAGACAGAAATCTTAGTATAATTCTGCCTTTAGTAATCACAGAATTAAATTTCTATAAAACAGCAACAAACAGTTAATGAGCAAGAAGACATATTTCCTTCTTGCTTGAATTATTCTTACCTATCTCTAATACTAACTTGTACATGATATGTAAATCCTCTACAAGGCATTTTTAAAAGTAGATAATTCCTACCAATTATGATTTGGCACTTTATTTTTCTCTTCATATCCTAGTACTTTGAACAAAATTTCTGAGGAAACTTTGTATTTAACAGCATAATCAAAACTAGGTAGGAAATATACAAAATGTAGTAGGGCATTTAAAAAAAAAACAACTAAAACAAAGGACCACATAAGCAGTTTATAAATCAGAATATTTTTGCCTCATGTGATTAACAGACTGAAAAGACATCATTGCAAAGTCTGTCAAGATCAAAAATTACGGTGATTGTCCCCATAGCAAATTATTGTATAAACTACAGGTGACACAAGTAGGAATACAAAATATTATCACCAGGATACAACATAAAATTTAGTGTTATTTTTTTTCTGACCATAAATTATGAGAATAACTAGTCTAGGGAACAATTATTTAAAATAGTGAACTATGTCATGTATGCTGCTTTATAAACAACTTCCATTTATAATTAAATCATATATTGATATATTTCCTGATTTCATTTTACAATATTACATTTAAAAATAAATGGTCTATACTTAATGTATAGGTATTGTAAATATATACACATATATATTCTATAATGACTATCTGTGATGTTTGATCTTATTTGTTTATTTGACAAGGTGTAGACTCATTTTGCCTAATCTACAAATCTATCTCATTCACCTCCCTCTGTCTCCTGATTGGCAATGTAATATGAGTGAATGCTTCAAGCTTCTCCCACGTGACTTCTTCACCATGAAGGAGTTCACCCTTTAACTGTGAGGCCAAATAAATTCTTCCTTCTTCAAGTTACTTTTTCAGATAGTTAGTTACAACTAGCAAAGTAGCCATTAGTGAAGTAGAGACATTACTGTAATAAACCTGACCACACAGTTCTTAGTAAGGTTTTGGACCCAGTTTGTAGGAGGAATGTGGAAGAAACTTTTAAACACTGCATTAGAAAACAGCTCTAGAACTATTTTGGTGAGCGTCTGGAAGAAATGAATAAGATAAATGTGAATAATGGAGGCCTGTATCATGAGGGTTCAGAAGAGAAGAAGGACTCTATTATGAATTGGGTTAGAAGTTCTTTAGGTCACTGTGGTGGTTTGAATAGAAATGGCCCCCATAGACTTACGGAGTGGCACATTAGGAGGTGTACCCTTGTTGGAATAGGTTTGGCATTGTTGGAGGAAGTGTGTCTCAGTTCACTTCCTGTTGGATGTGGATCAAGATATAGAATTCTCATCTACTTCAGCAGCACATGTTTGCCTACATGTTGTCATTCCCCACTATATTGATAATGGACTAAACATCTGACAGTATAAGTCATCCCCAATTAAATGTTTTCCCTATAAAATTTGCTGTGGTCATGGTGTCTCTTCACAGCAATAAAAACCTAAGATAGAGGTTAATACCATGGACTAGGGTATTGCTGTGGTAGGCCTGACTGTGTTGTTATTTTCAGTAATATTGACTTTGGGACTATAGATTAGAAAAGCAGTTGAACACTTTAAGTGGAGCTTAATATCAGTACTGAGCATGATTTGAACTGTGGGTACCTGGCTTAAGAGGTTTCAGAGAAGAATTCTCGTATGTGTCCTATAAAGGTCTGTCATGGTTTGATCCATACTGTGGTTGCTTTTTGCACTTCTCTGAAAAGTTAGCCTGAGGCTAAAGTGAAAATTTTTCAATTAATTGCTTTGGCAAAGAAAATCTAAAAGCAGCTATTATAGACTAGTAAGCACTAGTTTTGACTCTTATGAAGGCTTATAATGAAAAGGAAAAATGCTGAGCAAGTAAAACTACAGAATATACACATTGGGGAGAAAATGGAGCCAGGAAGTAGAAAGGTATTAAATGCTACGTTCAGGAAGATAAACAGACTAAGAAATGAAATAAAGGGAGTGGTTACCTCAAGGCAAGACCCCACACAGCTAACTTTCTCACTTGTGAAAAGAATTAAAGAGCAGTTTAGGTTCAGGTGTGGTGATACACACATTTGATCTCAACACTTTGGAGACAGAGGCAAGCAGCAAGCAGATCTCTAAATTCAAGGTCAGCCTGGTCTACAAAGTCAAATTGAGTTGACATTCAACCTTAGGGAGGGAAGGAAACCATAGAAGGAGTAGGCCATGTCCCAGCCCCATAAAACTGCAGAACTTGGCAGGTTCAGTCACACAGTTCTGGCTGTAGAGTCAATCATAGAAGAAAGGGGCTATGGAATATCCCTCTTCGACTAAGCATACCTGTTAAGGCCAGGTGTATGGTTGTGGTGTCCCTGAAGGGAAACCCAAAGAGGCCTTTGTGTGAAGGGCAAAGCTGAACCCTGGATTGCCATGGAGACCTAAAATTTTGGAGATGTTACATCCTTAGGATACATGCCAAGGAGAAATGTTTGCAAGTAGTGGAACAAACCCAAGAGAAAGTGTGTCATAGGCAAAGAAGTTGAATGGAATTGGAGTTTTGAAAAGTATTTTGACATCAGACTTGGAGATGCAGTTTGGAGTTTACCCATCTGGTTTGGGGTCTTGTTTTGGTTCAGTATTACTTCACTATGATTCCTTCCCTACATTTTGAAACGGTAATATAAATCCTGTACCATTGTTAGAAATATGGTATCTGCTTTCTTATTTTGATCTTATAAGACATTATAGTTAAGAGATTGCATGAATCTCAAAAAAATGACATTGAACTTTGGACTTTTAAACTAGTTTGAGACAGTGACAGACTA
This sequence comes from Cricetulus griseus, assembly GCF_003668045.3. Lineage (NCBI taxonomy): Eukaryota > Metazoa > Chordata > Mammalia > Rodentia > Cricetidae > Cricetulus > Cricetulus griseus. The sequence goes on along the minus strand of NC_048595.1, from coordinate 300,475,799 downwards.
TAGGTACTTTTGAAGTTGGGCTGAATGAATTTTTGCATTATGTTTTGCCACAATCCTACGGGTTCAGGGAAAGGAATTGTTGGTTTGAACATAAATGGACCACATAGACTAAGGGAGTGGTATACTCTTCAATTAGATGTGTCATCACTGCAAGAAGAGTGTCTTGGTTCAATTTCAAGATGTTGAACTTTCAGCTCCTTCTCCAGTATCTGCCTGCATACAACTATGTTTCTTGCTTTGTGGATAATGGACTAAATCTCTGAAAGTATAAGACAGCCCCAATTAAATGATTTTTTGCATCTAAATTGGTGTGGTCATGGTCATGGTCATCTTCACAGCAATAAAACCCTAACTAATACAGTTATATTCTACCAAATAAGTTGGCTGTGTTCTATCCATGTCCCAAGAAGGTGAGAGAGGTTAAAATCAAAAGTAATGAATGAAAATTTGGGACAATATAACACTCAATATGTTTCATAATAACTGTTAACTGTTGTCATCTGGATCTTTAGCAAGAAAGAAAAAGAAGAGAAGAAATTTAGAAAACTTAATTTTTTCAAGGAAAATAATATGAGCAAATTTAATGTTACAGAAAATTATGTCTGAAAACAGCAGTTATAAATTGTTAAAGAGATTAGTACCATTAAAGAGCAACCTACTACTTTATGCAGTAGAAAAGATGTACTCAAAACAATAGCCCTCTTGGGAAAGGGTCCATGTAGTGAAAGAAAAACTTCACTTGAAATGAAAAAGACTGAACTGAGACTGCTGCTAAAGGTATACATTGCTTCAAACAACTACTCAGGGAAGGATTCTTCCAGGGTAAGCATACACATGTAAAGACAGCTAAGGGGCCAAAGATGTCAGACTTCATCCATAGGTAGCAGAAGAACTGGGCAGTGTTTGTCACATGATGTTTCTTTTGCAGTTATGGATGATGAAAGACTTAGGGAGCATAGATTATTGTTCCATAGTCCTGAAGATCTGCTGAGACTAGGCAGTGTGTGGCAGCATCAGAGACTTTGAAAGTGTTCCTTGAGTACATTCTGAACTGGAATAGATGAAGTCTAAGTCACAATGGAGATCTCAAGATTTCTGTTTTGTGTATTTGAGGAAAAACTACGTGGTTTTTCATAATTCCAAATTATGTAATTACTGCTGACAAACATGACAAACTGACAAACTGACAAAGCGTTTCACAAACGCTTACAACTAGTAGCTATCACTTGAATTTTTAAACAAATATCTTTACACTATATTTGAGTATTAATTCTATAAAATAATGAAGTTGGTCACACGTAATTCGTTTGTGGATGATGTATATTCTTGAGTTGAATATTAATTATTAAGTACTAAATTTAAGTGAATCTGTGTATCAACGATTTCCTCCCTAAAATATTAAGTCATTATTTCTACTATAATACAACCATTTATTTCTGATTTTACCTTCAATATGTATGGACTAGAAAATCTTACTATTATCTAGCTTAAGAACTGAAAGAAAAAGTAAAGTGGTTTCCTAGTGCTGGTTTAATAAAGTTGTTATGTAGCTTCAGCCCATAATTAATCAATATAGCTTACTCAGACAATTTGTCTAACTTCTAGTTACAATTTGTATAATTTTCTAGAAGTGAAATTCTTGATTTAGAAATTAGAATCACACAAATAATTGAGCAATAAGATACCTCAAGGCATTTAGAGCACCTAGTTAATCGATAGCAAAATAAAAATTAATATTAGCTGTTCAATGGGGTTGTAAATTTGAAAGAGTTTACTTTTTGAACAGTTCCAGACAGTGCTGTAGTCACAAATATATGAGAATACTAGGGTGGAGGGGGCTTTGCAAGAAAGCACAAAGTTTTCATATGATATAAGAAGTAAATTTGTATTTCATAGATAAAATACATTTTTTATTCAGGAGTTCCTTAGCTCAAATTTAATCTCTGTTATTACCACCTGTCATTAATAGCTATAAACTCTTGACCACTAACTTACTTGGCATATGCCTTAGTTACCTCATTTATTCATGTTGGATAGAATAACACTACTTTAAGGTTTCTATTAACCTTGATATGAAAGTTGATGTAAAGTATTTAAGAAACATGTTACAGGATAACTACCCAATAAGCTTTATTATGAAACAAAGAGGGAAAAAGTTTAAGTGGAATTCAAAGTCTTTTGTGTTGATTTTAATATTTTAAAATTATTTTCAGTTCATGAGTGTTTTCCAGTACATATGTTGGTGCACCATGTGCATTGACCATGGAGCCAGAAGAAGATATTGGATCACCTGTGACAGGACATAAAAGCATGTGTGGGTCACCATGAGGGTACTGGGAATTGAACCAGGAACTTATGGAAGAACACCATGTGATCTTACTGCAAAGCCATCTCACAAGGTGCATTTTTTATTTTCTTACAAATGTCAAATTTTGTTATTATAAAAGCTATTCATTATTTTAAAGTCTACTTGAAGTATCTGAAGCAGGTAAGCATGAAATTACTGACAAAGTGGTAAATGCCATTTATGTAAAGCCTAAGAAAATAAGTCACTAATATTTGTCAAATTATTTTACTAAAGTGGCAAAAGTTTTAGTAAGATCTTTTCCAGAGGATATGTATTTCCCCATACCAACTAATTAAGTGAGTAGATTTTTTTCTTTTATTGAAGTGCAATTTTTCTGTGTGTACATAAGCTTCTTTACCTCAGCAGTCATAAGGGTGAAATTTCACTGCAGAAGGGAAGAAACAGCCGCTAAGAAAGTTCAAGCATGTTCAATTAAAAGCCCTAACCTGATAGTTTTATGCATTGCAAAGTTAATGAGCTGGCTCAAATTTCACAAGAAGTGCTCTTTTATCACCTAAAATGGCTCATAGATCTCATATGAATATAGATAAGGTTTATGCAGCATTACCCCTTCAGAGTTATAATCATACCATATATCAATAAAGTTAAAAAACATAATAAAGGAATGTTGCTTCCTCTCTGCTTTGTCATTATGTAGCTAGATACAAGGCAATTACAGTGGTAGGTTCCTTAGGTCTGAGAACATAGGAATGATTCCAAATTGCACCATCAGGTAATGCATAGAGTAGGGGCAAAGTTGACATGTTCAACAATGACTGGAAGTCTTGGTTTCTGAATAGTCAAGCATCACACCTGCCCAAAATACTGCTTTAGATCAAACAATAGACAAATGAGCAATTGAAGAAACTGTAATGTGCTTAGACAACCTGCATTGCTTTATGTGGTATAGTTTTGTGAAATGTAAAGAGACAAACAAGAGTGGGGATGCACATCAGGCTAACTGAATGGCTTTAGGTGTTATGTATATTAGCAAAAAGTATACTCATTTGAGATAAATGGCAAAGATTATGAAAAATTGAAGTTGAAGACCATATACTTTACAAAGTTATTGCATTACTAAGTCCTCTGGCATGATATTCTCTCTCATTGATATAAACCATGTAACCCTCTAGCCTTCTACAAGCATTCTCTCATATGTTTAAACACTTGGCCAGTGTTTGGTGGAACAATTTGGGAAGGAATAGAAGATGTAGCCTTCTTGGAGAAGATGTGTCACTGGAGTTGGGCTTTGAAGATTCAAAAGACTAATGTCAGTCCCAGTGTGTTCTCTGCCTCCTGTTTGTGAATCAAGGTATGAACTTCCATTTGTTCCAGTTGTTATGGGTTTGCCCCACTACCATTGAGTATATCCCCTTGAAATTGTAAACCCAATTGAATTCTTAATTTTACGTTTCCTTAGTCTTAATGTTTTGTCACAGCAATAGAAAGCTAACAAATAAAATTCCTGGAAAAATTCCTCATATGAATATCTGTAGAGTTATGAATGTCTCTGATTTTATATCAAGGTGATGGATTTGCATTCTCAGTGTACCTCTGAAATTTTAAATTGTACATGTAGGCATCACTTGTTTTTGAAGATTGATGGAATGATTGCTCAAAGATAAGGATATAAGCAATCAGTAAAGAGACACAGATTGCTGTCCCAACAATCAGAAAAATAGTTTGTTTTTTTAAATAACAGAAATATCGATGAGCATTTAGGGAATATATTATTTTCAAGCTAAAGTTAGATTTTAGTTTAGATATTATGTTGGAAGGCAGAAACAAGAGGATCACAGTTTTAAGTCAGCATAGGTGAGATAGAGCATCTCCAAAATCTCAAAACCAAAGATTAGCCTAGAATATTGATGTGTAATATACAGTCCAGAATTTCATTTCCTTTGGGTTACTGAGTAGCTCTGAGTATCAGAACATTCAAAATTTTGAATTATATATATGGGATAACCTGACCTATGTAGTAAGACAGTTTTAAAAAAGGAATTATGCTTATGAAGGTATCATAGCTAAGGTTTCTCTTGCTGCAACAAAACATTATGACCAAAAAGCAAGTTGGGGAGGAAAGGGTGTTTGAACTTTCACATTGTTTTTCATCACACACACACACAAAAGTCAGGGTAGGAACTCAAAAAGGGCAGGACCCCAGAGGCAGGAGCTGATACAGGCAGGGATACTGCTTACTGCTGAACATGGTTGCTCAGCCTGCTTTGGTATAGAATCTAGGATCCCAGCCTAGGGATGGCACCACCCACAATGGGCTAGTCCCTTCCCCATTGATCATGAATTGAGAAAATGCCTTGTATCTGGATGTTATGGAGGTGTTTTCTCAAATGAGGCTTCTTGCTCACTGATGATTTTAGCTTGTGTCAAGTTGACATAAAGCCAGCCATTACAGAAGATGATAAAAATGTGTCCTGATTGGCTTACTGCATAACAAAAAGCAAAGCACCAAATGACTGTTACATTAGTTTAATTTTCCTATTATTTTTAAAAATACTTAAACAATAGCAGCTTAAAACAGATAGGTTCATTTTAGCTCAAGAGTTCTACTGTATGGCACTTCATGGCAAGGAAGATCTGACATCAGGAGCTTGTGACAGTTGTTTGTGGGGTATACATAGTGAAGTAGCATAGAATAATGACTATTTGTGCTCAGCTGGTTTTTCCTGTTTAGTAAATCCAGGACCCTAGCCCAGATAGTGACTCCATTAATTAAGGTGGGTCTTTCCATCTTAGGTAATACAATCAAAGTAATTCCCTATGTTTATACCCAGAATTGTGGCTCTGATAAGTCCTGATCCTGTCAATTTGAAAGTCAATATAAAACATCACAAGTCTGGCCCTTATCAATTGAAAAAAATCAATTTCACACAACACCCTTCCACTCCTTTTAAAGATGCATGCTCATCCCATAGTATATAGCATGCATTCTGTCCAATTTCAAAAGTTCCTATATACTTTAATAGTTCCAACACTGCTTACAAGTGTAAACATAGAGTCTCTCTGGATACTCAGGCAATCTCATAACTTTATACCCATATACAGTTAAAACCCAGTTATATAATTCCAATATACAATAGCATAGAATAGACATTTTCATTTCAAATGAGAGGGGAGGAGGAGCAGGAAGAAAAGATTGGAGAAAAGCAAAACCAGAAGCCAAGACAAAAAACATCTAAGAATCTTCCTTTTAAGTCTTTCTACTGTAGTGATTTCTTCTTTCATTGTAGATCTGGACAAGAGTAATGAGTATTAGCCAACCCAAAGACTGAATGTCCACCTGCCATGGACTTTACTTCCTTCAATCCAAAACCATCATTACTTTTAAATTAAGCCTCACACAAGTTTTCAAGAAAAGAGATAACATATCCAAAATCTTTTTCAAAATAGTGAACAAATTGCCTCTAACTCTTCATAGAGCCATTTTTTCCTGTATAGTACTTCATGAGCCCAACTTCCATGGTTCGTGTTTCTTTTGACATTCTGGTCTTTCAAACTCCAACAGGAATGGCAGAGTAACCCTGTGCTTACAAGTATAGGGGGATTTCAACTGCTTTAGTTTCTTTTTTTTGACATTCTTTTTCTCAAACAAGTTTGAAAGGCTAGAGCCTTTTGGTCAGGTTTATTGTAAACAGGACCCCACTAAAATTGGGCACCTACAGTCCATTCATATACTAGGGACAAATACTGATCCACTACCAGAGGCCCCATAGATTAATCAGCCCTCCAAACTGACATCCTCATTCAGGGGGTCTGGAACAGTCCTTTGCTGGTTTCTCAGCTATCAGTCTGGGGTCCACTTGTTCAGGTCAGCTGTTTCTGTGGGATTCTCCAGCCTGGTCTTGACCCCTTTGCTCATCACTCCTCCATCTCTGCAACTAGATTCTAGAGTTCAGCTCAGTATTTATATGTTTGTGTCTGCTTCTGCTTCCATCAGCTACTGGAAGAAGGCTCTAGGATGGCATATAAGGTAGTCATAAATCTCATTAGCAGAAAAGGACATTTAAGGTAGCCTATCAACTATTGCTTAGATTGTTAATTGTGATCAATTGAATATATCTCTGGACATTTCTCTAGGGCCAGAATTCTCTTTAAACCTATAATGGCTCCCTCTATTATAGTATCTCTTTTCTTGCTCTCCTCTATTCTTCCCCTGACTAGATCTTCCTGATGTCTCATGTCCTTCTCTCCCCTCTTCTTCTCCTCTTCTCTTTCTTCTAGCTCCCACTCCCGTCCCCCCATGCTCCCAATTATCTCAGGAGATCTTGTCCCATTCCCTTTCTCCAGGGGACCATGTATTTCTCTCTTAGGTTCCTCCTTTTTCCTAGATTCTCTGGTAGTGTAAGAAAGAAAGTTTTATTAAATCCTGGGTACAATATGACAATATGACTAGCATGGCACATCATAAAAATCTAATCTGACAGATGGTCTTTACTTTTGAGCAAGGACATAGGCTAAACTCTTGAATAATGTAAACCAGGTTATATTGGAGGAAGAACATGGGAAAGGATTGCATGGCATTTTTGATAATATAATAAATCTAAAGAAAATATTTAAATGCTTTTTATTGTAATATCTATGTACCTTTTGAAATGTGACCACTGTAAACATATGGTATGGTCTATGGTCTGATTGTACAAACTGTGTACCAAAATCTCTTCATCATGTTTTTGACATCTATAATATTCAACAGATTTTAAATATCATTGAAAATAAACTGTTCTGGGTAATATGCTCCCTCTTTTCCATGTTGTATATATGTCACTAAGTGCTTGCCATTGAGTTAAACGCTTAACAGAAATTTGTTGAATGAACACATGACAATTTTCAATATAGGAATTGTTTTAATATATCAAAAATAATTATTCCATTTATTGGTCTATAAACATTTTATTAGAGGAATAAATTCTTCCATGGGAATTTAGTAATTACAGCTTTCTTATCTCCTGTGTATTATATTTGTTACACAGTAAACAGACACTAGGATATTGCTTACTCAGCAGATATAGCTGCCAATGATTTTTCATTAGTATAATGAGTTAAACAAAGAAACTTATAGAAAATATCAAGAAGTGCCTTGATAAATAAGTAAGCAATGTATCCTAATTAGGACTTGGATTCTTGCAATTCAAAGAGAAAAATATGTACTAAGAAACTCATAAGTATAAAATCTGTTAGCTGCAAACTGACTTCCTTCTAATATTAGCCATGCCTTCTAATAACCTTTATGTAGTTGTAATACTGAAGGAATTGTTACCTGTGCATTTATTTTTACAGAAAGTTTATGGCACCATCAATGTAATAGATTTATATAAATAAAACCCCAAAGAATGTTGGCTACTGAAAATAGCTGTAATTTTGTAAATCTAAGGAAAGTTGTATAAAATATTACAAACATGCTACTTTTGAAGATGTGGTCCTTCTTGATGTTATTATTTTATGAGCCTTTGCATATAGGTAAGCAGTATGTAGGATACTCTATTGAAGGAGAAATCTGGTCAGATTGTTCATATTTGCTTGGAAACTCTTTGCTAATTATGCTTGTGGAACTACAGTGAAGCCTCAGGCCACAATGAAGGATAATTGAATGACTTGAGTCTTGGTAGTGTTTATTGACTCAATGAAAGCTATTAATGTTATTAAAAAAACCTTAATCACAAAGAAAATAAAATATCATGGTTGACTTGTGTTCTGTGCTTCTACATATATCTATCACAGCTGGGGGTTATTTCATTCATTATTTCATTTATTCAATAAATATTTATTGAGTCCCATTTAAGTGTTAAACTTCTAACTTGACTCAGGAATATGAAAGAATGATAGGATTGCTCCTGCAGCTTGATACTAGTTAGATGGAATAATTAAATTTAATATTGGATTTATTTTTATTTTGAATACAGTCACCTGTCTTTGTTCATTCTAGGTTTGAGTCAATGCCTTGTTTTCTAGCTTGCTATTTCCATTTATTTGGAGGGCCATTTTGTATATGTTATCATTCAAATATTCCCAAGATGTGTGGGAGGGGAGGACCCATCCCCTGGCATATTCTTTAAACAATTTATCTTTTCTATTTTTGGAGCATGGTATTGATTCTACTACTAAGACGTGCAATATCAAGTGTGGATCTGCTTCAGATATAGTTTTTTTTATAGGTTGTATGGTTCTATTACCTAGTGTATATTTTCAAGTCAACTTAAACTTTGTTGTTACATTCATTAGAATTCATTCATTTTCAAAGATTCTCTCTGTGCACATCAAGTTTTCCAAAATTAAAAACTAAGAGTGTAATTTAGCACTTAATTTTACAAAATAAATAAAACATGTTGTTAACATGCATATTTAATCCATCATATTCTGGACATTTTTATTAATTTTGAATGTTACTAACAATATTAAATAGTGCTTATATTACTATTTTACATTAACAACTATCATTTAGAGAAATTTCCTAGCAATTCTAGATTGTGGCATCTTAAAATTAAAAATTAATGTCCCCATTTAAGAACAAATGTAAGAATTTATGCATATCTAAAACATATCATGTCTGAATATTTGTTTGAAATATTCACTTTTCTGGTTCTCTTTTTGTCTTGTAAAATAATAATGTAGGTTTGAGAAATAAAAGGGATAAATTCATAGAGAAACAGGCAATTTATTTAAACAATTACTTTAATTTTATGTATATATATTTGAATAAAATATTCATATGCTAGTAAGCACTTCAGAAAAAATGCAAAACAGCTGCATAATTGACTTTGAAGGTTTTATTAGTAGTGAGAGGTAGTTTAATAAAGACACTCAATGTACACATCTCAAAATAAGAATCTAGCTACAAGTACTCTTAGCTTTAGAGTCAGTTTTTAGGAGTTCCAGTGAGTGGTACTTGATAGACTATTGTTAGCATTTATAAAGTAACTATATATGTCATATAATTCTTTGCCTATTTTCAATTTCTACCTTTGGAAGGAGGAACTTGATTTATGATCCATCTGTGCTTCAGGAAATTCAGATGTACTGAATAGAGAGATGCTTAATAAATATAGATTATGCCCCATAAAGATATTGGGAATGATCTCTGTTTTTGCTCCTGTGGTTATAATGTGACTTTGTCTGTTTTCATTCACTCTACTATTTCTGTAATACCTGAGTCCATTAAACTCACATGTTCAAACACATCATCTACTACATTGTAGCATAATTTTAAGTAAATTTATTACAATATAACATAGACTTGATGGTACTTTCATTTAAAATAACCAAAATATAGATGTAGAGAAGAAGCACTCTGTCTATTCAGACTCACAGTATTGAAGTAGATTTAACTTTTTTCTCCTGTAGTCACTTCACATGTTCTCTGACTATAATATCACATATATTTCTGTGATGTACTCTTGATAGTGTTCCTCATTTTCCTATATCAATTTTATTATGAATGACTTTTTCATCACTATAGTTCATCTTAATTTTGCAATTACTAGCCCTTAGTTTTTAAATTTTTCAATATAATTTAGAAACAATCTTGTTTTACATATCAATCCAAGATCCCTCTCTCTCCCATTCTTTCCCACTGAACCCTCCATCCTACCAACTATCCACTCCCCAGCAAAGGTGAGCCTTCCATGATGGATCATCAAAGTCTGTTACATTATTTGGGGGAGGGCCTAAGACCTCCCCTGAGTATCTAGGTTGAGAGAGTAGACCTCCATGGGGAATGACTAGACCTTATTTGTAACACTTGATTTTCATGTCCTATACATGTGATCATTAGAAAAAATTATATAATTCTTTGTAATTAAATTGTTGAAGCACAGATGCATACTTTGAAAATAGGAGAAGTTCAATAAAATTTTGAAAATGCTGTGTCTCACAGATTATAACTTACTTACTTAGTATAGGAGCATAGAAAGAACAAATATTGTTTCATTCATAACACATTTTTCCAAGAGAAAAAGAACAATTATGAAGTAATCCAGACATTTCTGACCATTGCTAATATTTTTGTACACTTATCTGAGCAAAAATCATAGAGCTTTTCTGTATTTCTTTCATTTCTTCTTTCTGCCCCAAACAAGCCATTGGTACTTTCTGTGACCAGAACACTCCATATCCATATATTTGACAATGTAGCATTCACATTTCTCAGTCATTCAGAAAAAAAATAAGTTCCCAGGCAGGGCTGTTGTTTCCATGCCTACTGGTCTCCAGGCAGTGCATCAAGTTAATATGGTTTCCTACTAAGATGAAATTCATTCAATGAGTACTATTTCATATCCTTTAGAAAAATATTGGATCACGTTTTCCAATGCTTGTCTCATAAGGCATGCTGGCCTCTCTCCAATTCTACTTCTGCTTTATGAAGCTCTGGTGTGGTCTTGAACCAGACACTTTTGAAGAGCCTTGTGCTGGGCACTGACACCACTACAGGGAGATTGTTGCCAATACAAAGATGAATCCAACTTCTTCAAATGGCATTGTGGAGGACAAGCTAGGTGTAGACTTGGAGGCTGGGGAGAGCAAGGAGCTGTGGATCATCAGTCCCTAATTTCACATTGTTCTTTCCTGTCTGGCATGATAAAGACTCCTAGAATGTCATAGAAAGCTACCAGGCACAGCACAACCCGCACCCACACCTGGCAAGAGAACTCTTGAACAGAGAACTGATGTGAATGTAGATAAACTGAAAATTCTTGCTTCTTAATGATAGTGGCTGGTGTGCCATTTTAATGGGAGTAAAACAAGGGCCAAGATAAAGTCCCAAAATCACAAAAAAATAATGAATGGGAAAAGATTACATGGAGATTCACAAATTGAGCCAATAAAGAAGGGTCTTTTTGGTCCTGACACTGATTTGCCTGTCTCAGATGTGGGCACAGGAGAACAGGAGATATCTTGGGAAGATAAAACCTATACCAGCAACATTGGCACTATGAAATTAATATGAATAAATTCATGAGTACAGAAGACAATGGAGGCATCCCTCTCTGGATTTGAAATTTCATTAATCTATTTACATGATCATATTAGGAATAACACAGTTTGATAATGAGACATTTTTATTCAACGTTTTGGGAGCATGACTCTACACTCCAAAAGATATTGTTTTGTTTGGGTGTTAGAAGTATGGATCTTGATTAATCTCATGGAAGTTGTCTTAATTAGTGCTGTTTTTCTGTGATGAAATGCCATACTGACTGCAACTATTACAAAATAAACCATTTGACTGGGTCCTGCTTACAGTTTTAAAGGTTTAAACCATTGTCATCATAGCAGAAGGACAGCAAGATGCAGGCAGACATTGTGAAGGGTAAGGTATTATTGGTACAGACTTGACCATGCCATTTTGGGGAGGATTGGGGAAATATTTGCAATTTTAGGATAGAAAAGACATTGAATGTTGAGATCTTAGTGACCTGTTGTGTATGAGCTTAGATGATAAGAATTTTGAGAACAGTATAGATATTGGATGCCTGGCTTGTGACAATTCAAAGAGAAGTAAAGACTACCAGGCATCTTGTGTGACACATGTATGATATCAGCTTAGCTGGAGTATTCCAAGAGGTGTGTGTGTGTGTGTGTGTGTGTGTGTGTGTGTGTGTGTGTACATTTATGTTCATTACCCATATGTATGTACTCATAAACACATAAGAATAACTTGTGCAAGCTCTATTATAGAGCTATAGTACTGAAAACAGCTTGGTATTGGCACAAAAATAGACAGGTAGACAAATGGAATCAAGTGGAAAACCCAGATACTAACCTACACACCTACAAGCACCTGATTTTTGACAAAGAAGCTAAAATTATACAATGGAATAAAGAAAGCAGCTTCAACAAATAGTGGTGGCATAACTTGATGCTTACATGTAGAAGACTGCAGATAGATTCACATCTATTGGCATGTACAAAACTTACTTTCAAATGGATCAAAGACCTCAACATAAATCCAGCCACACTGAACTTATTAGAAGACAAAGTGGGAAGAACCCTTAAACAAATTGGTAAAGGAGACCATATCCTCTATATTACACCAGTGCACAGACAATTAATAAATGGGACCTCCTGAAACTGAGAAGGTTCTGTAAGGCAAATGACACAGTCAACAAGACAAAATGGCAGCCCACAGAATGGGAAAAGGTATTCACCAACCCCTCCTCTGACAGAGGTCTGATCTCCAAAATATACAAAGAACACAAGAAGCTAGTTTCCAAAACACCAAACATTCCAATTAAAAAGTGGGGAACAGAAATAAATAGACAATTATCAATAGAGGAATCTAAAATGGCTGAAAGACACATAAGAAAGTGTTCAACATCCTTAGTCATCAGGGAAATGCAAATCAAAACAACTCTGAGATACCAACTTACTCTGATCAGAATGGCTAAAATCAAAAACACCAATGACAGTTTATTCAGGAGAGGATGTGGAGAAAGAGGAAAACTCCTCCTTGTTGGTAGTAGAGCAAACTTGTGCAGCCACTTTGAAAATGAGTATGGCAATTCTTCAGGGAAATGGAAATCAGTCTACCACAAGATCCAGCAATTCCACTCTTAGGCATATACCCAAAAGATGCAAATTCATATAACAAGGACATCTGTTTAATGATGTTCATAGCAGCCTTATTTGTAATAGCCAGTGCCTGGATATCCCTCAACTGAAGAATGGGTAGAGAAAATGTGCTATGTTTACACATTGAAGTATTACTCAACAGAAACAAACAAACAAACAATGGAATCTTGAAATTCACAGGCAAATGGATAGAACTAGAAGAAACCATTCTGAGCTAGGTAACGAAGTCACAAAATGACAAACATGGTATGTACTCACTCAAATATGGATTTTACTCATTGAGCAAAGGATTACCAGCCTACAATCCACACCACCAGAGAATGTAGGAAACAAGGAGGACTGTAAGAAAGACTTACATTTTCCCTGGGAGAAGGGGAAAGGGGCAAGATCTCCTGAGAAATTTTTGAGCTTGGGGAGAGGGAAGAGGGAACTAGGAGAATAAGAAGAGGAGAAGAGTAGGGGTGAGGAAGACATGAGGGATCAGGAAGGTTGATTTGTGGGAAGAATAGAAGAGAACAAGATGAGAGATACTATAATAGGCACAGCCATTGTAGGTTTAAAGAGAAATCAGGCACTAGGGAAATGTGCAGATATCAACAAGGTTGACACCAACTAATATTCTTAGCAACTGAGGAGAGGCTACCTTAAAGGCCCTGCCATAATAATGAGATTGATGACTATCTTATACGCCATCCTAGAGCCTTCATCCAGCAGCTGATGGAAGTAGAAGCAGACACCCACAGCTAAACACTTAACTGAACTGGAATCCAGTTGCAGAGAAGGAGGAGTGATGAGCAAAGTGGTCCAGACCAACTTGGTGTAACCCACAGCAACAGCTGACCTGAGCAAGGGGAAGGGAGCTCTTGGTTCCCAGACTGGTAGCTGGGAAACCAGCATGGGACTGATCCACACCTCATGAAACTGGGTGTCAGTGGGGAGGCATCAGAAATCTATGGGGCCCCTTGTAGATGAGTAGTTATCCCTAGCATATGAATGGATTTCAGGAGGCCATTCCACATTAAGGGATACTGCCTGAGCCTATATACATGTAGAAGGGCCTAGTCCCTATCCTAAAGGATATGACAGACTCAGAACATCCCCTATAGAAAGCCTCACCTTCCCGGTCAGGAGCAGACATGTCTTATTGCCATATAAAATGTAATTACATCTTAAATGCCATATTCTGTAGATTTTTAAGTTTTTTGAAGAGCACCTATCTATTTAAAATATATGTCCCTATGACCTCGTAAACCTACCTAACATGACTACAAGTTGTATTGTAATAGGTGATTAATTATTTACCTGTGATGGGGGAAGTACTTCTGTGTATATGTTTGTCTTCTTGGTTGATTAATAAAAGACTGTTGGCGAATAGGGCAACAAGATAAGTGGGACTGGAATATGAGGAGGATTCTGGGATGTGTAGGCAGAGAGGTATCATGTGATTCCAGGGAGTGACATAGCTGGGCAGAAACTTCCACTAGCTAACCATAGAGGTCTGGAGGTCTGTCCAGAGAAGCAGGGAGTGACATAGCTGGGCAGTAACAGTATGTAAACAGGGACAAATAGGAAATCTTTCTTTTCTCTTCTCTTCTCTTCTCTTCTCTTCTCTTCTCTTCTCTTCTCTTCTCTTCTCTTCTCTTCTCTTCTCTGCCTCAACTGTTGGGAATGTAGGCATCATGTTCTTAAATTACTTCTTGCTGTCTTGGGGTGATGGCATATTTAGGGAACCCCGAGAAAAACTACAATGAGTACAAATTCCTGGGAAAACTAGTTGTATAATAATTTGTTGTTCAGTCTCTATATAATAGGAAAACGGAGAACTTATTTCAAATCCTCATTAGAGTAGTCTGTGGAGGTGGACCATTACAACTAGCCACCATGAAATTGTCCTGAACAATTTGTACTCCAAAGATGATCATTGGACAGTGCTTTTCAGATTAAGGATGTTAAAGTATTCCCAGTGGATTATTGTTATGGAACCCCATCCTCCTTTTGGAGACTTCAAAGGTCGCTGTTAATCATACTCCTGGTTCATTGTGAAAATCTTAAACATTTTAAATGTCATATGCAACACATCTCAAAGAGGCTAAAGGATCAATAGTTTTTATGTACATCACAAGAACAAAAAATTAATTCCTAGTTATCTGATAGAGACTCAAATGGGAAATCATGTCCAGGGATCTAGATGAAGCCCTTATAAAGAATTAGTATTCTATATGCTGTTAATATTATGACAAAAGTTTAATATATGTATATATACATGTAAATATTATAAATTTTGTGATAATATTTATACCTTAAAATTGTCTTTTTCTTCTGTTTCATATCAAGTGGCTCTTCTGACATAAGACAGAGATTGGATTTTACTTTAATATGCATGCTTTGGTTTAGAGAAGGAGAGACCCATACTTCAACTCCAAAGCTAGCTTTCATCTTTAATTGGACTGAGACTACAAAAGAAACGTTTTCACTATGTGTCTGTACAGTACAGCAATGTAGAAACAAACATTGGCAAATATTTATGGAATTCTGTCCTGTTGGAGATGTGATATACCAATAGGTCAATTTATTCATTTTCTTGGGACATTTTCTCTTGATCATTTATCCTTCTTCAGATGTCTCATTTGCCCAGTTGTCATCAGATTCCTTAGCTGGATGCTTTCATTCTCCTGAAAAGACAAAAAATAAAATTGGGGATGTTCCTGTTGGCAAATTTTGTCTGATCAAATAAAAAGCACTTGTTAGTTATATAAGTTAGTTTATATTGAATGGCAACATTGTTTGATGAGCTATGACTGCTTCTAATTAAGATGTGCCTCTTGCTTGAATATAACTTTATCAATTTTGATTGTATCCATAGGTTTTCTTATCCCATGTAAACAATACCAAAATCTAACACATATCCTGATTTTCATTCTGAGATCAACACATCTTTAAAGTATACATGCTCATTTCATTCAGTAGTTTTTTCTATTATCCAAATGTCTCTGCAGTTGTCATTACTTACTCATTAGCATTTAGAAAATTTAATGTAAATAAAGCCTTATGCAATGTATTTCTGGGAATCTTTATCACTCCTTACTATTTATTAAGCATATAGTTTCAGTTCAATTTGATCTTTCTATGCTGCTTTCCCTGTAGCATTGTGTGGTATATCTGTAATATGCTTTATATTGAAATATGCAAAAAACATTTCATTTTATTAGAAACCTGTGGTGGAGCATTTTTAGTTGTAATTTGTACAGGTATACCCATAATGGCCACAACTATTAACAAATGTGTGATTGCAGAATCTGAATTTTCAGAACTCAAATAAGTTTCCCATTGAAATAATGAATATATATCTACAATATGATGTATATGTTTTAATTTTCAAAATTCTGCAAAATGAAACACATCCATCTGTCAAATTTCATTCCTTTGAGCGTCCTTTAAGATAATTCATGTTGGTAGAGGAGTTTGGTTTTAAAAAGAACAAGTAGGGCATTTCCTTATAATTTCCTGGTCTTGTTGCCAAATCTTGGAAAATCTGTTTTTAAATCTTTGCCCTTGATATGGCATTTTTTAAATGAAATGCTGCGGCTTACAGCACATTTTCTATCAATAGTTGGTAAATTTCATCATTACCTTATACAAAAGGATCTGATAATTCAGTATGAGATCTAATATATGTTATATATAAGGCTGATTTCTATTTATGATCACTTCTTGTAACTGAATAGATAGTAAAGTCAATTCTATATAGTCTTGCATAAATTCAGCAGTTTCAGTTTGTAAAACAACTCTTTTTGCATATTGAGTGTCCACTACTATATTAAGAGGTTCTGGAAAATATACTAATGCCATGAGGATAGTATATAATTCTGACATTTACACAATATCATAAGGGCTTTAAGCAAGTTTATTTAAATTTCCTGATTTATAACCTTCCTTTCCTACTTTTTTTGCATCAGTATAGAATGTAGAGGCTTCAGAAATTGTTGTTTCCTGTAAAATGTGAGGAAGGATCCAGTTAGTTGTCTTTATAAACTGATTTCCCTTTTTTGGGAGACATTTATTGTTAATCTCTCGCACCCCCCCCCAAAAATTCTATAAGCTCTTTGCCAAAGTTCATTCATTTTCTGTCCATAAAGGGGAAATTTCAGCGTTAGTAAAAGGTAGTGCAATTTCTGCTGGTTTTATTCCTGCTAATTAACAAAATCTCAATTTTCCTTTTAGAATCAGCTGACAGTCATTTTTTTTTACACAGGCATTTAAATTTTTACTCTATTTGTATGGAAAATTATCCATTTTATGACATTATCTTCTCTCTGCATTAAAGTTACTGTGGGACAATGCATAGAAAGTAAAATAATCAGAATAAAATCCATCTCTAGATCTAAATGATTCTCATTTACACTGTGTAATTTTTTATACCATGGCCAATTCTCTCTCAGCTTTTGGTGACAATTATCTTAGACTATTTAAATATTCTCAACTTTTAAGGTTTGAAATAAGTTACTTATCCAATTTTGGCCCAAAGCTAGGTAATGTTTCCCAGCAAGTTTTTAAGTCATTAAGAGTTAACAATTGATATCTCCTGATTTGTAGTATTTGGGGTTGAATTTTTTGTAAATGTATTTTATATCCTTTGTAATTAATAGAATCTCCTCTTTGTATTTTTTTCAGGAGCAATTTTTAATCACCAATGAGGCAAAACTTTGTTTACTTCTTGAAACATTTTTCTCTAAGGGGTCTACATATGAATCAGCTTATCAAATATTTTCCATACATAGTAAACTATGAAGGAAGCAACTGCTTGTGTATCACTTCCAATGGCTCACATACAAAACATTGGCACAGGATAGGGATATTTAACATCATTTCTAGGTAAACCTACCACAAATATCTCTTAACAAGCATAGAGTTATTATACGTAGGCACCATGAAGGCAAATTTTTCTCTATTATTTTCTTGTAGAATAATGAGGAAACAGACTTTTAAACCAATAGCTATAATAGACAACCATTTAGGTAATAAGAAAAGACAAAGGAATTCTAGGCTGTAGAGAGCCCATTGCTTGAATTACTTTATTTATGGTTCTCTAACCTGTTAGCATTCTCCATTTTCCAGATTTCTTTTTAATAAAAAATTACAGGAGAATTCCAAGTAATGGCTGGTTCTTCAATATGTTGAGCATTTAGCTGCTTCTGCACCAGCTGTTCTAAGGCCATTAATTTCTCTTATGTCAAAGGCATTTCTCAACCCATACAGGTTTTTCTGTTAACCCTTTAATACTTTTAAAGGTAGTGTTGTAGGTACTTTTGAAATATTAGCAGCTGTGATGCCCTGTACTTGTACAACCCGAATGGTCACTGACTGCTTTTTATAATACCTTTTAATGTCTTTCTCAGAAACATGTTTGTTTTTGAGATTGGAAGAATATTAATCTGGGTATTCCATTGATGTAACAAATTACATCCCCATAATTTATTGCTATGTTAGCAACATAGAACTTTATTTTTCCTGTCTGTACTTCTGGCCATATACATAAAACCCATAGTGTGGTTTGTTTTACTTGAGATAAAGTTCCAATCCATAAACCCTGAACATTTACTTAGTAAAGAGGCCAACTTTCTGGTGCTATTACTGTTACATCTGCACCTGTGTCCACAGAACTTTCAATCATTTATAGAAGTTTGCCAAAATATTTGTTTTATGATTTCTCTGGAAATTTTTATCTTCTAAAGCGATTCTAACATTCAGAGAAGGATGTTTTGTTTGTTTGTTTTGGCATTAGGTTCTTCAATTGCTTTGGGAATGAGCTTCCTTTATGGTGACAGGGAATGACTGAACCAAAAATTGAGAGGCCCCCCAAGGCATTTCTTGATGGCAAAGGGTTACCTTGTCTATCCCTTTTTGATCTACATTCATTGTTCCAGTGACATCTATGCCACACCTTCTGCATACTCCATTATGTTTGGATTATTCACAGAAGAAACATTGTTTCTAGAAATGCCCTGCCTACAGTCCTTTTTTAGGTGACCTTGTTTATCACAAAACTCTTGACATTTTTATTTTTCATCAAGCCTCTGGAAATCACCTCTCCTATCTAAGTATCACTACAGTTATGAAATTCAATATTACTCTATCTCAGATCCATTTCTCTGTGGGTGCTGATCTTACCTTTGAAGGGCTATTTACCCTTCAAATTAACATTGTTAATTTGAGGTCAGGAATTGGTGGTGCACACCTTTAATCCCAGAACTCGGGAGGCAAAGGCAGGGGGATCACTGTGAGTTCCAGGCCAGCCTGTTCTCCAGAGCGAGTGTCAGGATAGGCTCCAAAGCTACACAGAGAAACCCTGTCTTGCAAAAACAAAAAAAAATGTTAATTTGAATTTTCAAAAGTCAAATTTTCAATTATTATTCGTCATTCTATGTACAGCTGAAGTCACTCTGTTTAAAAATCAGTGAAACTTTCTTTTGGGACCTGCATAACTTTAGTAAATTACTCAGTTCTCTCCCAAGCATTCTTCAATCCTTTAATTCTCTCCTAAGCATTCAAAGCTACTTCATAGTATAGAGCCAAGGTGTGGTCATCATATATAGACTGTCTTTGTACATCAGCATAATCACCCTCTCCAAGAAGTTGGTCTTGGGCGATTTTAATACCTCCAGCCCTCTATCATTGCTCAGTGGTTCTAGCTTCATCTTTCCATTAGTTGCTCCACTGTAATCGAGGACCAGACTCCAATACTGCTGTAACAATATCTCCCCATTCTTGTGAGATAATTCTGTTCCTTATTGACCATGAATTTAACATCTGCCTCACAAAAGGTAAATGTATACCATATGGAACTATTACTTCCTTAAATCTCCTCAAATCTAACATTCCACAATAGTCCAGTCAGCTCTCTCTTGTGTCCAGTAAAGTCATAGGGAACAGCTTGTGCCAGTCCCTAGAGTGGGAATCTGCAGCAGCCATCTACTTCTTGTGTAAGTGACTTCTCCCCAAAATTAATTATATTTAATATTTGAGACTAGTCCCGTGAATCCTTATCTGTGCCTCCACAAGAGTCAGGAGGGCATCCAGTGAATAATAGGACCAGTTCCAAATTTATTTCTCAAAGCTCTTATATACCCCAATCAAAAGGGGGTAAGGCAAACAACTTCCTTACCATAATACAAGGAACAAACAACAAACAAATTAAATGACCTCCTTAAACACCAAAACACCAAGTAACCGCACCTTAAGCCAAATATCCTGTTTGGTAAGGTAAGGCATCCATTAGTTACACCTTATGCCAAGTATATTGTTTAACATATATTTGCCACACCTTGGTCAAATATATTGCTGTTTAACCTTGAAAGGAGCAATGACAGGTCCAAACTCTCTCTGACCTTACTTTAAGATAGATGGAGTCACTTCTATGGGCCTCAACAATTATTCAAAGATATGTATATAAGTTCCTATGATTTTATTGTTCTTGTGATGTTTTCTTAGATATTATGATTAATTGTCTTGGTGTTATGTAATTATTTTTGTGATTTCCTTGGTGTGCATATTCCTTTCTTCAGAACATAGTACGCCACACAGTGTCCTCTGTAAGTGCTTTATTGGTCATAAATTATTTTCATCTGTTTTCAGTCATTTAATGTTTTGCTGAATACAATAGTCAGGGTTGTGATTTCTGTTCCTTGTGATCTCAAGACACACCTTTTTAAGCCCACTTGCTTTAAATATTTTTGTTAAAGAATCAGGTTATTCTTATTGAGTCACCTTTATGTTTCAATTGACACCTTTCTTTGGCATTTTTCAATACCTTTCTTGTGTCTACTGTTAAGTATTTTAATTATAATATATTGTGCAGAGTTTATTTTCTTGTCCTGTCTATTTGGTGTACCTTAAGTTTCCTGTTTACTGGCTGGTTCATTTCCTTTTTGATTTGAGACCTTATGTTTTATCATTTTGTTGAAAATATTTTCCAAGCCAGGTGGAAATGGCACACACCTTTAATCCCAGCATTCAGGAGATAGAGGCAAGCAGACCTCAGAATTTTTTTTATTGCAAAAACACTTTAATGACATTTCAGTGAAGGTACATTTATAAAGCCACATAATTTCATAATTTCAATTCAAGAAAGTTGGAGCTCACAGGCTTTTTTTTTTGTATCATGAGTTAGTTCAGTGTAAATAAGTCGTGATATTCTTTTTTTGATTTTATGTTTTAATAATTGTAATTGGAACAATTTTAAATTAGAAACAATTTACATTCTTTCACATGTCAATCCCAGTTCCCTCTCCCTCCGCTTCTCTGCTGACTTCCACCTCCTATCCCAACACCTTTTTGCTTCCCAGGGAGGGTGAGGCCTTCCATGGGGGAATCTTCAGAGTCTGTCATATCATTTGGACCAGGGTCTACAACCTTCCCCATGTGTCTAGTCCGAGAGAGTATCCCTCTTTGTGGAGTGGGTTCCCAAATTCCATTCCTGCAGTAGGGATAAATACTGATCCACTACCAGAGGCCCAATAGATTGCCAAGACCTCAAACTGACATCCTCATTCAGGGCATCTGGGACATTCCTATGCTGGTTTCCCAGCTATCAATCTGGGATCCAAGAGCAACCCCTTGTTCAGGTCAGCTGTTTCACTGGGTTTCTCCAGCCTGGTCATCAGGTCAACCTGGTCTACAGAATGAGTTCTAGGACAACCAGGGTTACACAATAAAACTCTATCTAAAAATCAAGGAAAAAAATTTTAAAATACAGAAAATAAGAAACATTATTCATTTTATTTTGTCCCCGAGCCTCTTGGTTTCTACTTAAATTCTCACTATTCTATAGGTGAGGTTTCCACTCAGTTTTCAATTGGATAATTATGTCTCTTTTTTTTTTCAGAATCATTTCAGTTTCATTTGTTTTCAACATTTCAATCTCTTTTGTTAATTCAATTTTCATGCCTTGAATTATTTTTTTATTTCATTCAGCTCCTTTTTATGTTCTAATGGGGTGTATTTATATCTCTTTTAAGTTTTTTGAACATAGTCATTTACTCTTTAAATTTCTGTTATTTGAGTTATGCAGAATCTTTTCTAATTCGATATAAATTGACCTGAATGTTTTCCTTGATTTTTATATTCACTGAATAGTAAATTAAAAAATAATTGTAAAGACCAAAATCAATGAAGTCTTTCCCTATATTGTTCTCATCATAGAGTTTTCATTATTGTCTTTAAATCTTTATTAAATTTTAGCTCATTTACAAAATATAATAAAAGATAAAAGTACAATTTTATCTTCTTTTCCATGTGAACACACAGATTTTTCATCATTATTTAGTGAAAATTGTTGCCCTATCTTATTGAGAATTTTTGACATCCTCACCAAAAATTATTTGATTGTGTACATATTTATCTCTGGTCTATCTATTCTGCTTCATGGTAGATCTATGTTTGCCCTTTTTATAGTATTATGTAATTTGGTTACTAAAGTTTTTTGACATATTTTGAAATAAGTGAGTCCCAAAGTTTTTCATATATATATATAATCATTATATATATATATATATATATATATATATAATGATTACAATATAATTTCATCATTTTCCCTCTTCCCTTCCTCCTTACACCCAGACATTTCCCTGGTTTCTTTAAGATTCATAGCCTTTTTTCTTGCATTGTCATGTTATATGTGCTTGTATATGTGTTATATATCTAAAATATGTGTTGTGTACACACGTGTGTGTGTATTCTTAAATGTATGAACACAATCTTCTTAATACATACAATTGTACTAACATGTATGTTTTCAGGTATGACCATTTGGTATTTGAATAAAACTATTTCTCTCACTTTGAACATTCTATAGTTTCTTGTAGTTCTTTAGAGTTCAAGGCCTTATGGGATTTTTCCCATTGTATACTATTAGCACATTTATTGGTGACATTCTCTTTAGGTATGTTTACACACACAATAAATTAATATGATATGCATGAATAAAGAATATTGTATTTTGTCACTTCCAGTTTTTTATAGTAGTTTTACAAGTTCTAATATTCAATAAATTTATCCTTTTGATAAAGCCAATTCTTATGTATTACATTATTTTTCTGCTATGAATTTCTTATTTCTTAATTAATTGCTAAGATTTATTTTTCTATAAAAATACAAATTTCCTTATAGGCTTTTTTGTGTTGGAAGTTTATCTACCTATTAATTCAAACTATGATTATGTGTCTAGTGTAGCACCTTTTTGTTTAATTTCTTGCTATCCTAAACTAACTTTGTTCATTACTTTTTTTATTTATTGCAAATAGATTATGTTCACACAGTATACTCTGAATATGGTTTCACCTCATCCTACTCCTGTCTGTACCTTTTTTTGCCCCCATCTCCACATCCTTTCTCTGTCCTTAGAAATCAAACAGATATCTAAGTAATAATAATAAAGTACAATAAGTTAAATAAAAAAACAAACAAATCAGAATAGGACCAAAGAACCAAACAACAAGAAGACCCAAATAAAAAGTACAACAAGCATACATGCAGAGATGCATACATTGTCATACATGGAAATCCTATAAAAACCACAGACTGGAAGCCATATTATATATACAGAAGAACTGGAAGGTAAAACAAACAAAACAAAACATGAGACAGATTGTCGGGTCCACCCTTGACCAGCAAGAACAACACAACACTGAGGAATCTTCTTCACCACAGTTTAATCGGGAACTTCTTGATTTACAGTGAAATGGCGGCCCCGGGTAGAGGAAGATGAGGCCTGATATAGTCTACATCTACCAATCACCTAACCCTACGTGGTGAACCAGGATTGGTTGTCTCCAAGCAGAATTAAGAGGATACATGACCTTTACCAAATTAGGAGTTGTTTAACACAGAGAGCATTCGCCGCCGTGCTGGCAGAAGGTGGAAACCGGCGCCATCTTTTGGGCGCGGTACTTTGCAGCTCCCAACAACAGATAATTTTGAGAGAGTTTCTTTTGTGTTGGTCATCTACTGCTAGGCATGGGGCCTTCCCTTAACAGTGGTTTGTTTCCCAGAAACACTCCCTTGAAGATAAATAAGTTTTTGTTTGCATCTGGCTAACAATCGGATATTATCTGGGTTAAGATTGTGGGCATGTTCTACTTCTTGCAGCTCTCGGACTCCATCTGGTGCAAATTCATGGAGATCCTGCCCATGCTGCCACAGTATCTGTGATTCCATATTTGTGCCACTCTTGTTGTGTGTAGGAGACTTTAATTCCTCGATGTCCTCCATCCATTCTGGCTCTTATAAGCTTTCTGCCTGTCATTCAACAAAGTTTCTTGATCCCCAAGAGGAGGAATTTGAAGGAGATATACCTTGTAGGGCTGAGTGTTCCAAGATCTCTACCTCTCTACATACTGTATGAGTGTGGGTCTCTATATTTGTCCCCATCATCTGTTGCAACAGGAAGCTCCTATGATGATGACTGAGCAAGGCATGTGAATATCAGAATAGCAGAATATTGGAGTCATTTTATAGCTATGATCTTTTTAGCAGAACACTAGTAAGTCCCCTAGGTCCATGGCCTATTTAGTCTAATGGTTTTGATCATCCAAGCACTAGTGGCTATGGATCCCATATCTTTGGGTCTGTAACTCAAATCAGCTAATGATTTGTTACTCCCACACACTTTAAACAAATAGTAAAACTGCATGTCTTGTAGGCAGGTCACTCTTCTATACTGAATTATTTGTAACTGGAATGGTGTTTTCCTTTCTCCTTTAGCAATGTGTAGCATACTTTCCTGTATTATGAATACTCTTCTGTAGGGATGAAGGTCCTAGTTAGGTACCAGCTTGACTTCTCTGTGTTCAAGGAGTTGTATAGATGTCATTTTCAGCAATAAGGCTTTACTGTCAGCTTATGGAGCGCCACCAATAGTGCTGGAAGTAGCCTGGGTGGTGTGGAGTTTCCCATGATGTACATTTGGCAAACAACTTGATTAGATCTAACCAATTTCCCATACCAGAGATTTCATTTGTTAATGAGTGATGTACAGTTGGAGCTGTCTGCCTGGTTATTTGGCCATTTCCTTTATCGTGCCTTCATGTGCATTTATATTATAGGAAGCTTCTGCTCCATTGGGTTTCCATAAGACGTGTCAAATTGCCTTTAGTTTTAGCTGTCTCTTCTTGAATTCCCTCTCTTCCCTGCCTCTCTCCATTTGATGGTCTTATCCCTCTCTCCATCCCTTGCCCATCATCCATCCATAACTATTTATTTTAATTCCCCTTCCTAGATAGATTTAGCCCTCAACCCAGCCCCTTACTTCCCAAATTATCTCTGTGATTCTATGAATTGTAGCTTTGTTATCATTGACTAGCACCTGCATATATCTGAATATATACCATATTTGTCATTCTGAATCTAGGGTACCACACTCATGATGATTTTCTAACCCTTCATCTTGAGGTAATATTTGTCCTTGATATTGTGTTTTTTTGGATGCAGCAGAATGCATCCCCTTTTTTGTATGCATTGTGTTAGTTAGTCTGTGTCTTTTCATTGAGGAATTGAGACCATTGATAGTAAGAGTCATCAATAGGCAATGCTGTTCATGACTGTTATTTTGTTGATACTGTTTGTTTATTCATTTCTTTTTATTTTCTGGTATGATATTATTTATTATCTATATATTTGGAGGGATGGTTAATCTTTTCAGTTTGAAGGTTTCCTTCCAGAACCTTTTGTGTGGCTAGATTTATAGATAGATTTTTGTTCACATTTGGTTTTATCATGGAATGTCTTTTTTTCTCCATCTATTATGATTGAAAGTTTGCTAGATATAGTAGTCTTTACTGGCATCAATGGTTATTTTGAGTGTGTAGAACAACATTCCAGGACCTTCTCACTTTAAGAATCTCCTTTGAAAAGTCAGGTGTTATTCTCCTAGTTCTGCCTTCATATATTGCTTGGACTTTTTCTGTTACACTTCTTAAAAATTTTTATTCTGTAAATTAATATTTTGTTTATTAAGTAATATGAAGAATTTCTTTTTCTTGTCTAGTCCATATGGTATTCTGTGTGTTTTTTGTACCTTGATAGGCACTTGATAGGAAATTTCCATTGAAAATATTTTCTGTATATATTGACCTTATCTTTTCATAGTGTTCTGGATTTCCTAAATGTTTTGATCTTGGTTGTTCTTTTTGTTTTGTTTTGTTTTATTTGAGTTACAAACACAATTGAATTACATGACAATCCCAGTTCCCTTCTCCTTCCACTCCTCCACTATCACCCCTCCAACAAAAACCCTACCTATCACATATCCTTTCTTCTAATCTACACCTGACTCGACCTTTCTGCTCCCTCATGACCTCTGCATCCTTCCTCTTCTTCCCTTCTCATTCTTGTATCTCCCTCCCCCATCTTCCCATGCTCTCAATTTGCTCAGGGGATCATGACCTTTTCTCATTCTCCAGAGGACAAAGTTTGTGTTTTTTAGGGTCCTCCTTGTTTACTAGTTTCTCTGGCAGTGTGGATTGTTGGCTGGTAATCCCTTACTCTATGTTTAAAATCCACATATGAGTGAGTACATATCATGTTGGTCTTTTTGTGATTGGGTTACCTCGCTCAGAATGGTTTCTTTTAGTTCCATCCATTTTTCCTGCAAATTTCAAGATTCCATTGTTTTTTTCTGCTGAGTATTACTCCATTTTGTAAATGGACCACATCTTCTCTATCTATTCTTCGGTTGAGGGGCATCTATGCTGCTTCTAGTTTCTGGCTATTACAAATAGTGTTGCTATGAACATCGTTGAACAGATGTCCTTGTTGTATGAATGTGCTCCTTTTGGATATATGCCTAAGAGTGGAATTGCTGGATCTTGTGGTAGACTAATTCCCATTTTCTTGAGGAGTCACTACAAACACCTGATTTTTGACAAACAATCCAAACTTATACAATGGAACAAAGAGAACATCTTCAACAAATATTGCTGGCATAACTGGATACAGACATGTAGAAGACTACAGATAGACCCAAGCCTATTGCCATGCACAAAACTTAAGTCAAAATGGATTAAAGACCTTACCATAAACTCAGCCACACTGAACCTATTAGAAGATAAAGTGAGAAATACCCTTGAATTAATTGGTACAGGAGACCACTTCCTGAACATAACACCAGTAGCACAGACACTAATATCAACAATTAATAAATGGGACCTCCTGAAACTGAGAAGCTCCTGTATGGCAAAGGACACAGTCATCAAGACAAAACAGCAGCCACAAATGAGAAGAGATATTCACTGACCCCACATATGACAGAGTGCTGATCTCCAAAATATACAAAGAACTCAAGAAGCTAGTCTCCAAAACACCAAACAATCCAATTACAAAGTAGGGTACAGAAATAAATAGGTAATTCTCAATAGAGGAACTTCTCCACTGCTGGTGGGAGTGCCAACTTGTACAGCCACTTTGGAGATCTTGGTTGTTCTTAAATTTAAGATCTCCCTTAACAAATGTATCCATTTTTCTATCTTGTCTTCAGCATCTTAGATTCTTTCTTCCATATACAGGTATTTTGTTGATGAGGCTTCTGAGATTCCCATTCAAGATCCTCCATTTTCATTTCCAATTTTTTTCCTCAGTTTGTGTTTTCTTTATCGAGTGTATTTCCACGTGCAAGTTTTGAACTGCTTTCTTCATTTCATTTCTCTGCTTCTTTGTGTTTTCACAGCTTTCTTAAATGAATTTATTCATTTCCTCTTTAAGTACTACTACCACATTCATAAATGATATTTATGAATGCTTCATTTATGTTGCAATTCTGAGAGCCTGTTATAGTGGGCTCCTGGGCTTTGGTAGAGAAATAGCTCCTTGGCTGTTTTTGATGGAGGTTTTACACTAGCATTTATGCATCTGGATTTGGGAAGATTGTAATTCCAGGTGCTTGTTTCTAGACTTCTCTTTGTTTGTTGGTGTTCAGTTCCTTGGTTTCTTTTGCCTCTATACTTCTTAGTAATGTTTTCCTGGTAGTGGGTGCTTCTGAGATCCTGCCAGGTATGGCTATTGGAAGTTCCAATTAGAATGCTTTCCAGGTATTAGGAGTTAACATTTATGAATACAGATGGACCAGAATGTGTTTGAGGAGTCCACAGAGGGAGAAAAGGAGGTTATGCCACCAGGGCCTGCTTAGGAATCCCCTTGGAATGGGGCAGCACCGAAGAGTCCACAGCAGGTTGGAGGGCTGGGGTTGAGAGT
This sequence comes from Cricetulus griseus, assembly GCF_003668045.3. NCBI lineage: Eukaryota > Metazoa > Chordata > Mammalia > Rodentia > Cricetidae > Cricetulus > Cricetulus griseus. The sequence continues at coordinate 300,447,625 of NC_048595.1, read as the reverse complement.
TGGAATTAGATTTGAAGTAGAGGAGGGAGAGTGAAGTTCTAAGGACCACCTACCTGCTTCCTTGATGGATTGCCATAGAATCTCTTCATTACTTTGAAACCTTTTCCCTTAATTTATCTCAGGAGAAGTTTTAGCACTTTATTGAGCAACTGTAATTAGAATTCTTACTTAGAGGAAAATCTTTGATTGATTAACAATTGAGAAGTATGGTGTTAATTCTTTAAATATTTTCAGGATTGATCAATGAATTCATCTTGTGCAGAGACTTGGCCTAGGAATAGTTTTTGATGGCTAATTCAATCTCTGCAATAGCTATAAATTTGTTCAATTTTTTATTTCCTTTTACTCTGTAGCATCTCATATTAGGAGGAATTTATGTATGTTCTCTAGGTTGTGGATTTACTTCTATATAATTCGTCTTGGATGTTGCAGATTTTTTGAAAATTTTTATAGATTTATTTTACTTTGTGTATATGAGTGCTTTCCCACCACATATGCAACATGTGTGCTTTGTCTCATCAAAAGTTTTTTGAATTACACATTATTTTAAGACAAAAACAATATTCCTTATTCACTTTAGGTTCCATTACATGCAAAGTTTTTCATTCATCAACATTTAATAAATGTAATTCTTTTGCAAACAAGTAGTTATCTTTTTAAAACATTTAGCAATGCTGTGTCTATTGTTTTTTTTTTTTTCAGGGAGTTCAACCTATTTATATTTAACTTAAAGGGAAAGAGTTAATATTTCATTTTCTTCATGGTTTTCTGCCTTGTACTAACTTTTCTTTTGTTTTGTCTTGCTAATTTTTGTGTTTTGTGAAACCTTTATGCTTATTTACTTATATTTTATGTGTATACGTGTTTGCCAGCATGTTTGCTTGTGCATCAAGTGTACCTGGTGATCAGAGAAATTAGAGGATGGCATCAGACTTACTGGGACTAGATTTACAGATAATTATGGACTGTCACTTGGGCTAGGAACTGAGGCCAGATAGGTCCTCATTGAAAACAGTGAATGCTCTTAACTATTGAACAACTTCTCCAGCCCATGATTTTTTAAGTGAGACATGTTGACTTTTTTTTTTAATTTATTTGGGTTTTGTTGTTGTTGTTTAAATACCATCTATAGACATTCTCTGTACCTACTGTGGGCTGTACATAATCATCTTACATAAACTTTATGCATTTTAAATGACAAAATACATTATTGTGTAAAATATGTATAATTTAACTTTTTCCATACCCATATGATAATTCACTAAGATCACAAATTATGCCTTCTTTTTATATGCCCATCATTCCATTGATATAGTCTTACTTATATCCTTTACTTTTAAAATCAAAATCTGAAATAATTAGAGAATCACCATTGTAATATTATATCACCCTACCTCTCCTCCTATGCCTTGTTTTCTCAAACACAAATATCATGTCTATCCATTTGCTTGGAGTTTGTGCCAAAAAGGAACCCTTAAAACTAGAACTTTGAGATCAATCTATACAACACAGAAAGAGTATATTTCAGAAAGTAAACATATATATATATATATATATATATATATATATATATATATAAAACTGTACTAGTGTTTTTACACATTTACATGTTTCTCTTTTATTACCCAATGTCTTTGAATTTCAACCTGAATGGCATTTAGAGTTGGAGTGTCTTATATGTTAGATCTAAGAAATGAAAATACTAAGATGCACTTGACTTTGTCAAATCAATTATTCTCTCTCAAGTTCTAGCATTTTGGTGATTCATATTTCAGATCTTTTATTTCTTTGTTTTATTAGATATTTCTTTCCCCAGATTTTGGAAAGCTTGAGACATTATTTCTCTAAGTGACTTTTTATCCATTTTTGGTGTCTACCCTTTTTCTGTTATTCTCATTGTGTATATATTGGTCTATTTGGTAGTTGTCAGGAAATACATTGTTTTCTTCACATATTTTGGTCTCTTTTATTGAAAGTAGCTTCCCCCCTCACATTATAAATCCCAAATACAATTTCTCTTTCCTCTACTGCCCACATTTCCACTACAACTGCACTTCCATACAGATTCATGTTCCCATTTCTATCTCTCATTAGAAAACAAACAGGCTTCTAAGAGAGAATCATAAAGTAAGATGAGACAAAACACAAAAATTCATCTGTTGAGAAAGATGAGATAGAAACCAGTGCCTCCAAGAGCAATAAGACAGCAAAAGGAGATCAAAGGTATACAAATTGGAAAGGAAGAAGTCAAACTTTCACTGTTTGCAGATGATACGATAGTTTACAAAAGTGACACAAAAAACTCTACCAGGAAATTCCTACAGCTGATAAACATCTTCAGCAAAGTGGCAGGATACAAGATTAACTAAAAAAAAATCAGTAGCCCTACTATATAGAGACGATAAATGGGCTGAGAAAGAAATCAGAGAAACATAACCATTTACAATAGCCACAAACAACATAAATTATCTTTGGGTAATGCTAACCAAACAAGGGAAAGACCTGTGGAGTAAGAAGTTTGAGTCTTTAAAGAAAGAAACCAAAGAAGATACTAGCAAATTGAAAGATCACTCATGCTCTTGGATGGGTAGGATCAACATAATAAAAATGGAAATCTTGCCAAAAGCAATCTACAGATTCAATGCAATCCTCCTCAAAATACCAGCCAATTCTTCACATACATTGAAAGAAAAATAATCAACTTTATATGGAGAACCAAAACACCCAGGATAGCTAAAACAAAGCTGTACAATAAAGGAACTTCTGGAGGCATCAACAACTTTGACTTCTAGCTCTATTATAGAGTGATAGTCCTGAAAAAATTGTGGTATTGGCACAAAAATAGAAAACCCTGATATTAAACCACACGTCTACGAACAACCTGGTTTTTGACAAAGAAGCTAAAATTATACAATGGAAAAAAGAAAGTATCTTAAAACAAATAGTGCTCTCATAACTGGATGCTGGCATGTAGAAGACCGCAGGTAGATCCATGTCTATTTCCATACACAAAAGTTAAATCCAAATGGATCAAAGACCTCAACATAAGTCCAGCCACACTGAACCTCTTAGAAGAGAAAGTGGGAAGTACCCTTGATGAATTGGTACAGGAGACTACTTCCTGAACATAACACCAGTAGCACAGATATTGATATTGACAATTAATACATGGGACCCTATGAAAATGAGAAGCTTCTGTAAGGTAAAGGACACAGTCAACAAGACAGAAAGGCAGCCTACTGAATGGGAAAAGATATTCACCAAGCCCACATGTGATAGAGGGCTTGAAGGGACCAGCTCCCCATTTCGGCAGCCATAACAGCAGAACACATGCTTCTCTGACCTAGTCTTAGTCACTAGGAGGTTAGATGCCTGACTCGTGACAAGGAACCAATCAGAAGTTAGCTGGTGGTTCTCTGCTTTACAGCCCTGTGTGTGGTTTACAGACAAGTGCACAGCAATGATGCGCAGAGCATAGCAACCACCCTGGGAGGGCCTATGGGCCATAACAACAAGTTGACCATTCAACACACGGCAAACCCTCCAAGCCTGGAGGCACACCAATCCTGAGCCTGTGTGTACCCCTAGATACTCCCCTTATGCTGCCCTATAAGATCTCTATGCAGACACCTGGAGCTGTCTTTTCTAGCCATCCGCTATGGTGGGTGGATGAAAGACCCGAGCTATCATGGGCTTAGCTCATTAAACTATAATAAAGCCTTGTGCAGTTTGCATCAAACTTTTGACTACACCTGGTGATTGGGGTGACCGAGGTCCTGGGCTGAGATCCTGGAGACCTGAGCTTCCCGGGGTCTTACAGTCTAGGCTGACCTCCAAAAGTTACAAAGAACCCAAGAAGCTAGTCTCCAAAACACCAAATAATCAAATTAAAAAGTGGGATACAGAGATAAACATAGAATTCTCAATAGAGGTGTCTAAAATAACTGATAGACACTTAAGAAAGTTATCTGCATCCTTAGCCTTCAGGGAAATGCAAATCAAAACAACTCTGAGATACCATCTTACTCCTGTCAGAATGGCTAAAATAAAAAACACCAAGGACAGTTTATGCTGGATGCAAAGAAAGGGGGGTGCACTATTCCACTGATGTTGGGAGTGTCAACTCACACAGGCACTTTGGAAATATGTATGCAGATTCCTCAGGAAAATGGGAATCAGTCTACCACAATATCCAGCAGTTATACTCTTAGGCATAGATCCATTTCACATTCAGACAACATGAAGGTATATGCCCATGTGCTATGTTCATAGCAGCGTTATTTGTAATAGCCAGAACCCTCAACTGAAGAATGGATACAGGAAATGTAGTATATTTACACAATGGTACTACTCAGCATGGAAAAAAAACTGCAAACTTGAAATTCTCAGGCAAATGGATGGAACTGGAAGAAAACATCCTGAGTGATGTAACCCAGTCACAAAAAGACAAACATGGTATGTATTCACACATATGTGGATTTTAGATATAGAGCAAAGGATTACCAGCCCACAATCCATACTGCCAGAGAATCTAGGAATCTTGAAGTACCTTAAGTGAGACATACATGATCCCCTGGAGAAGGGGAAAGGACCAAGAGCTTCTAAGAAATTGGGAGCATAGGGGGATGGACTCAGGAGCTAGGAGAAAGAGAAGGGGAGAAGAGGAGGGGACTGGAGGACATGAGGGAGCAGAAAGGTTGAGTCGGGAGAAGAATAAAGGAGTGTAAGATAAGAGATACCATAATAGAGGTAGCCATTATAGCTTTGAAGAGAAATCTTGTACTAGGGAAATGTCCAGAGATCTACAAGGATGACACCAACTAACCATCTAAGCAATATTCAGAGGCTACCTTAAATGTCCTTCCCCAATAATGAGATTGATGACTATCTTATATGCAACACATACACCTCTACACACACACACACACACACACACACACACACACACACACACACACACACACACACCTACAAACATCAGAAAGAGAAATGTCAGGAACCAAAGAAAATTTTCATTATGGAATGTCTTAAGGTCCAGTCTCCAGCTTCAGTAAACTCAGGCCCACTATTCCATTGCTAATGCCAGCAGGTCTGCTATTGTTTACCATGGCCTCAGGATAGAATGCCTTCTAGTTTGTACCTCTATGGGCCTAAGCATTGAGTAGGCCCATGCCTGGGCTTCGAACTCTGTCTACATGACTAAGAGCTGTTTAGGTAATGATTGAATCAATAGAATCACTTGATATTACTATATACATAATAATAATAGATGCTTCCTGATGCTGCCCCTGACCCTGCCCTTGGAAGACTTCTCAATAAACTGTGTCTTCTCAGCATCAGCTGGGAGCCCTCCTGAGATGATATGGTGTTTCCTGGGTAATTAGATTTCTCTAGTCCATACACTCCCACTCAGAAATGCACCTGGGACTGTATGGCTGGCTCCATTAACAGTCCAGATGACAGCGGTCCAGAATGGAGAAACCACAGGAAAGGAGCTGAAAACTCTTCAAGTTTCTGTTTCCTGAAAAGGGGTACTTTTTCTTTACTCCCTGAATCTCATAAGACTTTCCTTTTTTCCTGGAGGTGAATGTGTCAATTCATAGGAAACTCCCATAAACACCATTACCAGATTTCCTTCCATTCACCATGTGCTGCTATCCGTCAGTTAGTGTGATCAAGCAAAAATATTGGATGCTACCAACTCATTTGATCATTCTTTACTTTCTTCACACTTACATTTTGTAACCATTAGTACTTTATCAAAGAAAGTAATTCTCTATGTAGCCTCAATCTGTCTCTCTATCTTCGTTGTGTACTGTCCCTCTCTCTAGATAGTTTACTATAACTCTTCTAGCAACAAAGCTAGAGGAGAATAAATGACAACTAAGAACATGCTTGTATTTGCTTAAACTTTCTCATTCTTTCCTGAATAACAAGTCATTTGGTCACTTAGGACAATTGGCCGAGATTTGACCAATCATCAGTCACAGTTGCCAATGCTGACATGGACTGTTAGGCAAGAGAGACTGACTCGTGTGCTTCACATGGAAAAGGGAAAGATTGACACTAAACACTGATGAATTAACAAAGTGACTCAAAGGGGAATTTTGTATTAGTGAGTCTCTCTAGTGGACACTTAAAGAGTTTCTTACTTAAGTGTGGAAAAAAGTTACCCTAAGACATAGGAAGAAGGGCTACACAATTAGGGGAATGAAATGCAAAGGCTATTAGATTAGCATATCGAAGAGCATATATAATAATAACACACAAAAAGGTGTTGGTGTGATGCAAAGGAAAATAGAAAAGAACAATGAAGTCTAACAGCAGTAAGAAGTCTAAATCCTGGACAGCATTGCAGTTCATTACTGCCTAGATAAGTGGTTCTCAATCTGTGGATCAGAATCTCTTTGTGAAACCTGGATTTCCAAAAGTATTTATATAACAATTCATAACAGTAGCAAACTCAAAGTTATAAAGTATCAGTGAAAATAATTTTATGAATGGGGGTCATGCCAATATGAGTAACTGTATTAAAATGTTAAAATGGTATTAAAGAGTCGAAGGATTAGGAAGATTGAGAATCACTATCCTAAACAATGTATCTGTGACTTTCATCCTCCCTTTTTAAAAATATATTTTAATGATTTAAAATTTTATTTGAAAAAGGAGGCATTTATAAAGTGAAGCTTCTACTTTACACCATTAAACTTAGAGAATCCCAAAATATATCAGAAATAGTTTTATGCTTATATTATTTGATTTTTTGGTTTTGGTACATTAACTTATTTTTTAAATTTCATTTAATTAACATTTCTTTTTATTTACTTTACATATTGACAATAGTTTCCCCTCCTTCTTCTTCTGCTGTTCCCTCCCACCACCTCCCTTCTATGCACCCCCATCCACTCCTATGTTTCCATTCTGAAAGGGACAGGCCTCCCAGGGCAGTCAGTAAAGTATGGCATATCAAGTTGAGGCATGACCAAGCTCCTCCCCCTGAAACAAGGCTGGGCAAAATAATCTATCATAGGGAACAAATTCCTAAAAGCCAGCTAAAGTGCCAGGGACAGATCCTGATCACACTGATAGGGACCCACTAACAGACCCATCTATGTAACTGTCTACACATACAGAGGGCTTAGGTTGGTCCCATCCAGGCCCTTAGCTGTAGGTACAGAATCCGTGAGCTCCCAAGATCTCAGGTCAGCTGTCTCTATGGGTTAACCTGCAATGACCTCAACACTACTGGCTCAAATAATGCCTCCTCCCTTCCTGGATTACATTAACAGCAAAGTACAAAAGGCATGAAAGTGTGTTATGACCCACTCTCTTAAAAAAAGGAAACAAATAAAATGAGACCACAAATGTACAAATGAGCAAGAAAACAGAAAATAATAAACTATATTTAAATGTAATGTTGCACATAAGTGTGAAATATGATGATGCGGGAAGGGAGAGAGAGCTAGAAGAAAGAGAAAGGGTGAAGAGGAAGGGAGAGGAGGACATGAGAGAGCAAGATCTAGTCAGGGGAAGAATAGAGAGAGCAAGAAAAGATACCATACTAGAGGGAGCCATTATAGCTTTAAAGAAAATGCTGTCATTAAGGAAATGTCCAGAGATCTACAAGTTTAACCCCAACTAACAATCTAAGCAATAATTGAGAGGCTACCTTAAATGCCCTTCTCGGATAATGAGATTGATGACTACCTTATATGCTATCCTATAGCCCTCATTCAGTAGCTGATGGAAGCAGAAGCAGACACCCACAGCTAAAAACTGAGCTTACTCTGGAATCCATTTGCAGAGAGGGAGAAGTGATTTCACTGATGCTACTAATATTATTGACATATTTCCTTTCATCATATAAATAAGTTTATTAGAATTATTTTGTTCTATAAGTTTTAGGAATATCTGAACAGTTTAAATATAATTTTTATTAGCAAAATGTTTCAATTATAATTTGTATAGTACAATTTTTAATACTTCTTTTTATTTTTAAAATTTATGTGTTTTCATCTTTATCTAAGTATGTGCATATGAATTCAGGTAGCCTCAGAGTTAGAAATGTCAGATATCATTAAAGCTATGGATACAAGTGGCTGTGTACCAAAGCTCTGCAAGTTCTTAGCTGGTGAGCCATCTCTGTAGCCTCTGTAATATACTTATATGTCAGATGTGGTACTAACTTATTTTCCATTTTTCTGTGTGCACATTCCTACAGTCCAGAAATCATGAGCATTTTATATTCAATAGGAAAATAATGATACCTGGATCTATATCCTTTCAAAACATTCCTTCAAACTCTTTATTACTGATTGGTGTCAACAAGATGTTAAAGTAAGGAGACATTTTTATTCACTGACTAAACCCTGGGGAATTGCTTCTGTGAGGACTACCAAAAGCAATCATGCATCCACTGCATGTTAAATAAACTAGATTCTTATTCAATTGTGTAGAAAGGAAAGTTCATGGAAGACTCATCATGTTCTTTTCTTCATTACAGCCTTCTATGATCAGCAGACAACATTCAACTCTTAAGCTCTCCAACACAGTCACAAACAGTCACACAGAAACCAAGAGACACCCAAACACAGACACACACACAGAGAGAGAGAGAGACCCTGAGAAGTTGAGAAGTCAAGGTGAATTTAACAGAGGTGGAATAAATTGTACTGCATATAAAGTTTGGAAGAAAGTTGAAGCAGGGCGTTGGTGGCGCATGCCTTTCATCCCAGCACTCGGGAGGCAGAGGCAGGAGGATCTCTGTGAGTTCAAGACAGCCTGGTCTACAAGAGCTAGTTCCAGGGCAGCCTCCAAAGCCACAGAGAAATCCTATCTAGAAAAAACAAAAACCAAAACAAAACAAACAAAAAACGAAAGAAAGTTCATAATCTGTTACAATAGAATGAAAATGTTAAAAATCGACAAATGAAAGGATATCTAGTCTTCCCTATAATATCCTATAGACGAAGAGGGATCCAGCTAAGCTTCCTCTGTTCTGCCTTTGGTCTGGTGTCCCCACCGCATTTGGTACTACATCCTGTGCTAACACACTTCAAAGCAATCCAGCAGGGGTCAATTATTACATTTAGAAATATCCCAAGAAAAATAATAGTTTATATTAGCTTTATTATTGCAAAAAATGACATCTAGATTGTCTCCTGCAATTTTTGTTGTTGTTTAAAATTTAATACTTTATTAAAACAGAGAAAGAGATTTGTAAAAAATGGATGCTAATGTAAGTGGCATGGCTTCACTTCATAATCTTAACATGAAGCATTGACTCTTTTAACATGAACTATAATAGTACATGTAGGCTTCAAAATTTGTCAGCTAAAGGATAATACATTTTGTAAAACCTAGTTTTCACAGAGGAGAATTTTTAATAGTACTATGTTTTTTTTTAATTTTGTTTTCATATAATGTAATGAAAGTCATACAGATTTTCTTTCTCCATGCCCATTTCATTAACTTCTACTGGTTGAAATGGTTTTCTTCTTGGGTAAAAAGCAGATTTTTTTACCTGAAAAATCTTTGCTTGGATGTAATGTATTATTCTGTTATCTAAACTTTTCTAAACAATTTTGGCATTCATATTCATAAAATATATTTACTGTAGTTTTCCTTTTTACAATATCTCTTATTTCCATTGTTATCTAGATAGTGCAAGTTCTTTAATTGTCTAAGTTTATAGAATCAATACACTTTGCAGTGCACCACATCATAGCATTCTCTAAGCTTTCTGTAATATCCTATCAAGGTTTATATTTATTGAGATTCCTGGGTATTTATCCCTTTTGATTTGTAATACTGATAGTTGGACTTTCCATTCTATCTTGGTAAGTCTCAATAGCAATTTCTAAGTTTTAGGGATTTTCCCACAGAACCCAGTATAGTAGTTTCACTCATCTTCTCCATTGTTTGATTTTTACTTTTGTCTTTATTGCTTCATATTTTATAGTTGTATTTCATTTTTACCTTCATTCTCTTTTCCCCCTCCCCCTATCTCTCTGTTTTTGTCTCTCCATTTCTTAAAGTGGAAACATATAACTTAAGGGATGCCTTATAATTTTATATCAAACATTGTAATATTCACTCTAATGGATATTTCGTTGTAATATTTAATTTCCATATATTTATTTAACAGAATTTCTATTCCCTCTCATAAACACATGTCCCATAATTATCTTTTTTAATAGCTTTGCCTACTAATTTTATCATCTATGCCATTTCTGGGTGTAATTATATTGATTTATTTCTCTTTTCTTTCTCTAAACTATTGTTCTGCTTCCTTTCCTTTACCTAGTAAATTTTTGTTATTTGCCATGCATTATTAAGAATGTTGTCACCCCCTTCCTACATAGTTTTTATTTCAATAAATATTGCTGAAAAGTTTTTCTTGGTTGAATATAATCTACTTGGAAAGAGATTTATCCTTTGGAAACCTGCTTTTCAGTGTTGTTTTCTCAGACTAGAGCACTCTAACTACAATTTGGTCTTTTCATCAAGGCAATAATTTTTTGTGTTTGTCACATGATGCTCCAGGCAGCCATTGGTTTGTTTCCTTAGAGGACACTGTTCTGACATGACATAGTTTAACATTCTTGTGTGTGTGTGTGTGTTATATATATTATATATATATATATATATATATATATATATATATATCATATATTAGAAGGGGATTTATTAGAGTGCCTTATAACTGTGGTCAACTTCTCTAGTCTACCTTTATGCTGTTTCCCAAAGGAAAAGTCAAGAATTGGTTGTTGGATTGTTGTTCCATCCCCAGGGCTAATGTCTCAGCTGGTCTTCAGTAAATGCTGAAATCCTGAAGAATAGACTCTAACACCAGCGATGAACTGCCTCAATAACAGTACAGATGATCTTGCCATGAGTAAGGGCAAGCAGGCAAAAAGCAAAAGCTCCACTTTTCTATTTTCTTTTATGTGGACTGCCACCAGAATGTGTGGCCCAGAATTCTAGTGAGTCTTCTGACCTTAAATGCACCAGCCAAGAAGAATTTCTCAACAGATATGCCCAGCTACTAGCGTTATAGTTGATTCCAGATGTGGTAAAGTTTACGACCAAGATTAGTCACAGCTGGTGTCAGGTTGACAAGGGGAAGAGTTATGATGTTGGTGATAATTATCAAGTTATCAGCTTGATAGAATCTAGAATCTCCTAAAAGTTGAGTATGTGAACTTGCCTGTGAGGGATTATCTTGATTATATTAATTGGAGTGTAATCATCCACCCACTGTAATTGGCTCTATTCCCTGCTGGTTTCTGGGGATGGGGTGGGGGTGGATGAGGATAGCATGCATTTATCCTTCTCTGCTTATTGAATGGATCCACTGTGACCAGCAGCAAGCTCTTGTCACTGTTACTTCCCTCTTACAGCTACAGCTGAATTTAAACTTGAACTGTGAGCTAAAATAACCCTTCCTCTTTTAATTTGTTCTTGTCAATATTGTATGAAATTCACTGAACAGTAACTGAGACATTTGGCATATACAGAATTGAAGCTCAAACTGCTTAGCTGGGAGGCATTCATTCTTAGTATATCCAAGTTCTTTCTCTACTTTTACACATGTCCCCACAGGAATATACTCATCAGTATGCAGGTGAGAACTTTGGTAGACCATGCCTCCCTCCTTCTTCCCTCTCTCTCATTAAGATTCCCAGGACTCTTTTTGTTTATTCCCTTCAAACATAATTATTGGAATTTACTAGTGGTCAATAAGCTGTCTTGAGCCATGCATTTTGGTTACTTGGTCAAGTATTTTATTTTAGATGAAGTAAAATTCTTTAAATGTTACTGTTAATTCATTCTATCTTAATGAATTATTTTGTTTCCATGAGACCTGCTTAATTTTACCAAACAATTTTTATAGATAATCTTAAGGAGAAAGAAAGCAGTTTGCATTGCCATATTAAAATAATACCCCAATTAATTATTTCACAATACTGAATAAAATAACAAATTATATACACATATATCTCTAGGCTACAAAGCCTGTAAACAATGCATTAAAGGGCAAAATTCAAATAAAGAATTTGGAGGTCAGTCCCTTTCTGATGCCTTGTAGAATAACTGCCTCAAGGATCAAGTGCTCTTTTAACAGGCCTGTTAATTGGACTGTAGGTTTGCATTGTTTTTTCACAGTAGGACCCCCTGCCATTTTAAAAAATTGTTATTAGTCTGCCCCCCGAAGAAAGTCAAACTAAATAAGCTACTGAAAGTATTTCTGCTGCAATTTTGATGTTCTTAATTAAAATCTTACAGTTGAAAATCTACAGAAAAATTCTCCATAGACTTCCCCAAATCTCTCATAAATAATCTACTACAAATCACTAAAAATAAGTAAATTTTTAGCACAATATGTGTGGTGTTAATGAAATATTTTAGAGAGATTAAAATCTGTTTTAATAAAATGCTCAACATACATAATTCACTACAACTTTTTCATGAAGAGATACAGAGTCATAAATAACTTTTCTATTGAATGTCAATAACATCTGTTGAAAGTTGCCAATTTGCATGAAACAGTTAGATATCGGTATCTCTGTAGTATAATTTTTACAGAACACTGTTTTTCATGAACCTTCTTCAACTTTAGTATTACTGATATAGCTAAAGTACAATTTATAGTAGCAATTTGTCTTAAATATGAGCTATTCAGCCTATTTAAAGAAATATCACCAGCTTCAGAATGTTTCTAAAAATTAGGGATCATGTACAGTATTCAAAAAGTAAATATAAATTTCAGCATTGCTTTGCTTTAATGGCATATGAATTAAAACTGCATTATAATGAAATTGCTGCTGAACATTCCCATTAATATCAAATGAATTCATTATGACCAGCACAGTTACAATGAATACTAAATGAATTAATAATAATGAACCATTTAAATTGTTGCCTAATTGTTTTATTTCATTTTTATGTATATTTTGGCCCTATTTTAACTGCTAGGTTAATAGATAATGACATTAAATATTTCATTTTCTTGCCTTGTAGTGGATAATGTGCTCACAATGTTCTGGAGATGATTTTTTTCTCTTCACCGTTTTTCGTATCATGTCAATCTTTTTATCTTTTGGCTCTTTCTTTAATAATGCTACAGACACTCAATTATCAAATGTCGACTTTAACTGATTATGAAGAGAAAACAAGAAGAAAGGATACGTTATGCTAAAGACACTGTGACTACACTTTCGAATGAACCAAACTACGGGACACAGTCAAATTGAGACTTTGAAATTGGCACTATTGATGTTACAAAAACACTAATAAGATTTATCCTCCTTTGTTTAATTCTACATCTTGTAGAATCAATTAAGTGAGACTATTATTTGCATAAAAATTATTTGTATTTCAATAAACACAACCCAGTCCATCACGTTTTAATTTTTTGAATTATCATTAACTTCTGTGTGTCTTTGTGTTTTGGTACATATGTTACATTATATGTGTATGGGATTGACATTTACATATGTGTGCACACATATAAAATCCTATGGCTGATATATGGTCTTTTGTCAAATGGCTCTCTATGTTTAATTTTTGGGAAAGGCTCTTTCATTGAATGGGGATCTCATAAATTCTGCTAAGCAAGGCATCTGATGATATTTATGAATCTGCCTGTCTCCACTCCCATGCTGTGTTTCCAGGCATGTACCACCATGCCATGTTTCCCATGGGTTCTGTGGATCCAAACAGACCCTCAAGTTTGCATGACATATGCACTTTACTGACTAAGCTATGCCTTGGCTCTAAGCATTCACTTTCAAATTCTTTAGGGAGCACTGGTAATGAAATATAAAATACCAGACATGAACAGGAGGGAAAGTTTATTTTGCTTATGATTTCAGAATTTGGAGGTCTAGAAAGACATGGTAAAGCAGTAAATCTCATATCAAGGTGACTCAGAATTGGAAAAACACAGAAATGGGCCAGGGCATCATATGGCTTTCAGAGGCAGCCCCTAGGAACCTATTTCCTTCAGTAAGGTGTCAGCTCTACAGTTAATACCGCCTCTTGACAGTCTATTCAAATTTTGACCCATCTTTGGATGTTGCTAAAGTTTCTTTCTTGCCAGGTCCCATAGCTGCTTCCAGCCCCAAATAAACATACAAAGAGTTATATTAATTATTAAACTGTTGGCCAATAGCTAGGGCTTCTTATTGGCTATTTCTGTCTTAATTATTAACCCATTTCTATTAATCTATATGTTTCTACATGGTCTAGGCTTACTGGAAAATCTAAGGAACTATTATTCCTTTGTGGTTTACATGGCATCTCTTCAAGATGTCTCTCTCTCCAGCACCCTCCTCATCTCCTAGCCCCAACTATCTTCCTGCCTTTACTGGCAAAACAGTGTTTTATTCATCAACCAATAAGAAAAACACATATACAAAAGGACTTCCCCTGTTGCTGGTATTTTTCTTGGTCTGCCACATCCCACTGCCCTTCTCATACTCATAGAGACATATATTAATTATTAAACTTTTGGCCAATGGCTAGTACTTCTTACTGGGTAGCTCTCTCTTAATTATTAACCCATTTATATTAACTTAAGTGTTTCCACGAGGTCTTATCTTACCAGAGAAGGGTCCAAACCTGTTTCTCTTTTGGCGGCTACATGGTGTCTTCTTTGAGGGTCCTCTCTGCCTACCCTTCCCAGAATTCCCCTTGTCTCTTAGTCCTGCCGATCTGCCTATATTAAACAAAAAGTGTTTTATTTATCAACCAATAAGAGGAACATAAATACAGAAGGGCATCTGCCATCAGTTGGCCTATACAGTTAATTTGATCAGGGCTCTGATGAACTGATCATTTTTGGAAATTCCCTTAAGATATGCCTAGAGATGTGCTCTTAATAAGTCCCTAGGCTTACTTCAGTCCAATCCAACTGATAATGAACATTAACTATTATGTATGTTAAAATCTTTAATTATTGTCAGCTTCTTTGTTGCTGAGTCTATTTATGCATAAACTTGCCCTAGTTTCTGTAAGAGTTGATCCAAGAGGCACTTCCTTATGAAATCATGAAATCTTTCTTCCTACTATCCATCATTCAGATCCTTATATTTTTTCCAGAAGTGTCTTCCATATTGGCATCTTCTACAAACCTGATGTTCATAGATTGGTATTCATCTTCAGGTAAGTTTTGATCAGATGCCCGTGAACATTTTCTAAACAACTTAATAAAACTGGAAAATTCATTTAAGGATCTGGATTCCTCAGCTCTTTTGATCAACAGAAACCTCCTTTAACTCTTTTTTTCTATAATTTTATGAGGTAATAATCAGGATACCTGAATGCTCAAATCTACAAATTCAAGATGTCATAGGTTCAAAATATTAAAAATATGATTTAAATATCTGTGTAGAGTTTTATGTTTTCACCACAATTCTCTAACCAGTGAAGTGCAACACTTCACTGTGTATAATCTATATTTAAAAAAATATTAGTAACTCAAGAGAAGATTTTAATTATGTTAGAAGTATTTATAACATAAATGCTAGGCCACTTTACAAAAGGAACTTGAGTATATAAGGGTCATATTATATGCACAAACTTGGGAACTGATTCCTCCTCAGATATTAGGGAATAGCTGTAAGTAGATATTGATTTCCCCATGTCTCCCATTATGTTTCACAGTGCTTGAGATTTCCTTATTTAGATAATTCCCATGTGCCTGTGAGAGCAGAAAAATGACCGTTATCTAATCAAGAAGAGGAACTGAGTTACACAGGTCTGTCACAGAGCTATCTTTGAATTCATAATGTCTGGAAATAAAATGAGAACTAAGCTGCTGATTTTGGGTAAAGATTTGAGAGTGGCTTTCATAAAAGGCCACGAACACATTCTAAAGGGTGGGTTGAAGCTGCTGATGGTATGACATAAAGAAACACTGTTTTAGAGCTAGATGCAGGAGTAGGAATTGGTAGAGAATTAAAGGGTATCTCAACTGAGCATATTTTGAGGACTATCACTTACATTAAAAATCATATGTCCCAGAAGTCCACTGAAGTGTTACCATAAATCTTTCCACCAAAAGCCAATGAGCCCCACCATCACGGGCTTTAAGCCAGCTACCCTCCCAAGGTAAGGCCCCAATTAATGCACAGAGAGACTTTTTTTAGGTACAAATGCTGCTTGGCCAATGACTAGGATTCTCATCTGCTAGCTCAGTCTTAATTATCATAAGTCTATATATTTTATGAGACTTATCTTACCTTCCATTGATGTCCTCCCTTGCCGGTAGATCACATTGTGCTGCTGGATGATTCGAAGGGGAAAAAAGGACCACTTCCTGTTTCTCCTTGCTTAAATATGTGTCTCCTTGCTAAATCACTTCCTGCCTGGATCACCACATCTCTACTACATTTCCCAGCATCCTCTTTGACTCCTAGTCCCATCTAACTTGCTGCCTCATTGGCAAAACTGTACTTTATTCAACAATCAATAAGATAAACATACACAGAAGTACAATTCCCATCATCTCCTCTTTTCTCTCTAAATAAAAAGAAAGATAACTTATCTTTTATAATAACTGAAAAAAACTATAACCATAACTATCTGTCTTCAACTCTATCAAAGACCACAGAAGGATAATATATAAATTCTAGAATTGACAGAGACATCTGCTACGTGAAAAGTCACGCAAAGTTCCTCCGTAACTTTGGGGCATCCATCTTCAGTCCATAGGCAACAGTGTGTCTGGCACACTTCTCCATTTCAATTGACACACTGGCCAGAGCTTCAGGTACTGACTTCAATCAAGTTGAGGATTTCAAGTAAGGTCTTCAATCAAGCGAATCCCATCTAACATAAACTGGATAAAATCCATTCAAGACTTTCACTACACTAACATTTTCTTCCTACAGGACTCCACAAGGCTGTCATCATCCCATTTCAGCAGGAAGTAACTTGCCCCGTTGGTGTTACTTAGGATAGTATATGTAACTAGTTATGGATAGCTTCCTATTGTTTATGTTTGGGATTGGAAGGATGTGTTCTGGCTTGGACACCTCTTTCAGATGACATTAAGGTTTAGTTAAAATAGATAGTTAGGATGTGACATAAGCAGATTGTTGTGTCTTCTTATATTTCACCTTTATGATTGTTAATTTTGGATACTTTACACTGTTAAGTTTTAATCCTCTTTTAGATTAAAGGGGGAATTGTAGGGGATGCTGTAGCCACACCTGCTTAGGGGCTGGCTACAGGTATGCCTGACCACACCTGCAAGGGTGTGGTCAGGGTGACGTAGAGTGAGGGACGTTCAAGTGGCAGGTTTCTGCTTTCGGTTTTCACTTTTGGCTTGCTGTACACTCTGCTGCCCGCTGGCTAGGTTGCTCTGTAAATTAGGCTTTTCCCTATTAAAATCCCTTGTATTTTTACCTGGCTCCATATTGATAATTTCCCTGAATACTGAATAGTTCAAATCAGTTTTAAAAATCTTTCCTTAGAAAAGTGTTCTCTGTTTTGTGCACTTATTTAAAAAGTCACACATGCATCATACCTCTGAGAAACAATGAATTCCAATGGGATTTTAATTGTTAAAAGTTTTGTTTGTTTAATGTCTGTTAGAAGAAGGGTCATGAATGTCATGGTATGAATGTGTCAATTGTAGGACAACTGAGAGAATCATTTTTTTTCCTACAATGTGGAGACCAAAAGGAAAGCACCTTCAGTGGTTGAGAAATCTTGCTAGACCAAAATGATGGAGTTAAGGGTCTTCTACAGTTTAATTTGCATCAATTAGCACATTAATTCGCTCATATTAATTATTGTATAAATTACTTAAATTATAAAATTACTAAATTGTAGTTCCCATTTTTTTTTTCATTGCAATGACAATTTCTGAAAAATGCACTCTTATTCTTTGGATCCTGACTATTTCTTGGAATTTGATACATGTTTTCTTCTGTGTCCTGATTAAGAACTTCTACATCTAACCTCACAAAGGTGTTAGATGGACTGCTGCTGGGGTGCTGGGTGCTGTAATCTCACCAACTAAGAAAGCTGAGGCAGGAGCACCCCAAGATGTGGGCCTATTTGAGCTAGAGCATGCCTAAAAGGTCAGCTTCAGTAACTGAGAGAGACCTTGTCTGAAAACCAAAACTCCAAAGAGGCTGTAGTTGTAGCTCAATGATGGGATGCTTCTCCATCATAAGAAAGGCGCTGCATTCAGCCTTGGGTCAGAAAAGAAGATGAAACAGTTCATAATGATAGGGGGGTGTTTATTCCCCTGAGAATCACAGAGGAACAAATACTACATAGCTCTGTGGTTAGGCCTAGAAATGAGAGTGGTGCACCTTCTCTTACTTTACACACTTTGGAGGGATAATCTGATCACACTTACTAAAATAGTCATTGTTTTCATATTTATTTTGTTAAACCCCTACCTAAAACATGGGAAAATGGCCACAGGCCAGGGCTACATCTTCTTTCCATTTCATCCTCCAGAGAATGTCAGTTGTTCTCATTTATCCCCTGAAGCCTTTTCTGTTTGGATGGCTTCATCTTTTTTAACATTCTTTTTAAATAGACTTTCTCAACCTGTCTTTTTGTTAACCTAAATGGGGGGAAGAAAAAAAAAAACCAAAAGCCTTTCTTCAAAGTGATGGCTGCCCACTCCCCGAGTATTCCATCTCAAAACTTTTCACCATGGAGGCTCTGATAATGTTTGACACCATCTGGGCCACGATTTTCCTTTCTTCTGATTTTTCCTCTTTCTTTTTTTTATTTTTTTTTTTCTGAGCTGAGGTGCCAGCCGCACCAGCCTGTGCTTCTGTTTTCTGCCAAAAAGACAAAACGAAGAGAGAGAGAGAGAGAGAGAGAGAGAGAGAGAGAGAGAGAGAGAGAGAGAGAGAGAGAAATGCCATGAATACTAAAATAAAAATTTCAATGTTTTTGCTATAAGTAGTATACATTTCTACAGAGTTTCTTTAAGAATCTGTTTTTATCATCTTTTACAATAGAATATGCGCAAGAAAAGTTGTGGTCCATTAGCAGAAAACAGAGGCCCTGGCAAGCTCCAGAGCAGTACAATCCTACAGTTGGGGAGGCTGGGCACAAATCCAAGTTTGTCCACGCCTAAGAACAACACTGTCTGTGAAAATTACAGTTTTCCCTTTTCACAAACCTCAAAGTTGTGAAACTTTACTAACTTTAAGAAAAGAACAGTTGGCCATACAAAAGATACACTTCCAAATCCATGAAGCAACTTACTTATACTTGCAAATGAACTGCTTGGAGTGAGTCTTAAAATGCATTTGTTCCAATTATTCTGCTAAGGTAGCAAGCGGAAAGGAATCATGTTCTGTTCCTAGGATGAAGAGACTCCAAATGTTGCTTCCAAAGAAAGAATTTGACCAATACTTTAAGTGGAGGCATAAAAATGGATGCTGTAGAAATGATACCCATAATTTAAATAGCAAAACTTTTTATTCATCCTTTATATGCTCGGAATGATATAATAAAATTAAATAAATGGAACTAGTTTTAAAACTTTTATTCTCTAAGATACCAATTTTTACAAAGACAAAACTGCTAATTAAGCTTCACCATGTCTCATCAAGTCAGGTACTTGTGATTAAATTAAATACTGACACAGGGCAAGGTAATATGATACCCCATCTGCAAATGGAGTTAGCATTGCAGCAAGCTTGCAGCATTCTTGATTTAGCTACGGAATATTTTTTTTAGAGTTCAGTCGGGTGATAAAGACTGGCATTTGGAGCAGGTAAAATTCAATATTAAATTATGAACTGATGAAATTTTGATGGGAAGAAGGATACTAGGAGTTCCAGATGTAGTAGAAAGAATACAAAATTTTCGTAAGATTGGCAAGAGAAAAGGAAAGTCTAGAATAAATGGTTCAAACACAACACTAAGTTTGGTGAAATGGAAATGGCACTCCTAGGAGAGGCATCCCTAGCCAGTGCTACACAGCACTGATAGAGTATAGGCTCCTTGGCTAGCCAGAGAAGCACAGTGGCCATCATACATGTGGATATGATGATAGGGAACAGGCCAGCATCTAACTGGAGCATGCTGATGCCAGTCCTCAGGCTACATGATGATAACTGAAATACTGACCAGGAAAGAACTCTTCTTTCCTGGTTCCCCTACTAGGTCAACACAGGCTAGAGTGAAAGATTATTCTTACTTTCAATACAAGAAGCAAGGTGTTTTCTTTTATTATTATTATTTTTAATCAACATCAAATGACACTGTTGCTTTGATAACAAAATCTTTATTTTGAATAATTCAAAGATTAACTCCAGAATTTGTTTTGATGGAAATTTACAGTGTGTTATAAGAAATGTACTCCAGAAAATTCTATTCATGTGAGTCATGCCCCCCAAGATGGTAGAATTGTAAAACTCTTTTTTCTCATTATTTTAAATTATTATTAAAGATGATTTCAGAGTTCCAGTTGTCATCTTGTTGCCTCAATTTTCTTTACCCTCCAAGAATATTTTATTGCACAGAATTAATCTTCAAAATTCTTTTTTGTTTTTTGTTTTGGTTTTTGTTTTTTTGAGACAGGGTTTCCCTGTGGCTTTGGAGGCTGTCCTGTAACTAGCTCTTGTATACCAGGCTGGTCTCGAACTCACAGAGATCCCCTGCCTCTGCCTCCCGAGTGCTGGGATTAAAGGCGTGAGCCACCAACGCCTGGCAATCTTCAAAATTCTTACACAAAAACATTTATTGAAAAATTGCTCTAGTTGTGCTCTGAATAAAGACCTTTAAAATAATATTTTATGAATTATATTGTTACAAATGCCATATGGTATACTATAATATACAATTTTCTGTAGCTAAGGATCTTATCCTATGACCCTTTTATTTCTAACATAATTAACACAACTACAATTCAGTACAACTAAATTTATTTAATAAACATAAATTTAATGAATATTGATGTGAAATTTCTGAGTCAAAGAAAGATGAATATTTTGTAAATAGTGAATATTGATCAATACCAAATGTCAATATATATACACACACTTATATGCATATTACCTACATTTATAAATACACATTATAATATATATATTATAATATATTAAAATTGTCTAATGAAATTATAGTTGTCTAATGAAAGCGCAGCATCTCACCTGTGTGATTCCCAGGCACTAAGTTTTTGAAAATTTGTATTTGGTAAGGCTATTCTGTGGACTCAGATTCTACTGAACTTTGTTGATTATTGTTACTCCTCTGTTAAAAGATGTACCCTACATAGGTACCAAAAATACTTATCAAGTCATCTGTCTACTATAGCCAAACAAGTGTTTACGTTTCATACATCATTGAGTCTTCTGAAGTAAATTGCTAATGAGACTTATATTCTGAGCAATGCTTAAAAATCAAACCTCTAGGTATTTCCCATATATCATTTGTACTTTCCATTTTGAAATCTGTAATTGAAAGAGTGCTCATACTTTTCTATTATGAGAAGCTGTCTACCTACAAACTAAATTTAGTCAGATAAACCAGCTTAATCAAACAAATTCCTCACAAATCCAAGAACTTTATAAGAAGTGAGAATTTAAACCTATTTACCCTTCACAACATTTTTGTCAGAAACAAACAAATAAGTTTGTTTCTCTGTCCTAAATTTTTAATTGGTAAAGTTTTAGTGTAGTAGATTCTCGATTTTCATAAATTTAGAAGAGCTAGCTCACTTCACAATTAAATACAAGGGAAGTAGTTCAAGTAAAACTAAAAAAAAATATATGTTACCTGTGTTTTATAGATACTTTCAATTTTTTTCAGTTTATTTTATGTGCTAGTTTTGTAAATTAAGTGTTAGGTGGTACAAAAAAATAAATGGTATAACCCTTAACACTAGAGGAAATTTTGTATTTACTCACCTTTCACAGCATTTTCAATCTATAATACAATCTACACAGAATAACAACAATAATCTTGCCATAAAGTTTGATTATTTTTGAAGGTACTATTGGGCTATGTCTGTCTTTTTATTTAATCACATCATGGTAGATTTAACAGATGTTTACCTAACATCACAACTGTTTAGAACACTGAGCCAAGGAACATATGAATGATACAACAAATATCATGATGTAGGGGAGGTCATGCTTGCATATTGTAAACCATCACAATGAATATGGCTACTTAGACAATGATGATGATAATGCCCAGAGCTAGGAAAATTTCAAAGAGAATTAAGAACTCTTGTGCAAAAATCCGAATAGGTTGAAATTTCCATGAGTTTTGTTTTAAATACCAAAGGATGGTAGAATTGGTGTAAAGGGTTAAGTTAAGCAGAGTAAGCTGGGACTGGCTTGTATGGAAGTATCATCACAGAATCCTGGGGTTGTTTAAATTTTTCTTCTGTGGCCTCACCGTTTTCTAGATAGTGTCTTAGGTTTTCTACTACTGTGTTAATGAATCATGACCAAAACAATTTGGGAGGAAAGCATTTATTTGGCTTATATATCTTGAAGTATAGCTCACAGAGGGAAGTAAAGAAAGGAACTCAAACTTTCAGGAACATAAAGAAAGGATGTTGATGCAGATGCCTTGGAGGAGTGATGATTAAATATTGGCTTGCTCTGCATGGTTTACTCAGCCTGATTTTTAATAGAACCCAGAACCACTAATGCAAAGGCTTCCCCAACCACAATGTGCTGTGCCTTTCTCCATGTGTCACCAATTAATAAAATTTTGTATATGCTTGTCTGCTTTATAGCTTGATATTCTGGAGGCATTTTGTCAATTGAGATTGCCTCCTCTCCGATAACTATAAAACTAGTCAGTATGGAGAGTATCTCCTATAGTCAGTTTTCTTTAAACAGAAAGACCTTTTTTGAGATTCGTTAATGCCCCCTCTCTATATATGCATATTGCATATGTGTGTGTTTATGTATATCATTAGTATGCTTATTTATAGATTTCAGGGCTATCCATGCATGTATATAGTATTGTTCATCCAGTGAATACTTCATAGAAGTTTTGGTTTTATATATATATATATATATATATATATATATATATATATATATATATTCGCCCCCCTCTCTTTCTTCCTTTCTTTGCTTTTCCTGTTAGGAGTCATGTTATTGATTTTTCTTCCCCAAGTAGTGTTTGGTTTCATCCTAGGTCTCTGGGTCATCTGGTCTCTGGTTCTTGTCAATCAATCAGTGTAGACATGGGTTCTGTCTTATGGAGTAGACCTTAAGTAAAATCAAACATTGGTTGTTTACATCCACAAGGTCTATGTCACATTTGCTTTAGCATTTAGCATATGTTTTTGGCAGGACAAAAGTTTTGGCTAAGATGGTTTTGATATTTCTGTTTTGGTAGCTTGCAGTGTATCTTATGAAGCCTCCATGTTGACACCAACTCAATGTCTACATGTTCAATTAGTTATGTGGATGATGTCCTCTGCAATTGGACCCCACTATCAGTTTTAGGGGAGGAACTCACTGCATTAGAAATAGCCTGGGTTGTTTATGGGTTTCCATGGGACATCCCCTTGGCCAACAACTCTATTGAATGCTACAAAGGCCAAGTCTCCTTTGGTAACAAGAGATGGGAAGTGGGGATTTTGATTCAGCCATTACTAGGAGACATCATTAGGATCATCTTCACATATTTTAGGAAGTTTCCGCTGCACTAGATTTCTATATTATCCTTCAAATGCCCCTCAAATCTAGGTGCTTTTCCTCAGTGTCCTCCCCTTCTCCACATGATCGTCCTATTTCTTTCTCCATCTGCTCCCAAGTACAACCAGAAAATCTATTCTAAGTTTCTCTTCCATGGAATGCCAATCTCCCCACTTGTCTCTTTCTCTATAGCTAAACTCTCCGGGTATATAGATTGTTGCTTGGTTATCATTTATTTAATGGTTATTATCTATCTACATATAAGTGAAAACATACCATATTTATTTTCCTGGGTCTGTGTTATCTCATTAAGGATGATCTTTTCTAGTTCCATAAATTTGACTGTAAATTTAATGATGTTATCTTTAACAGCTGAATAAGATATCATTTTGTAAATGTACCACATTTTCTTTTTTTATTCTTGTGTTGAGGGACATCTAGGTTGGTTATGTTTTCAAGCTATTATAAATAGAGTGGCAACAAACATATTTGAGGAAGTGCCCTTGTGGTAGGTTAAAGCATCCTTTGAATATATACCCAAGAGTGCCAAAGCTGGATATTGATGTAGATATATTTTCAACTTTTTGAGGAAACTCTATATGGATTTCCAAAGTGGTTGCACAGCATCATCAGAATGAGCTGTCATGTTTGTTACTGATCTTAGCTATTCCGACAGGTGTAAGATATGATCTCAAAGCAGTTCGCTTTAAATTTCCCTCAGGCTAAAGATGTTGAACATTATTTGCGCCTCAGACATTTGAATTTCCTTTATTGAGAATTCTCCGTTTAGACATGTACTCCATTTTTAAATTGTATTATTTGGGTTTTTGATATCTAGTTTGCGAGTGCTTTATATCTTTTGATATTGTCTTCTCTATTGGAAGTGGAACCATGTTGGTAAGAATATATTTCCATTCTATAGGCTATAGCTTTGTCTGAATACCAGTGACCTTTGACTTACAGATGCTTTTCACCTTTTTGACTTCCCATGAATTAAGTGTTATCTTAGTGTCTATGCTATTGGTGTACTGTTCAGAAATTCTTTTCCTGTGAGAATAGCCTTATGTGTTCAAGGCTATTCTCCACTTTCTTTTTTATGAGAGTTCAGTGTGTCTGCTTTTAAGCTGAAGTATTTGATTCATTTGTAGTTAAGTTTTGTTCAGTGTGCTAAATATATACCTATTGATATTCTTCTATATGCAGATATCCAGTTTTACCAGCATCATTTGTGCAAGATTCTTGGGTTCTTTAACAAAAATTATGTGCTGTTATGTTTTGGATTTATGCCTGGGTCTTCACTGGATTCCCTTGATCAATGTCTTTTTTATGTCAATACTATGCAGTTTATATTAGTATAGCTCTGTAGTACAACTTGAAACCAGGAAGGGAGAGACCCCAAATGTTCTTTTATTGTAAAGAAATATTTTACCTATCCTGAATTTTTCGTGTTTCCATATGAAGTTGAGAATTGTCCTTTCAAAGTCTGTGAAGCACTTGCAATTTTGATGGGATTTTTATTGACTCTGTAGATACCTTTAGGTAGAATGGCAGTTTTTACTATATTAATACTACTGACCCATGAATATGGGAGACATTTCCATCTTCTAGTATTCCAGTATCTTTTAAATTATTTTTTTCAAAGACAGGTCTTCCTTGCTTAGAGCTATCACAAGATTTTTGTTTCCCTGATTTCTTTATACAAGAGAGCTCGTGATTTTTGGAGTTAATTTATATCCAGATACTTTGCTGGAGGTGCAATTTTTAGGGACAATAACATATGCTATCATATTATCTGCAAATAAATATACTTCCTTTCCAATTTGTATGCCATTCATATTCTTTTGTTGCTTTGTTTCTCTGGCTAAGTCTTCAAATAGTATATGGAATAGGTATGGACAGAGTGAACATCCTTGTCTAACTCCTAATTTTAAAGGAATTGCTCTGAGTTTCTCTCCATTTAATTTTATTGATCCTATATGCTGGCTGTAAACTGTATTTATTATGTTTAGTGTCCCTTGTATCTCTAAACTTTCCAGGACTTTTATCATGAAAATGATGGATTTTTGTAACAGGACTTTTCTGCATCTAATGAGATGATCATGTGTTTTTTTTTTCCTTCCAGGTTATTTGCTTGGTGGATTACATATATTGAATCAACCTGAATCTCTGCATTTCTGCCTACTGATCATGGTGAATGAACTTTTGGGTATGTTCTTGTATTTGGTTTGCAAAAAAATATTAAATATTTTTACATCTGTGCTCATAAGAGGAATTGATCTATAATTCACCTCCTTCAGTCTTTATGTTGTATATTAGGTTAACTGTTGTCTCATAGAATGAATTAGGCAATGTTTCACTGAATGGAATGGAGTAAGCTGAGCAAGGAAAATAACAAACAAACAAACAAACAAACAAACAAAAAACAGTACACTGTGAGTGTAAAAGGAACACCAGGAATTGTTTGAAGTGAAGTCCAGTGCTCAAGGAGATAAAAAAAAGTTTAAAGACAAGCCTGATGCTAGTTGGAATAAGGGAGTAGTGGGCTAAGGGCAGGATCCTGCTCAGCTAAGCTTGCAGCATGTGAAAAATAATTAAAGAAAAGCATAAGCAGTGAATGGAGCCATTGAAATATGCAATGAATGATACACTTGAACAGGAGAACCCTGTTCCATCTCCAGCAAGCAGCAAAACTTAGAACCATTTGGAGTATGGTTCTAATTTTATAGTGAATGATACAAGAAAGAGCTTGTATAATCTTTCTCTTTGGTTAAAAACAAAAGTTGCTGAGGCCACATGGTTGACAGGGGTGTTTCTACATGTAGCACCAGGGATGCCATTTCATGAAGCTGTGTAGGTGAATCCTAGATTTTGTTGGAGATGCCAAGATGATGGAGAAGCTAGAGGCATAGGATACTTGGCAAGGGATATTTCAGACAAGGTATAGAACCAGCCCAAGAGAGAAGATTATTGTAAATGACAAAGATGAAAGATGTTGAAGATCTGAAAAACACTTTGCCATCATACACAGAGATGGAAAGTTTGGTGCTTGCCTTGCTTTTATTTTTTGGCCCTTGTTTGGTCCGGTATTTTCTCGCTATACTCTCTTTCCTCTGATCTGGTATGGTAATGTATATTGTGTGCTATTGTATGTTGTAAGTATGTATTTTGCTATTGGATTTAGATTTCAGGGGGTCATACACTTAAGAGATTGCCATGGGTCTCACAGGAAACTTTGAAGTTCTAATTTTAAAACCCTGCTGAGATTGTTATAGACTATGGGGGCTTTTCAAGTTGGACTGGATAGATTTGTTTTTTGCTAATGATGTTAATATAAGCATGGGAGAGAGAGGAAGAGATTGTAGAGGTTTGAATAAGAATGACCACAGAGTCTATTATTTTCACAGTGTGAAGAATGGTATCATGAAAGGATACATGGTGCTAGAGAGGTAGCTGAGATTTAGATATCTGGATTGGTAACCATTGAAAAGAGAGTGAAAATTTGTTTGGCTTGAGAGTTTGAATTCCCCACCTCCTAGTGATATACTTCCTCCAACAAGGTCAGACCTCTTAATCCCTATCAAGTAGTACCACTCTCTAATGAAAAAGTATTCAAATGAATGAGCTTATAGGTTCATTCCTATTCAAACCACCACACAGTTCCATGCAAATACATGACTATGAAGGGAACCTCTCAGAATATGTTGCAATCATGATAATTCTAAATCAATAAGAATTGGTCTTGGGATTCAGTCCCTTAGAAGAATATTAAAATTTGAAATGTATTAAAACAAGGTTAATGCATTATGAAAGGATCCTTTCTCTTGTAATAGCTCTGTCAAAAGAGCTGTGTTGAGTCCAACTGCATTATTACAGGAAAGATTGCTTTATCTCTATAAAATCCAGCAATTCTCTGATATCCATCTCATTTCTAAATGTGTAACAAAAAACTTTTGGAATTACTCTGGCCCCTTCAAATGAAATTTGCCTTTTAAAATTTCTTGATAATTATTTATTTATTTATTTATTTATTTACTTACTTCCCTTTGGAAGGCTATATTGTTTAATATTCACAGCCTTACATAGAGTAGGTAACTTTATAGGCTACTTTCATCCAGTCACAAAATGACTTCATCTACAGTCTTTATTCCCATGTGAAATTCTCCAATGGTGGTATGCATACTATGGGCCAAAAATACATTCACTTTGGTATATTTATTCCACTCCAGTGGGGAAATGTAGAAGGAAATTTCTGTCCTGCCTGGTCTCACAGTCATTTAGTGCCAAATAAACACACAGAGGCTTATATAAATTATAAAGTGTTTACCAATTTTCAGGCTTCATATTGGCTAGGCCTCTCTTCACTATTAACCCATTTCTATTAATGTGTGTATCTTCACATGGTCTTGGCTTATCCATGATGCCTGGATCTCCTGCTTCCTCAGAAGCTGCATGGAATCTTCCTGACTCCCCCCTCTACCTTTCTCTATCCAAGTTTGGATTTCCTCCTGCCTGTCCATTGGCCAAAACAAGTTTATTCATCAACCAATAGGAGAAACATATATTTATAGCATACAGAAGGACATCCCCTATCATGGAAATTAAAATAATACATCTATTCTAAGGAAGAGCGATGATTTTCCCATAACTGAAAAAAACTTAGTCCTTTTGGACTTCACCATTATATTACCATATAATTCTAATTATGCCCATTGAGCCTAACAAAATCAGCTTCAGTATCCACTGAAGGCTCGGTATGTTACATATTAGTAGATTATCAGCACATCTCTAATTCAGCATGAGGCATTCAATTGTCATTAATAGCCCTCACAGACATTGACCATCCGGTCATAGGAGTGGCTGGGGTGTTTCACAACCCAAGAGATTTCCTTTCCCTGTAGCAGTGAGTGGTTTTCAGTGGAGATTTTATTGTCTACCTCTATTGTAAGGTTTCATGGAGGATTTAAAGTTTTATAAAAACTCAAAAGTACAGTATTTGTCTTTCCATCATTTTTTTCCTTAGGAGCCTTGACTCAACACAAATCTTGAAACATTTAATTTTGAGATTCTTGGAAAGGCTCTTTGTCCACTTTTTCTTCCATTCCATCCTGTGAAAGGTATCACTGTTGGGTGACTATTGGGCATTCTCTACTGTTGGAGGTCCCAGACTCAGTTTCATGTCTTATCAAACAAGAGGAGAGGTCATTTTATGTTCCTTCCAATTTTACCTTTAGTTTAGTTACAAATGAATCTGTAATGTTTTCTGGGAAAGTATGAGCAGATGTGAATTTCTCTCAAAATCAAAGAAGTAACACCATTCATGTTTCTCTTAGTGAACCAATGGGTTTATTTGGATCTCTTACAGGGATGAAGTTGGCACAAGGTATCTACATTCCAAATATCCCACCCGGTATGGGTGATGTTTTGCCAAACATGTGTCACTAGTTTTCCCTGAAGAACTCGAAGGCAGTTCCATCGTTAATGGGTATTTCTTTCACCTTCTATCAATTATTAAGAGCCTATAAGAGTATTCTGGCCATTTTCATGCAAAGTTTCTTGTGACTGTTGCATGCCTTCCCTGTGTCTTCACAGGGGAAACAAGTACACAGCATGTGTAAAGGGATGATATTTAACCATAGGATGCCATTGGGTTAAATGAGGCAGATAGAGAATGATAGATACTGCCTGATGCCATTCACATGTGAAACCTAAAAATTGTCTCTAAGTAGTAGAAAGTGAAATAGTGGTTACCAGTGTCTGAGGAGATAAGGATATGAGGAAAAGTTGATCCATGAAAAATTAGCTCTTTTAGCAAAGATCAGAAAGTTCTGAAGTCAGTTGTGTGATTGTGGAGAAAAGCAATGAGCCCCGAAGTTCAAAGGTCCAAAGGAAATCTTCGGAAGACAATGTGTTTAGCTTGATTTAAACATGCTGAACATACATTATTGAAAGCTACTATATGGTTTTATATCATTTTAAAAGTAAACAATTAAAATGTAAGGCAGAAGGAATGTTACACTATAAGATGCACAGAAACTGTACTCCTTAAGGTTACATAGCAGCAATCATAGCAAATAAGAATTTGTTATTTCTTACCATATATAAACTATGAAAGCAGCTAGTCTGCTACTTCATGTAAATCTATTAATAAACATCTCAATTCATTGTTTAATTTCATTTCCTCATATTATAAAGATGCATGCTAATGTCTGTATTAACTTTAGATTTTTCTGTTAATAGATAAAGAGAATATAAAACATTTAATATATTAAGAATACAAATAAGTAGAGAATGAAACAAAGCACTATATATAAAAATTGTATAGTCTTTATGATTCTAATCTAGCAGATTAATCATTTTAAGGAAATTCTTTTTTTCCTTTCAGACAGGTTTCTACTTTCTGAGAACACTTTTTTTCAGTAAAAATTCAAGATATGCTTATGTCCATTTAATCTAATAAGAAAGATATCTGACCTACAAATCTGATTGTTTTGTCTTAATATTTAAACCCTTCAGATTTGGGTTTTATTTCTATTTCTTGAGCCACTAGAGTATTATTGCAATTGTCGTAAAAATCAGTAACTTCAAATCCTCTTTCAGAATTGTTTGTTATAAGAGTTTAGTGCTGAGGCTTTCCAGGAGAGTTCTTCCTTGGTGCTATATTTGGCAGCCGTTGTTGCCCAATAAGAAATCATCTGACTTTACACTACATATGGTTTTTAAAATTGTGTTTGCATTTTAGATCTGTGGCTTTCTGTGTGAAATTTTGTAGCACCATCTTGATCATTGTCATTGTGACTGAGATTGCTGGGAGAAGCCATCAGCCTCATCTGCATTATCAGGTCTCCAAGACCAACCTAAATCTCTGCATGTGGACCCTGGATGTGAAAACAGAAACACACTGTTTCTGATTCCAGGATTTTCCCTTATCCCAGGTGAGTGAAGTGTTCTGTATACAAGTACTGTGCAGTAATTATGGGGATTTATGCGAAATACAACAGCTGGTCATCTCACCATAACTGTAACATGGGAGACAGAATAAATGATTTCTTTCTAATTATGCCTTTTCCTCCTCAGATTATAAAAAGTGTAAGTTAATATTAATAAAGTATTTTCATAACTACTTAGAATTACTTGCTGTTTGCTTTGTTATTTTTGTTAAGTATAGATTCCAGAAATAGAACTCAAAACCATCTTACAGAAATTTGTTTTCCTTTAAACATACAAAGGGTGCAAAAGGTATAGTGTACCTTTAACTTGTGCAAAGAGTGAAGGAGAAATACATTCTGGGAAAAGGATTCCCCCCTCTCCCCGCAGCCAAATTACCGCCCCACCTTGACTTATAAAGAAAAAGGATGCCCTTTGAGCATTTTTCATCATCTCTTTGCAAAGGAAACCACTCTTTAGTAACTCACTTTGTTTTCTCGTGGTCAGGTTGGCTGAATCTCCAAATACTAGCAAGGCTGAGTGTACTGACATACCCTGAAGTCATGCATTAGCACCTTTTCAGACAGCAAAGGGTGAGAACAGATATCTTTTGGCAGCTGACAGCAGGGTGCATGTAGAAGAGGGGGAAGGAAGTTGGAGGACAAGGACACTGGTAGCCTAGTGGCTAGCAGGACAAATGCACCAGCTGTGAATAGCCCCCTTTCCCCTCCCACCTACCCAACAGATGTCTCTCTGTCATTGTCATGTCCTCAAGCTATTCCAGTAAATGATTTGTGCATCACAACTGAGTTACCAATGTGGCAATTGAACCTCTTCACAGCTCAAAATTGTTGATGTGTGCAAGGCAGCCTGTAGTCATACTGCATGCATGTAGGAACAGGGATGGGCTTTGAAGGGGCTGAGGGGGAAGAACTGAGGAAAAGAATGAGAAAGGGAAGCTAGAGCCAGAGAGTCTAGTGAAATGTCAAGGTTACCTAGCTTTGCCTGGGGAATTAAAAGGAATTGCACATTAAGGATACCTCTATTTGGTCTTTTGGCTCTCTTAGGATGATGCAGGTTTTTACTGCTCTGGTAGATATACATATCACTTTGAAAGATTAAAAAATGAAGAATGCAGTGATCTGTATTGTATATATGCTTTATTCTGTGGAAAGAATGTTAATAAATATACTGGGAGCCTGCAAAATTTGCCAATATAAATAATGTGGCATTTCAAAGTCTGTCAGTAAATGTAATTGAATTTTTCAATGTAAAAATATAGTTTAGTTATAAATTGGAGTCATGCTTGACATTAGTTGGGCATTAGAAGATATTAATTAGATACTGTTCACTTCTCTCTGATTTCTTTGCATTAAATGAATTATCAGGAAAAGGAAATTTGCAAGCATGAAATCTAGAGGGGTTTTTTTTCCTCAAAAAAAAAGTAAAAAAGAAAAAAAAACAAGCTGCCTAGTAATATTTAGAAGAGGAATAAGTGCTTTTCTCTTTTCAAAACCCTTGTCAGTGAGCTGTCTAAAATATGTCCTTCTCAATATGAACACAATATGGAAAAGCTAATCCATTTTAATACTTTGTAATGATAATAAGCTACAGTGAACAAGTAGCCTAGGGAAAAGACAGTAGTAGACATCTTTACACAAGAAGAGAATAGCAAATAATTGTACATTTTTACACTAGGTTGATGGTAATGTTTCCTATGACTTTGAACTTACTTTGACTGTCTGCCATACATTTTGCATATCAATCAGATAGTCATATTTCTTTCATGGAATTTTCATCAAAATGCGGAAATTTACTTATGTGATATTTATATGTAGTGAGGCTGCTCCTTCACAATTAAGATGCTCCTTTGTTTTACAGATGCTGGATTTAACTAGGAATTATTAAGGCCAATTAAACTTTAGCACCACATGTACTTTTCCTTGTGTTGATATTATTGCTAAATCAGTTCTTCATCTCTCTTTGCAAGTATTTCTCTTATGCTCAGTAAATGTGTATATGCATGGGTATGTTTGTATATGTTTGTGTGTGTATGGGTGCATGTACATTTGTGTGTATGCAATGTGTGTGTGAATTTGTATGTGTGCATGGATGTGAGTGTGCATTGTTGCATGTGTGTATGTGTAATGTGTGTGTGCACTTGCAGGTGTGAAAGTGTGATTCTGTGTGTGTGTGTGCATATGTATATGTGCATGCACAAGTGTGTATATGTGTGTATGTGTGCTTGTGTTTCCTACTACTAATTAGTTGAAGTGAGAATCCAGAAATAAATATTTGTGGATATTATTTTTAAGATATGTTGATTTGTTTTGTGTTGATAAAATATTGTAATGTATCACAAATATAAGAAGTATAAGCAAACACTGACTTAAATTACATGATTTTAGATTTTTCTCAGTATGCTAAGTGGGGTATTCCACATTACCTCAGATTCCTCAGAAAATATAATTTAAATCAAGTATTAGAACTTTTCAATTACAATTTTCTTAATATCCAGGAGATATGTGTTTATGCTACAAAAACGTTTCAACAATACTGATACACATCATTTTTTACAAAAAAAAAAAACCTCTGTAAGTATAGATATTTTGGTTTTTACATAACACTGAGCACGTGGGGGAGGGATTGCTGGGTAGTATCCTAGTTGGATTTCAAATGCTGTGATAAAGTCCATGACCCAAGTAACTTGGGCTGGAAAGGGTTTATTTGGCATAGGGGCCAGTCTTATGGAAGCATTTTCTCATTTGTGGTTCTCTCTCTCTGCTCAGGTAAATCTGTCTATGTAAAGTTGGCACAAAACCAAGCAGGTAACTAAGTATGTGTTGACAAGCTTGAAGATCACTGAGGATGGAGTCCTCCTTCATATTCAGTAGTTTATAAAGGCAGAAATTGAAAGGCAAGATGCTTGTAAAAGGAACGGGATCTGAGTCAGTCTCTGCCCCTGGGTGGGCATATGAGAATCTATCTGGAAGATAATATGATGACTGCACAGCTGGGGCCTTTCTGGTAAAGAAAAATGACTTATCATTGTCATTGTATTTAATTTTCATTCCATAAAAACAGCCCTTAACAATCTATGTTCAGGGAAACATTTTGTAGAGGAAGTTTGCTGTGCTAGAGTTTAGGAAGAATATAAAGCCTACCGAAAATGTAGACTGTCATATAGTCCTTTTGGCCATTATCCATCCTTACGCTTTGAGAGTACTATAGTTTGCTCAGGAATAAATTACCCGTCTTCCATATTTTGCTTGTGTGTCTTATATGAATTCTTGCAGAAGAGATCCAAGAGGCTGGGAACCCACAGTGAAATCCTGCTAATAAGAGTATGGCACTGTGTTACAGAAGTAGCTTAGCAGCTCAGTACAAAATAAATAAATAAATGTAGGCCTTTAAGTATCTAATAAAACCTGTTATGTAGCTATAAGTATTAGCCTCCCATTCTTATTTATGCATGAATTATTAACAGTAATATCTAGAGGAAAAAAGGATGGAGCAATCAATCAAGCTGAGACTTAGGAAATAAAAGAAAAATAACAAAAGGAGAAATGGATCAAATCAGAAGTATTCTGAGTGGTTTTTTTATTTTTATTTTTTGTTTTTCTTTTTAAATCTCATTCCTGAAAGAGCACCCAGGGCCTGACCAATTCAGCTGCCATCAAGGACCAGATACAGCACTTTCAGTAAGTCAAACTCATCACCTACTCACTCCATCTAAGAGTTGCTGGACGGTGAAGAGGGCCTGAAGCAGCAGAAGCACATCGGGGAGCATGTCATCACCACTGGATATGTAAACCTGAAGCGTGGCTGTAATCCGATATTGAGGTAGTGGCTCACACCCTCCATGGGACCAAGGAGCAGCTCTGAGTAGCCCAAGGGACCTGTGGAGGACCTTACCGAGCCTGCAGTATCCCTGGAACAACTGAAAAGAGGCAGGTCCTATGGAAAGATGTTCTTAAAAAGTGAGTTGATGAAATTGGAAAGAAAAAAGGAGAACAAAGTCATATATGGGGGAATATGGGGAAACTACATATATGAGGGAGGGTATGAGAGCAATGTGGGAACACAACAAGAGCATACAAAGAACATGGAGTTTCTGAATAGATCCAGTCGTCATTACGCTTCAGCATGCTTGGAGGAGAGCACAGAGCCATGGCACTGCTTTCAGGCTGTAACCACAATGCTCATTTCTGGTGTCCCTCGGGGTGCCTGGAGTCAAGAACAGGGAGGAGTGTGGCAGTCCAGGGTCTGGAGCATTCTCAGATCCCACCCCCTGATGCTCTGCCTGGCTCTTGGCAATGGCATAATATCTGAGACAAGACACTTGGGCATAGTCTGGTACTTATGGCAATTTAGAGACCAGAGGCCATGGGACAGACCTATGATTACAGCTGTTTGGCCAAAAAATATACTGAGTGATGCACTGCAGATTCCAATGCCACTACCACTTGCAAATTCACAATGGAAGGGTGAGAAAGATGAAGGAATGGAGCAGTGCACATGAGGTGGAACGATGTGGAACTACATTGATGTCATCATCCCGAGGTACCACTGGAGGTCCTAATGAGAAGCATGGTCTGTGCTGCCAAGCGAGGTCATGTTTATGTCTGTGGTGCATGCAGCTCCTGGGAGGCCATGTCTCAGTCTGTGATTCTGCTACTTCTGGATGTCCAAGACAGAGAGTTACCACCCAAAGTCATGTGGATATCCCTGGGCTGTGAGCTACTCAGAGCTATAGCGATGGCCTGTGCCACCTGGGGCTTTGCAGACCTCTGCGATCTATGCTGCTGCCTCAAGCCATGTTGCCTTGCATGGACTGGCCAGGTCGCCATTGGCGACCATGTTGGTGTCTGTGGCCTGTACTACCATCAGATACCATGCTGAGGTCCATGGCATCTGCCGACACCAGAGGTCAGGTTGATGCCCATGGTCTGTGCTTTTGCCAGATAGCATGTGGAAGTCCAAGAGACATGCTCCTGCTGACTGCACAGGGTTAGGAATCTGCTTCTACTGTGGTGGTGATAACTGCAGATTCGAAATGGAGAGACACAGAAGGCTTCTGTGACAACCCCATGAGCCCCCCTGCTCCACCACTCCCCCACCCCCCGCCAAAAAAAGCAAAAACCTAGGCAGGAAGACATCAAGAGTCTCTAAATTTTGATAAGGTTGCTAAAGTGTAGGTCTCCACAATGGCTATTGGCAGGGGTGGTGGTGGGGAAGGTCTCACATTTTTTAGTGGGTTGGGCTTTAGGAGTTTGATCATGCTCCAGTGTATATATGAACAACACAAATTGGACTACTTTGATCTTATTTTGGCAGGAGGCCATAAAGGTGGGAAAGGCTTAATCTGGGATAACTGGGAAGTAAGGGTGATTAGGGTGCATTACGTGAAATCCCCAAATTATCAATACAAAAATTATGTTAAAAATAAAAGAATGTATCATTTTAATTTGAAACTGTTTACTGCAGCATTTTCTGTTGTTTTACAGTTTATTTAAATAGAAATGATTTTATACATTTTATTTAAAGTAGAATCGATCTAATATCCTTTTCTCTCCCATCAAAATCTCTCAAGTCATTTGGGCAGGGCCTAGGCGCCCCCCCCCATGGCAACTCTTGTAACACAGTTTGTCCAACAAGCCCATACCTACTCTGCAAAGGCCACATCTCCTAGTAGTGCCTCTCTAATGATCAAACAGTCAAATATGAGCCAATGGAGGCCAGTCTTGATCAAACCACCACACAGACATACCAGAAAGTCTCAATTTAACACCAAAGAAGACAGCCTTATATCTTTGTACTTGGAATGCTCTAAATTCTGTGGAACTCTTTCGACCATAAGATCAGGTAGGTGCAGCTGGGGGAGAATTACATACAGCTGGAAGGGAGGCACAGGCTAGAGTCACTGAAGTTTCAGGTTCAAACTCAAGTTAGATGATCCTACTCATCCAGTGGTTTTAGGAGGCTCTTATACTCAGAGGAAGGCATCCTTAGATACACATAAGAAGCCTAGTTTCAATTCAATAATAAAATAAATAAGTTCTAAAGAGATGTATGCCAGCCTGTTGGAGTAGGAAGTCGCTGGACAGCCATGAATTCTAGGTCATTTTTGGTGTATATAGTATCAGACCAACCAGACTATATAGGAAGATCCAGTCTCAAAAAAACAAAAAAAAAAAAAGAAAGAAAGAAAGAAAAAAAAGCTAAAGTTCCCCCAAATATGTCAACTATGAGTTGTCCTTGTTTCTAGCTTCTTTAACAGGAAGTACTAGAGGTGTTTGCAAGACCTCAAGATGGGTGGGGGCTAGTATATGGCAGACTCCTTGCAACAACCAGAATGGACCATCTTATGACCCTCAGGGAGATACTTGGAGTCTTTAAGGTCAGGGTACAGGTAGAGTTGGAATGAGGGCATCACTTTGTTGATATAAATGTGGGCTTCAGGCAGGATGCTGGTAGGGCCTTCTGGTGTTGTATTCTCCTTTCTCTGGGATGGATTGGCATTGACTCCAGCATGAAGTGACCACTGGCATTGAACTTGAGGTGACTGCTGACTATAGACTTGAGGTGACAGCTGATGATGGACTTGAGGTGACTGCTGGTGTTGGACTTGAGGTAAATGAAGTAGGACTGGAGGTGACAGCTGATGATGGATTGAGTTGACAGCTGATGATGGACTTGAGGTGACAGCTGGTGTTGGACTTGAGGGAACTGGTGGTGTTGAACTTGAGGTGATGGCAGATGTTGGAGTACAGGTGAAGGCTGATTTTGGAGTTGAGTTTTTGCTGTTGAACCTGAGGGAACTGCTGGTATTGAGCCAGAGGTGACAGCAGGTGTTGGAATAGAGGTGACAGCTGATATTGGACTTTAGGTGATTGTTGAAATTATAACTGAAGTAACTCCTGAAACTGTAATTGACATATCTGCTGGTGTTGCTCATGGACTTGGGGTGACTGCTAGTGTTTCTCTTGGTCTTGGGGTGACTGCTGGTATACTTGTTTCTGTTGAGTGTCACATTTGAGTCTCTTGCATTTTGCTGGTTGGTTCTTGAACCAAACCTTCACATCTGTGGGGTCCATGGTCAGATTTGAAGATCTTTCTTTTACACTGGCATTTGGATATTCTTTCTTTAAGAATTTGTTGTTCAGTACAGCAACTTGTTCCCAAGTGAATGTAGTCGTGTCCTATGTAGGCCTTTCTGGTTCTCAACCATGAAGGGCTGGCAGGTACTATTAGTATTCTTGCAGAAGATATGGTTCCCATTTACAGTATCTGCCAACTTGGATAGCGCCAACCCGCCTTCAGGAAGAATGCAAAAGGGTAGCATCTCCTCCCTAGCTGCCCCCAGGTAATTAGTTCTGCAAGTAATGAACTACTGCAGCATTTTCAAGACTGACAAAAAAGAGATAGGACATGCTCAGTTGTGGCAGAGACAGTGAGTTGACACACTAACTCATCTAGAACTAATGAGCCAGACATTGTACTTACTTTCAATTCTTTCCATTTCCAATAGAGAAATGTAACTGTAGCTGTAGTCTGAAAAGGCCTGGGATTTCTGAGTTACTCCTTTGGAAGACACTGCTAAACAAAAAGACTGAGGGGATAAATGGATATGTTTTGACTAATGCAATATGGTCATTGGTAATATCAACCACTAGACCTCTCCATAACTCAGTACTTATTACCTCCTTGTTTTTCTCATTTGTTTAGTCAATTACAAAATCCCTGTGAAACAGATAAATATGTGTGTGTGTGTGTGTGTGTGTGTGTGTGTGTGTGTGTGTGTATGTGTGTGTTTCCCCTGAAACTTGGCAGATTTGATTGTTTATCCAACACATGGAATCAGAACCTAACATTCATGTTGAATTGAAAATTATACTCTTTCAATTACCCTTCGTGAACTACTGACTTTTAATATTCATACTATAATGTCAGTTTGACTTTACTTGTGGTAGGGGAGAAAGTAATTGTTTGCTCTTCAAAAGAAAAATATAAAGATATATTAGAAAGCTAAGAACTGCATGAAAATTCAGAAGTACCTCCAAGTGAATGAGATCCAAGCCTGGTCCTCTTTTCTCTGTCAGAGTTACCAACATTATATTGAATTCTCTAAAATCTATCCACTGTCTTCTCTTACTGTAATCATTGTGATTTAGAAAATAGTGGACCTGGGAATATATGTACACTGTATGTCTGATGGTAAAAAAAAATTTATTCATCAGCGGTTCTGATCTAAAGGTCTCTTTAACAAGAATTTCAATCTTAGCTATTAAAGGCTTGATATAGCTTGCTAACTTTACCAAACTAGGTAAGTATGTGGTAGAAAATACACAAGATTAAGTTAGTGTTTTTCAAATCTGCATCACTTTATGAAATATTTGATAGTTGTATGACCTGTTTTCAGAGTTGGTGATTTAGTGAGATGTGGGAATAAGTACTTCATACTTTATAAGTTTCTTGGTGCTACTGATATTTCTGTTCTAGGTATTTACTACATTTTCAGGACCATCTCCTGGAACAAAATTTTCTGATACATTTTTTAAAGTAATGGCATACTCAGATTTCTTTTAGTTTGACCTTTACATTCTCTGAAAGGAGAGAAAAATGGTCACATTTAGGATCTCCTTTGCATACTTGTGGGATGAAGGATGCATGACAGCAATGACTTCAGGCCCGGCTTGGCTCTGGGACTGAAACAATCTCTGAAAAAGGGACCAGCACCTGTCTGTTCAGTACACTTCTAGGAGGTTCTAAAAGTCCTTCTTTGAAGGGAACTCAACTTGATATTCGAATATCTAACACAAACAATGTTAAGTCTCAGAGACATGAAGTATAAGCAACTGACTTGGTGATCATATGTCAGTGCTAACTGCATTGTAATTATGTTTTTATACCCACAGCATGTAAGAACAGCTCTAATTCCTTATCAAAGTGACTTCTTTTTAATTTTTATTTTAAATATATTTTTATTGACAGATAATTCTTTTTAATACATAGAGACCATACCTGAAAACCACAATTAGTCAAAATATTGAAATCAATTGATCATGTTTCTCCAGATCCAATGGAAACATTTACAACAAACTTCAGCATGCAAGGCTCAGAAAATGTGGAGGAATAGGGAGTGAAAAGTTTTAAGAGACAGAGGATCAGGAAATTGGCTGAGAGAATGTATTTCCCAGAAATGACAGGGAGGCTGCACCCATAAGACTTCAACAATATGGCTGCCTAAATGACACCTAAACAAGAAAACCACAAGTAGTTGTGGTTGCATGGAAAGTGTGGAATCTCACAGGGACCCAACCCTAACCAAAGAACTGCAGGAATGGAAAAGATGAAAGTTTACATTAGGAAAAAGAGCCATTCCTTAGGATGAGTCCCAAAATTGCTTCTCCAATTCCAGTTGCTCAGCCTTGAAACTGTATACATAAAAAAGTGATTAGATCAAATCCATATCTACACACACACACACACACACACACACACACACACACACGAACGCATATATATGCATTTACACCTATGTATGAGAATAAAAACAGTGGCCAAGAATTTGAAAGGTAGTAAGGGGCAATGGAGGTTGAAGAGAACTTTGGCAAGGAAGAAATGATTTAATTGTATTTTAATCTCAAAAATAAAAATTGAAAAAATATTGTATGAAACTATGTGAAACACTTTCAGTTTCACTAACAGCACTTAACAGTCATACATACTCACGTATTCTATGTGTACTACATGGGTTTAAGCTCAGAGGAAGCAGAAATTATGTTACTGACCAATATAAATGCAGAATTATTGAGGACATTAACTGGTAGCACTAATATTGTATCTGGTTAAATACAGTCTGCAACAGCATAGTAGTGGTGATTACTAGAGTTCATAGTTTTCTAGCCACTGACACGTATACTAAAAATACTGAAGATATTTGTTTTGTGGTTTGCTTAGTTTTTCATTGCCTCTAACAAATGTTATGATTGTACCATAAAATAATAGTGATTCATCAAATATTTAGGTTTACTGAGCTCATAGCAAAGAGTCTGAGTGGAATGTGTTGATTCTTGAAAGCCTAGATGACAACCTATTTCTCTGCCTTTCCAAGCTTGTAGCTGTTGCCTGTGTTTTCATGCTTGTGGCTCCATTTGTTTCTATGCCACAAGCCAGAAACAATACATTTTTCCCAATCATTCATCTGTAGTATCATTTCCCTCTGACCACAGCCTGAATGTTTGCCTATTTAATGATCCATGTAATTAGATAGAGTCCACCTGAAAATCAATGTACATGGGAGGTCTTTACATCTAATCCTGTTCAATCTCTTTCTTCATTACTCTCTAGTGTTTGTAATCCTTTCAGTACATTTTTTTAGGTGTATAGAAAAAAATTGAATGTTGATTTTATATCTTCTTACTTTGCTGAAAGTTTTAGTATACTCTTACAAAAAATTGTTTATATTACTGACAGGTTTTAGGATTATTTTCTGCTGATAGAAATGCTTTGCAATGGTAACACTTTAATATAACCATGAATTACAGTTTATTTTTCATTGCTGGTTACTGGCATAATCTTATCTATCAATTCTGTTAAGTTAACTTCCTGCCACTGTGACTCTATCAATCTCAGATATTGATATCCTCTATAACAAGTTGTCCTATATAGACTGTAAACTTTAGAATGATAGGTTTTCTTCTTGATTATCTTCATAACATATCATTTTTCTTCATTTTACTCTGGGATGATGATATCTTCTAGTATGTGCATGAACAATACTAGAAAAAATAGATTTTTAGAATCAAGTATTATACAGCTGTTATTCATTGACAGTTTTACTTGATGAGATGACCATTGTTGCAACAGAAGTTATGGAAAATAAGAAATAGT
The DNA here is from genome assembly GCF_003668045.3 of Cricetulus griseus. Classification (NCBI taxonomy): domain Eukaryota; kingdom Metazoa; phylum Chordata; class Mammalia; order Rodentia; family Cricetidae; genus Cricetulus; species Cricetulus griseus. Next base: position 300,406,148 of record NC_048595.1, on the reverse strand, counting down.
TGTGAAAATAAAAAAATAGTTGAAAGATATCAAATGCTTACATTATCAGTTAAAAGGACTGATCTAAACCTACACATAAGGTGAATTCCCTAGGTGGAAATGATAGCTGTAGAGCCAGTCTAATACATGGTCAAGTGAGAAATTAATGGGAAAGAATTGGAAACTAGAATAGCAATCAATGTGACCAAGTGAAAACAATGAAAGTAGATACAGAGTTCAGCCTCAGGTTGGGCTCTGGCAATGCCAATAGGAGCTAGGACAAACTCAACTTGATCTTGCCTAGAAATCAAATCATAATGGATATATACAATGTAAGTGATGTATTGCACCAATATTGGTATCTGGGAAAATTGAAACAACAGAAAACATTAGAAAAATTAATGAAGATACGTATTTAATATTTATAAATGTTGTGCAAAGAATATGTAAAGTTGAAATATCATATACATAGTTTCAAAAATAGAATTTATAACCAGTAATAGTATAAATAGTAATGTAAAACCTTAGTATGGTACATAGGGATGGGAATCACTACTAAGAAATTGATGACTTTGCTGGAAAAAAGGATGAAAATAAAATGATCAAATAGAAAAATTAGCAAATAAAAACTGACAGAACTAAAATAAAAAACACCAATGACAGTTTATGCTGGAGAGGATGTGGAGAAAGGGGAACACTTCTTCACTGCTAGTGGGAGTGCCATCTTGTACAGCTACTTTGGAAATCAGAATGGCGACTACTCAAGAAAATGGAAATCAGTCTACCACAAGATCCAGCAATACCACTCTTAGGCATATACCCAAAAGTAGTACATTCATACAACAAGGACATGTGTTCAACTATGTTCATAGCAGCATTATTTGTAATGGCCACAACCTGGAAGATACCTATATGCCCCTCAACTTAAAAATGGATAGAGAAAATGTGGTACATTTAAACAATGGTGCATTACACATTTACTCAGTGGAAAAACAAAAAACAATGGATTCTTGAAATTTGAAGGAAAAATGGATGGAACTAGAAGGAACCATTCTGAGTGAGGTAACCCAATCACAAAAAGACAAATATGATATGTACTCAATCATATGTGGGTTTTAGACATAGAGTAAAGGATTTCTAGTCTACTATCCACACTGCCAGAGAAGCTAGTAAACAAGAAGGACTCTAAAAGAGACAAACTTGGTCTCCTGGAGAAGGTGAAAGGGTCAAGATCCCCTGAGCAAATTAAGAGCACGGGAAGAGGGGGGAAGAAGTTAGTAGAACGAGACGGGTAGAAGAGGAGGGATGCAGAGGAGATGAGGGAGCAGAAAGGTTGAGTCAGGGGAAAAATAGAAGATAACAAGATTGGAGATACCATAATAGAGGGAGACATTTTAGGTTTAGGTGTCCAGAGATCTACAAGGTTGACCCCAACTAACAAGCTAAGTAATAGTCCAGCCACTGGTAGAAGTAGAAGCTAACATCCACAACTTATCACTGAACTGAACTGGAATCGAGATGGAGAGAAGAATAAGTGAAGAGCAAAGAGGTCCAGACCAGGCTGGTGAAACCCACAGAAACAACTGACCTGAACATTGGGAGCTCTTGCTCCCCAGATTGATAACTGGGATACCAGCATGGGAATGATCCAGACCAAGAGACATGGATTTCATTGACAAAAATCTCAGAAATCTACAACACCTCCTATAGTAGTTCAGTACTTATCCCTAGCATATGTGTGGTCTTTGGGAGCCATTCCACATAGAGGAATACTCCCTGAGCCAAGAGACATGGGGGTAGGCCCAAGCCCTATCCCAAAGGATACTAGAGACTCTGAAGATACCCTATGGAAGGCCCCACCACCAGGGGGAGAAGAAAAGATATGTAATAGGTAGGGTTTGAGTTGGGGTGGTGGTAGGGGAGGACGGGAGGGAGAACGGAACTGGGATTGTCATGTAAAACAATCTTGTTTCTAATTCAAATTAAAAAAATCTGAAAAAAGTAAAACTGTAAAAAAAAAAAACTGACAGAAATGGGAAACTAAAGAAACTAGTTCACATATGCATATATTCTCTAAGATATGAAATTTGACATGTTTGTAATGCTAAAGGTTCCAGAGGAACTCTTAATAAATTGCAGTAATAATTATTATTATTAAGATTCAAATAATTGTTATTAACAAAATTGTAATCTACATTCAGAGGACCTAGTTTTGTTCTATGCAGGTTCCCCAACTGTCATTTTGAAGTCAGTGAGTTCCCACTAGCTCAAGTAAGCTGTTTCTGTAGATATCCCCAAAATTGTTTTGACATGTTTGCTCAAATTATGGCTCCTAATCTGTGGGATCACTGGCCGTAGGATGAGGATTTATCCCTAGTTCTTGAACTGGCTTTTTCGAACACATTCTCTTTGAAGGGATACCTTGATCAGCCTAGATATAGAGGAGAGGTCTTGGTCCTGCCTCAAAATGATGTGCCAGACTTTGTTGACTCCCCATGGGAAGCCTTACCCTCTCTGAGCAGTAGAAGGAGATTAGGGTGGGGCTGGGGGAGAGATGGGGAGGAGAGGAAAGAATGGGAATTGGGATTTATATGTAAATTGAGAAAAGATTGCTTCAAAATAAATACAAGATAAAAAATAACCCATAACCTAATTTGTAATTAGGTAAAGAATTAGATTATCTCACAAATATTACCATGTTAATGAAAATATAACAAATAAGCAATTCTAAACTGAAGTTGCAAGATTAATAAATATTTGATAATAGAATATAATGAAAGAATATCTGTGAAATATGGCAAAGAAGAAAGGAGTAAAAATATACAATTTTTTAAATATGCAAAAGCTAAATATTTGTTTTAAATGACTAAGATTTTATTAATGAATCAGAATATTAATGAAAATAAGAGGAACTCAGGCCTGGGAATATGTATCTTGGTATCAAAATGTTTAAGATTCTAGATTCAAAAAGATGTCTTAAATATGTTGGAATTTTTTCTGTGAAAAGACTATTAAATATCACAAACTCAACACCACATCTATGAGATATTTTTATTTAAAGTTGCTTTTAATATTTAAGTTTCTATAAAAAAAACAAAAAAGACAAACTAGCAAGAATATGTATAAGCAATCTGGGTAAGAAAGAAGTGAACAAGAGACCAGGATGTGGAAGATTAATAAGCAAAGATTTATATATAAACATTTATACAAAACAAAAAAGATAAAACATTTTAGTAAAAAAATTAAAATCAAGAAATGCAAATGTTTAATAGTCCAATAATTACAGATGACAAAAAAAGAACATAGCTAGTCATATCTGTCAATGACTTTAAGAAAAGTGGTTTGTTTCTCATAGAGTTCTGCAGAAAAGTAATTTTCTGTTAAATTTTCCAAAGCAGAGAATGAGAAGGATAGAGAAAAAAAAAGACAGAAAAAGAGAAAAAGAAAGACAAAGATTAAACTCAAAATTCTATGTAATTTCAGAATGCCAAGAATGAAAATTTAGAAAGGATCAAGGAAAACTTTCAAGAACCAAAACCTTACAAGAGGAAGAACAAATACCTTAGGTAAATATTTCTATATTACACTGTTATTAAAGTGATAATGTTATCTGTTGTGAAATATTAGTTGAAGATGTGTTTAGTTTGAGGAATATTTGTTTAATGATGCAAGGATGTGTTGTATTCTTTTTATGTTGCATTTGTTTAATTCTTTAAAGCTGTGTTACTTGTCATGCCTAAAGTACCTTATTGGTCTAATGAAATGTTAAATGGCCAATAATTAGCGAATAGAAAGATAGGCATGTCAGACATGCAGAGAGAATGTATTAGACAAGAAGAGAAGAGGAGGTAGTGAAAAAAGGAGGAGAGGAGAGAGCTAGCTACACAACCAGTTACTGAGTCAGAAGAAAAGAAAGGGCTACCGAGTAGAGAAAAGTAAGAGTTCAGAGGCAAAAGGTAGATGGGATAATTTAATTTAAGAAAAGTTGACTAGTAAGAAGCCAAGCTAAGGATTGGCATTCAAAAGTATGAATAAATCTCCATGTAGTTATTTGGGAGCTGGGTAGGCCCCCAAAGTGTAAAGGAAAACAAACAAACAAATAAAAAAACAAAGCAAAAAGAAACTTACTACAGTTGTTTGTAAATAGCAGAATGCCTTAGGGTAATTCATAAAATATGATTAGCTGAATGTCCAAAAATACATTAATATAACCACACATAAATATATTAATACACAGATATAATCACTGCAACATAAACATTATGAAATAAGTTGATTCAACTCAATAATCATTCTTATAGTTTTAGAAGGAAAGCTATTCCCTTAATAAATTAACCTATTTAAAAATTCTATATATGACTTTCTCTATCTCTCTTTATGTGTGAAGCTTATAAAATAGTAGTTTCCAAATAAAAAGCCTAGAGCCACTGTGAAATACCTCACCTTATTCTCAGAGGAATAAGGAAGACACTCAAACCAGGCTATTGTCATTGCTCTTGATTGCCTACTAGAGCATCAAGGTAAGACTGTATTGTTGAAGACAACACATACTTTGTGCACAGGCAAGGAAAAATCAGGTTGTTACTGACCAGGAAGCTTCTCTGCTACCTAGCTCTCAACTACTATAAGGTGCTTTTTAGGTTTCTGCAGAAAAAAATTCTTATCTATCTGTCAATCCTGTGAACTTAATAATGAATGGTACCATAAACTATACCCATGGATATACCAGTTGGATACATGTCAGGTGGGGACCAATCTACTTTCTGTTTGAATTTAAGACCCATCCCTAAAGAGGAAATATATACCTGGGACTGTAAATTTGGTCAAGAACTCATAATGGTGGATATGAGCTTGATAAATAACAAGCTGTTTTCAGGATTATAGCTCTGTAATAGAGCTTGAAGTTAGGCATGGTGATGCCTCCAGAAGCTCCTTTATTGAACAGGGATGTTTTGGCTATCCTGGGTCTTTTCTTTCTCCATATAAAATTGAGAATTGTTCTTTCAAGGTCGGTGAAGAATTGTGTTGGGATTTTGATGGGAATTGCATTGAATCTGTAGATTGCTTTTGGCAATTTTTAATATGTTGATCCCACCAATTCAAGAGCAAGGGAGATCTTTCCATTTTCTGGTTTCTTCTTTAGTTTCTCTCTTTAGAGAGTCAAAATTCTTATGGTATAGGCCTTTCACATTTTTGGTTAGTGTTACGCCAAGGTATTTTATGTTGTTTGTGGCAATTGTAAAGAGTGGTGTTTCTCTGATATCTTTCTCTACTAATGTGTCATTAGTATATCGTAGGGCTACAGATTTTTTTGAGTAATCTTGTATCCTGCCACTTTGCTGAAGGTGTTTGTCAGCTGTAGGAGTTCCCTGGTAGAGTTTTTCTGGTCAATAATGTAGACTGTCATATCATCTGCAAATAGTGAGATTTTGATTTCTTCCTTTCCAAATTGTATTTCCTTGATCTCCTTTTCTTGTCTTATTGCTGTAGCTAGAACTTCAAGGGCAGTATTGAAGAGGTATGGAGAGAGTGGACAGCCTTGTCTTGTTCCCAATTTTAAAGGAATTGCATTGAGTTTCTCTCCATTTAATTTGATGCTGGCTGTTGGCTTGCTGTATATTGCTTTTATTATGTTGAGGTATGTTCCTGTTATCCCTGATTTCTCCAAGACCTTTATCATGAAGGGGTGTTGGATTTTGTCAAAGGCTTTTTCAGCATCTAATGAGATGACCATCTTTTTTTTTCCTCAGTCTGTTTACATGGTGGATTATATTGATGGATTTTCATATGTTGAACCATCCTTGCATCCCTGGGATGAAGCCTACTTGATCATGGAGGATGATTTCTCTGATGTGTTCTTGGATTTGATTTGCCAGTATTTTATTGAGAATTTTTGCATCAATGTTCATGAGGGATATTGGTCTTTAGTTCTCTTTCTTAGTTGTGACTTTGTGTGGCTTGGGTATCAAGGTTATTGTAGCCTCGTAAAAAGAGTTTGGCAATGTCCCTTCTGCTTCTATTGTGTGGAACAATTTGAGGAGTATTGGTATTAGATCTTCTTTGAATTTCTGGTAGAATTCTGCAGTGAATATATCTGGCCCTGTGTCCCGCGCGATAGTCTCGCCGGCAAGAACCACACAGGACATTCGGATCCTTCTGCAGTAAAGCTTTAATGTGTCTTGAGAGGAGAGCATAAGCTTACCAGAGCGGAGACCCCGAGCCAAGAATCCCGTCCCCTAATAAAAGCTGGCAACCGCCGCCTGGGACGTGTCGCCCCATAATTGGCTGTAGCTCATCGGACCATATGACGCCACGGAATAGGCAGAGATCAAGGAATGGAAAGTTACCCAGAGCCTGCGCGCATTAACTTGTTTACATTCAGTGCCTGCCGGATGCAGGCGCCATCTTGTAATGGAGAATGCAGGGACGGCTCCCTAGAGCCCTGGGCTTTTATTGGTTGGGAGACTTTTGATGACTGCTTCTATTTCCTTAGAGGTTATAGGTCTGTTTAAGTTGCTTATCTGTTCTTGATTCAACTTTGGTAAGTGATATCTCTCCAGAAAATTGTCCATTTCCTTTAAATTTTCAAATTTTGTGGAGTACAGGTTTTCAAAGTATGACCTAAAGATTTTCTGTATCTCTTCAGTGTCTGTTGTTATGTACCCCTTTTAATTTCTGATTTTGTTAATTTGTATGTTCTCTCTTTGCTTTTGGTTAGTTTGGATAAGGGATTGTCTATATCTTGTTGATTTTCTCAAAAAATCAACTCTTTATTATACTGATTCTTTGAATTGTTTTCTTTGTTTTGACTTTATTGATTTCTGAAAGACCCGTACCATAAGAATTTTGAGTCTTTAAAGAAAGAAATTAAAGAAGATTACAGAAAATGGAAAGATCTCCCATGCTTTTGAATAGGTAGGATCAACATAGTAAAAATGGCAATCTTGCCAAAAGTAATTTACAGATTCAATGCAATCCCCATCAAAATCCCAACACAATTCTTCACAGAACTTGAAAGAACAATTCTCAACTTTGTATGGAGCAACAAAAGACCCAGGATACCCAAAACAACCCTGTACAATAAAGGAACTTCAGGAGGCATCACCATCCCTGACTTCAAGGTCTGTTACAGCTTGTTATTGGCACAAAAATAGACAGGTAAACCAATGGAATAGAGTTGAAAACCCTGATATTAACCCACACACCAATGAACAACTGATTTTTGATAAACAATCCAAATTTATATGCTGGAATGAAGAGAAAATCTTCAACAAATGGTGCTAGCATAACTGGTAAAAGACTGCAGATAGACTCAAACCTATGGCCTTGCACAAAACTTAAGTCAAAAATGGATCAAAGACCTCAGCATAAATCTAGCTGCACTGAACCTATTAGAAGACAAAGTGGGAAATATCCTTGAATTAATTGGTACAGGAGACTGATTTCTGAACATTACATCAGTAGCACAGACACTGAGGTCAACAATTCATAAATGTTGACCTGTAACTGAGAAGCTTCTTAAGGCAAAGGCCATAGTCAGCAACACAAACTGGCAGCCCACAGACTGGGAAAAAGATATTCACCAACTCCATATCTGACAAAGGGCTGATCTCCAAAATATACAAAGAACTCAAGTAGCTAGTCTCCAAAACACCAAACATTCCAATTAAAAAGTGGGGTACAGAACTAAATAGATAATTCTCAATAGAGGAATCTAAAATGGCTGAAAGACATATAAGAAAGTGTTCATCATCCTTAGCCATCAGGGAAATGCAAATCAAAACAACTCTGAGATACCATCTTACTCATGTCAGAATGGCCAAAATCAAAAACACGAATGGCAGTTAATGCTGGAGAGGATGAGGAAAAAGGGGAACACTTCTCCACTGCTGGTGGGAGTGTCAACTTGGACAGCCACTTTAGAAATCAGTATGGTGACTCCTCAAGAAAATGGGAAGCAGTCTACCACAAGATCCAGCAATTCCACTCTTAGGCATATACCTAAAAGAAGCACATACAACAAGGACATCTGTTCAAAGATGTTCATAGCAGCACTATTTGTAATATCCAGAAACTGGAAGCAGCCTAGATTCCCCTCAACCAAAGAATAAATAGAGAAAATGTCATACATTTACACAATGGAGTACTACTCAGTGGAAAAAAAAAAACAATGGAATCTTGAAATTTGTAGGAAAAATGGATGAAACTCAAAGAAACCATTCTGAGCGAGGTAACCCAATCACAAAAAGACAAACATGATATGTACTCACTCATATGTGGATTTTAGAGTAAAGGATTACCAGCCTTCAATCCACACTGCCAAAGAAGCTAATAAATAATGAGGACCCTAAGAGAGACATACATGGCGCCCTGGAGAAGGGGAAAGTGTCCAAATCTCCTGAGCAAATTGGGAGCACGGAAAGCGGGGTAGGGAGCTAGGAGAATGAGAACAGGAGAAGCTGAGGGATGCAGAGGACATGAGGGAATAGAAAGGTTGAGTCTGGGATAGAATAGATGATAACAAGAATGGAGGTACCATAATAGAGGGAGACATTTTTGGTTTACATAGAAATTGGGCACTAAGGAAATGTCTGGAGATCTACAAAGATGATACCAGTTAACAATCTAAGCAACAGAGGAGAGGGTACCTTAAATGCACTCCCCTGATAATGAGATTTATGACTAACTTATATGCCATCCTATAGCCTTCATCCAGCAGCTAGTGGAAGTAGAAGCAGACACCCACAACTAATCACCGAACTGAACTCGAACCCAGATGCAGAGAAGGACAAGTGAAGAGTAAATTGGTCCAGACCAGGCTGGTGAAACCCACAGAAACAGCTGACCTGAACATCGGGGAACTCTTGCTCCCCAGACTGAAAACTGGGATACCAGAATGGGACTGATCCAGACCCCAGGAACATGGGTTTGAGTGAGGAAACTGTGGAAATATACGGGACCTCCTGTAGAAGTCCAGTACTTATCCCTAGCATAGGTGTGGACTTTGGGAGCCCATTCAATATAGAGCAATACTTGCTTAGCCAAGACACATGGGGGTGGGCATAGACCCTATCCCAAAGGATACAATAGACTCTGATGACACCCTATGGAAGGCCTCACCATCCAGGGGGAGCAAAAAGGATATATGATAGGGTTTTAGTTGGGGGGGTGGTAGGGGAGGATGGGAGGGAGAAGGGAACTGGGATTATCAAGTAAAAAAATCCTGTTTCTGATTAAAATAAAAAAGTTGAAAAAAATAGGATGGGGAGTGGGAGAGGCTGGATAGGGTACTTATGAGAGAAGTTGGGTTAAGTGGGAGGTGTTAAATATGTTCAAATACATTGTATTAAATTCTCAAAGAATTAATGTAAACATTGCTTTCAATTTAATTAAACTGATTATTTATAAAAAAAGAGAAAAGGTTCAGTGGGTCAAAATAAAGCCAAGGAATTATGTATGATGTTAGTGACAATACAACAATCCCTTATATTTTGTTTTTCTTCTGTTCCATATCAGGTAGCTTTTCAAATATAAGACAGAGATTTTAGATTTTATTTTAGTAAGCATGCTTGGGTTTAGAGAAGGAGAGAACCACACTCCAACTTCAAAGCCAGCTTTAATTTTTTATTTGATTGGGACTATCAAATAAAAGATTAAAGACCATTTGCATTATATGTCTGTGGAGAAAAGCAGATGCAAACATTTAGGAATATTTAAGAATTTTCATCCTGTTGGAAATAAGATATGTTAATAGGACAATTTACTCTTTCATGAAACAATTTTTTTTTTGGATACTTTGTTCCCTTTCTTCAGATGTCTCATTGGTCCAATGGTCTCCAGAATCCTTAGATGGATGCATTCATTTTCCTGAAAAGACAAAAATAAATTTCTTTCCCAACCCTAATTTTGGGGAGGTTCCCTTTTGGCAAGTTGCATCTGATCAAATGAAAAGCAGTTTTTAGTTTTATAGGTTACTTTAGATTAAGTGGTCATGCTGTTTCATGAATTGTCATCTCTTGTAATTAAAAGGTGTCTTGTTTAACTCGAATATTTATCAATTTTGATTGTATCCATAGCTTTTTTTCTCCTGTGGAAACAAAACGAAAACTCCTTCCCCACTGTAACACATGTCCTGGTTTCCATTCTCAGGTGAACACATTTCTGAAGTAAATGGGCTGATTTAATTCCATAGTTCTTTCTATTATCTATTGTCTCTCCACAGCTGTTGTTTCATTCTCATTAGCATTTAGAAAATTCAAAGTTAATAAAGCAGTATGCAATCTATTTCTGGGGTTAATTATCATCCCTATGTGTTTACTTAGCATAACCTTAAGAATTCAATTGGATCTTTCTATAACTGCCTGCCATGTAAGATTGTGTGGAATAACTGTAATATGTTTTATATTATAATAATAATCAAAAAACTGTTTTACATTTTTAGAGACATATGATGGAGCATTGTCTATCTTTATTTGTGCAGGTATAACCATGATGGCCATAATTTCTAGCAAACGAATGATTAACAAATCAGCCTTTTCTGAACTCAAACAGCTGACCATTGAAAACATAAATAGGTATCAATGGTGTGGTGTATATGTTTTAATTTTTCAAATTCCACAAAATGGAACATATCCATTTGCCAGCTTTCATTTTTTGAGTACCCTTTGAGTTGCTTCCTGCAGGTAGTGGAGTTTGGTTGCATAAAGAACAAATAGGATATTTCCTTATAATTTCCTTGGCTTGTTGCCATGTGATGGAAAAGTCTTTTTTTTCCCACCCTTTCCTATTAAATTGGTGTTTTTAAATAAAATTCTGGGGCCTTTATCACATTTCCTATTAATAGTAGACCAATTTCATCATTACCTTTTGCTGGAGGGCCTGGCAGACCCATATGGGATCAGATGTGTGTTATATATATGGGTTGATTCCTATTCCTGTTTATGCTTTGTAACTGAATAAATAATAAAGTCAATTATGTATCAGCTTATATAAATTCAGCAGTTTCATTATGGAAAATAGATCTTTGGGCATACTCTAAATCATAACTTAACTATGCTGAGAGGTTCTTTATAATCCATTAAGACCATAAGAATCACATAAAATGCTGATTTTTAGAGAAGATGTCAATCTGAGAATTCCATTTCTATAATAATTCTTGACCCAATATGTCCATTGCAATATTAGCAATATATGGCTTTATTTTCTCTCTGTTCTTCCAGCCCTATACATTCAACCCATCTCATGCTGTCTTTTACCTTAGATAAAGTTCCAGTCCCTAAAAGGTGATAATTTACCTCCTTAAGAGGCCAATTTGGATGCCCATATTCTGGTGATATAATTGTTACAATCCTTTGTTTATCAGACCTCCAATGACAAATCATTTATTTGTACTTTTAATTTTGATATCCATTCATTTATAGATGTTTTTTAATGTGTTTTTTCCTGAACTTTTATCCTCTCTTTTATAGCTCTTCTATCATACAGAGAAATGTGGTTTCTTACAATAGGCATTGTAGGGAGCTGCAGAATACCGCACCCAAAAGATGGCGCCGGTTTCCGCCCTCCGCCAGCCTGATGGCGAGCGCTCTCTGTGGTAAACAACTCCAAATTTGGTAAAGGTCATGTATCCTCTTAATTCTGCTCGGAGACAACCTGTCCTGGCGCGCCACGTAGAGTTAGGTGATTGGTAGATGTAGACTATATCAGGCCCCGTCTCCCTTGGCCCGGGGCCGCCGCCATTATACACTGTACAAAGCAAAGAGGTTCCCAATTAAACTGTGTTGAAGAAGATTCCTCGGTGTGGCGTCTTTCTTGCTGGTCAAGGGTGGACGCCGCAAGGCATTAGGTTCCTTAATTGTTCAGGTCAGGAATTTCCACTGTAACAGGAAAGGACTGAGCCAGATTTGGCATAGGGACTTGTGAGAGTCCCCTGAAGGAGATTCCTAATGGCAAAATATTGCCTTGAAGACCTCCTGTTGACCTGCATTCATTTGTTCAATGACTACCTTTGCCACCTTCTGTATAATCCAGAACGGAGGAGTGTTCTGCTTGGATTATGTTTATAAAAGCATCATTTCTAGGAATGGACTATTTACAATTCATTTTAAAGTGACCTTGTTTACCACAATTAAACATTTGACATTTTGATTTAAAAAAAAAAAAACCTCTTGATATCACCTCTCTTATTCACGTATCATCATCATGGCTTTGAGCTTCAATATTGATTGTATCTAAGATCCATTCCTCCAAAGGTGCTAATCTTGCCTTTAAAGGCCCAAATATCCATTTTCATTGAGAGTTAGCAGTTTTAAAAACTAGTAATTTAATTATTATTTGTCCATATTCTGAATCTGTTACTATTCTGTTTACTGCTGAGGCCAATTTTGTAATAAATCTGTGAAGGCTTACTTTGGGCCATGTATAACTTTTGTAAATGATTCAATTTTCTTTCCTACTTCCAATTCTGTCTCAAGCATTCAAAGCTTCTGCACCACAAAAATTCCAGGGTGTGGTGTCATGTAGAGATAGCCTATATAAAGTAACATAATCTCCTTCTCCAATAATTTGTTCTTGGGAGATTTCCATCCCTCTAACTTTACACCGTTGTTGAATAGTCTAAGCCTCTTTTCTTAATCAGGTGCCCCATTGTAATTTTGAACCAGGCTCTAGGACAGCATTAACCAAGTCTATTATTCTTTAGGGATAATTCTATTACAAACTGGCCACATATTAACATGTGCTTCACAAATGGTGAATATATGCCATAGGAGACTATCACTACATTGAATTTCTATCAATCTAACACTGGCTAACATTGGTGCAGAGTCCAATTAGTTCTTATAGAGCCTTTGTTATTTAGCAACTCCTGTAAGGTTACTTGTTATGTTAAATTAGGCTGTCTAAAAAACTTAGGCTGTTTCTATCTAACCTTATAATGCAATACTGCACTTGGTTCTGATTTAAACTTTTCTGTCTGGCTTTAAATATCTTTATGATCTGCCTTAATAAATTTTCCTGAGGCTGGTATCTTTTCACTCATACCAACTAACTTTTTTACAGTAAACCAAGAATTATCAAAGTGAAAACAAAGAATATCAAAATCGTAATTAACAGAATGTCATTCTTGGTAAATTTGATTATCCCTTCATATAATTGTTCCATTTTTATATCATGCATCTCATAATCATGCAGGACCTAAATCTCTCCATTGTAATAGTGTTTCCCATTTTTTAATGTGAGAAAAATTCTTTAAACTAATTCCTTCCCTTAAGAATTTCCAATTGTCTTACCAAATCTGCCAACAATGTCAATAAATTGTGAAGCATAGCATGTCTGGTAGCCATGAGCTCAGAATGGCATCTCAAGAAGAGGGGCTCTAGATAAAACCTGTAACTCATGTGGGGGGAAAAGGAGAGAGAGAGAGAGAGAGAGAGAGAGAGAGAGAGAGAGAGAGAGAGAGAGTTGTTAGAAAAGCAACACAAAGATTGTGTTGAAAAATCAAGGGTGTTCAGGAAGTGGTCTCCTTTGCCAATATGTTCAAGGGTACTTCCCACTTTCTCTTCTAAGAGGTTCAGTGTGGCTTGAATTAGGTTGAGGTGTTTGATCCATTTGGACTTAAGTTTTGTGCATGCAGATACAGATCTGTCTGCCATGTTCTAAATGTCAGCATTCAGTTGTGCTTGATGATGCTTTCTTTTTTTCCATTGTATAATTTTAGCTTCTTTGTTAAATTCAAATGTTCATAGGTGTGTGGATTCAATTCCAATGATCTGTCTGTCTGTCTGTCTATCTGTGTTTTTGCCAATACCAAGGTGTTTTCATTACTATAGCTCTATACTAGCGCTTGAAGTCAGGGATGCTGATGCCTCTGGAAATTGGTCTTCATTGTATAGGATTTCCAAATAAAATTGGATAATGATCTTTCAAGGTCTGTGAATAATTGTGCTGAGATTTTGATGGGAATTGCATTGAATCTGTAGATTGCTTTTGGTAAGACCATCATTTTTACTATGTTGATCCTACCTATCCAAGAGCATGGGAGATCTTTCCATTTTCTGATTTCTTCAATTTATTTGATTAAAGATGTAAAGTTCTTTTCTTACAGATCTTTCACTTGTTTGGTTAGAGTTAACACAGATATTTTTATGTTGTTTGTGACTATTGTGAAGGTTGATGACTCTCTGATTTCTTTCTCAGTCAGTTCATCACACACACATAAACACATGCACACACACACACACACACACACACACACACACACACACACACACACACACACATCTAATCGCTAACAGCACAGACACTAACATCAACAATTAAGAAATGGGAACTGCTTAAACTGAGAAGCTTCTTTAAGATAAAGGACAAAATAAGCAAGACAAAACATAAGCCTACAGAATGGGAAAAGATATTTACCAACCCTACATCTGACAGAGGGCTAATCTCCAAAATATACAGAGAACTCAAGAAGCTAGTCACTAAAACAACAAATAATCCAATTAAAATATGGGGTACAGATCTAAATTGAGAGTTCTCATTGGGGGAATCTCAAAAGGCCAAAAGGCACTAAAGAAATTGCTCAACATCCTTAGTCATTAGGGAAATGAAAATCATAATAACTCTAAGATACCATCTTATACCTATCTATCATAATGGCTAAAATGAAACAAATAGCAATAATAGTTTTTGCTGGAGAGGATGTGTAGAAAGGCACATACTCCTCAATTGCTGGTGGGAATGCAAACTTGAATAACCACTTTGGAAATCAATACTGCAGTTTCTCAGGAAAATAGGAATCAGTCTACCTCAAGATCCAGCAATTTCACTATTAAGCATATACACAAAAGATGCATATTCATACAATAAGGACATCTGTTCAACTATGTTTATAGCAGCATTATTTGTTATACCTTGAATCTGAAAGCAACCTAGATGTACATGAACTGAAGAATGGATAAATAAAATGTGGTATATTTACACATTGGAATAGTAATCAGCAGAAAATAAATGACATCTTTAAATTCAAAGGCAAATGGATAGAACCAGGAGAAACCTTCCTGAGTGAGGTAACCCAGAAACAGAAAGACAAACATGGCATGTATTCACTCATAAGTGGATATTAGATTTATAGCAATGGGTAATCACCCTACAATGCACAACCCCAGAGAATCTAGGAAACATGGATGGCCCTAGAGAAGATCTCCTGAGTAAATTGGGAGCATGAAGGGTGTGGGGATGTAGATAGGGAAAAAAGGAGGGGAGAACAGGAGGATAACATGAGGAATCAGGAAGCTTGAATGGGGGTAGAACAGAGAAAGATAGCAAGAAACGAGGTACCTTAAGAGAGACAGCTATTATAGGTTTAAAGAGAAATTTAAGGTTTAAACCTAGTTGGCTGGGCAGGAACTCCAGTGCGAGCCCTGCCTGCAGCTAGGACCTTTGCCTGGGTCTGGACCAGTGGCTTCAAAGCTTCAGGCAAGTGGCTTTTTCATGAATGTGTACCTTTATGCTGGTAGCCAATATGGAGTACAAATTATAGAAACCAAGTGACAGATATCAGGGTTCAATCTGAAGATCAGAGAAGCAAAGCAGCCAAGCAACCAGAGAGCTCTTACCTCTATCAAGGCTGGGGCAATCCTGACCTCAATGTCGCTGGATAATGAATGACAGAATGTGAGACCCTGCTCCTATCTTAGATCTGGATATGTTGCCCAATATTAGTATTTTGTAAACACTAATAACTGAATATTACTGAATATAAGGAGGAAAATACAAAATTTTTGTTACTTAGATATGGAACAATGAAGTGCTTTGGAATTCTGAGGTAGTCCATTTTGATTTATCTGATCTTCAACAAACATTAAATAAGAAAAATACCTTGCTATGCTTTACCATTTTAATATGCCACAATTCTGTGTATTCCACATATTTATAATTTAGCTATCTAAAAACTAATCTGCTTTTTAGTTTATTTTTATGTCAATGGGATGGAAATTAATTATGTAATATTAAGTATTCCTCTAATTCCTAGAGTTATTGTATTCTGTATCATTCACAAACATAACTTTAAAGTTTTAAATGTAAAACAAAGCATTATTCTAGAATTCTAGGAAACAACTGATTAAAATCACAATGTACTATTTTTAATAAAATATCAGTGGTAAAATGTAAATAAAAAAGCAAATTACTTCATTCATCATATAATTTAAGCAGTTAAAATGAATGAACTCTCCTTTGAGAAAACATCTGACTAAGAAAAATAATGGTTATGAGTTTGGGAACTGTTTAATGAACTTACTGGTTAAAATGTAGTTGTTATTTCAGAGCCCATAATTGTGTATTTTAAATTAATTGAGACTTCTTGGCTGAGAGATTTTTCTTTTCTCTTTCTCTGGTTAATATACCTAAGTATGTTACTTAGAAAGTCCTGTGGAATCCAGATAATAAGCAGGTCAGAAAGCTGGTACTCATAGTTCTGTGCTACTAACCCAGGTTATATTTTTGTTTTAGACATTCAGATGACCAATACCATGTACAATAAAATAATTGCTGAAGATCAAGTACAATTTTTCTTCAAAGAACTCAAGTTCATGAGTAATTTTCATCTTTTCACCCTTCCCGTTTAGAAAATGTGTGTGAGAGTCACTCACTGACGTGTACTCTCTCTCTCTCTCTCTCTCTCTCTCTCTCTCTCTCACACACACACACACACACACACACACACACACACACACACACACACACTCACACATATACACACAAAGTATATTATATGCAATAAACCATTGTATCAAGACAACAGGAGAAAATATTTATAGATGTATATCTTGTAGTTTTATTATTAATTCCCATACTTGGAAATAATCAACTGTCCTTTAGAGGAGAATGAATAAGTAAACTGTGAAAAAGTTATATGATAAGATGTTTTTATCTACAATCAAAAGAAATGATTTATATGCCATGTGAAGTATAGAAGACATTAAAATATATAATATCATGTAAAAGAAACCTGTTTGAGAATGCAAAATACTTTGTAAACTATATGGAATTCTTTGATTTAGAGAAGATATGAATTTTATTATTGTCGTAAAACACCACTGTACTTTTGTCTAAATGATAGAAGATACCCGATAGGGGTATTTAATGTGAACAGTGTACTTTTAGTAACAATGATATGATATGCCAGAGTCTATTCCTTAGTTATAGTCATTGTATTACAGTGGAGAAGCATGCTGTTATCAAAGTTAATGGGAGCTCTGAATTTTTCACTCAATTTTGTAATAAGCCTAAATTTGTCTTAAGGAATAAAATTTGAAAATAGTACTATAACTGTAATAATCATGATAATATTTAAATTATATTATCAAACTATATAATTCTCAAGAAGACTTTTGGTGTCTTTATTTACAAAATTACATATTCAATAACTGAAGTCCATTAATGAGTCAAATAATTCCAAAGACTTAAAATTTTGTTTTTTATTTTTCTGTAGTTATTTGGCTTCCATATCAGGATTTTACTGTGTAATATATGACAGTCTTCAACTTAGGATCCCTCAGACAATTCACTCTGAGTCTAATATTTGTGTACTATAATACCTAAGTCCATTAATTTCTCTTCTCTTAAAGTTTAAGTTAGCATGCAGTCACAATATAAACTAAGTTATTTCAATGAATAATTTCAGATATTAATAGCATGAACTATGATTTATCACTATTTATATCTACTATATCTATTATTTATCATATCACTATCTCTCTAACTTCTATTGCCCTCAAGATAACAAACTCTCTCCCTCTGTCCTCTTACCTCATCATGTTTACCAGGGCACACACATATTATATATATATATATATATATATATATATATATATATATATATATAAAATGCTTTGATTTTTAAGTGAAAAATAAGGAGATCATTGACAGTGTTCATTACAAACACCTTTACATTGTGAGTCACCTTGTTGATTGGAAGAAATTTTTTTCTAACATTTTCAATTGCCAAACTTTTATGAAATTATAATGATTAGGGTGTTCAATATACAGATACAAATGTCTAAATGGAACTAATTAAGGTATGTTAACTCATTTTCATATGTATGTAATAAATACATACTTATCAACATATACATGCATATACATATATGTATAAAAACACATAAATTCTTCATGTGAGAGAAAATATGACTTTTGTCTTTCTAAATATGCTTTTTGGCTTAACTCTATGAACAGCTAGTTGACATTTTCTTGTTAATGACATCATTCATCTTTTAGCTAACATGGCCCCACTATACATTCAATTTTATTACTTAATATGGTGGTGGATATTTAGGTTGGTTTTAAACCAACCTAAATGTCTGCTGTAAACATATTCATGCAAGTGTTTCTGAAACAGCTATATACCAAAGAGTGATATAGCTGCATCCTATGCTAAGTCTACTTTTTCTCATTTGGGGAATGTCCATATAAAACTGCAGTTAGAACACAAAAATTTAGAATATCACCAGCTTTGTACAATAGTTACTTTCCTCACGCCCTCTCGGTATTACTTGCATCTTTTCTTGAAGACAAAGTCAAACAGAGTACTAGGCACTTTCATTGAGAACTATCTGCCCAATTTATTGTCCTGTTTGTTGATTGGATTATTTATGTCTCATGTGCAATGCTTGAGTTCTTTGTATATTATACATATACACACCTTGTTATATGAATAGAGGGAAAAGATTTCCTACCTTATTGTGGACTTTACTTTCACTGGGCTAATCATCCATTTGTTGTGCAGAATTCTTTTTATTTCATGCAGTCAGTTTTCTTCTTTCTTTCCTTTCCAGAATATTACATTCATCTTGAGTTTGGACAGTTGCTTCATTTATTCTTTCAATGACATTTATTGAGTTGCTATATAACACTAGATATTAGGATAAAGCATAAACCAAAACAAAAACTGTACCTGTTAGCACACCTCGTACAAGCCCTTTGGAAGTATAAGCCTACCAATGCATAGATCTCAGTCCAAATGGTTCCAAATCAGTGAACAAAACTCTTCTGGGTTGTCATACATAAAATAAAGGAATTCACTTTTCAGACATGTAAAATTATAGTTTTTCTCCTTTACTGAGAGACTAGAGAGTGTACAAAGCATTAAAGTTGTCGTAAATAATCTGAGTGTCTGATAAAGAACATGATTCTGCTATACATGCATTGGTCTCACTCTATAAGTCAAGGATGCATGGTTAGGTGTGAACACATGGATCAGACATGGGATGCATTTGCTCAAAGTGTTAATAGACTCAGGGTATTTACATATTTGGACAATGGCAGTGTATGGTTGACTCTCATAATGTTAATTAACCTATTATAATGAATTCTAAAACATCTTCCTGGAAATGTTTAGAACTGAATTCTCTTTTTGGTTATTAAAGGCAATTAATGCATAACTGTTATGACTCACTATATAATTTTTATGTTACCTAATTTCACAAATTCCCTATGTATATAGGAAATAGCATGTCATGTACATGTATGACCATCATATTGAAGGCATATTCATCTATTATAAATTAACTTATTTTACAATTGGCATTAAAGGAAAAATATTGTACACAAACCTAAGTGTATTAAACAAGTTATTTCTTTCTATGTGCATTGTACTTTGTTGATACCACTTTAAATATGATTTCTGCATATTTTTGATATTTAGATATAATTGCATTGTTTCTATTATATAGTATATAATTATATAAATTTTTATTAGTTAGAAAATGATGAAAAATATTAGTGAGTTTTTTATTGGTGAGTGAAGGATTGAAAATTTGAAAAAATTGCTATGGGTCTATATACCTGCTCATCAGCTGCTGGAGGAAGACTTTTTGGACTAGGAACTAATTCTATGAGTATGGCAGAACATCATTAGGAATCATTTCATTGACTTTTTTTCCAGTCATACTTTGTTCTGCCCAAGTCTCTGAGTCAACCAGCTTCCAGATCCTAGTCATCTAGGCAGTGTCAGGCATGGGCTTCCTCTTGCAGTGTGCAATTCAGGTTAAACCACTCTTTGGTTGGGCACTCCCACAAATTCTGATCCATCATTGTCCTGTGAGTCTTGCAGATTGCAGGTCATAGGTTTTATAGGTGGGTTGGTATCCCATCTCATCACTAGGAGACTAGCCTGGTTACAGAGGGTGACTAGCTCAGGCTCTGTAATTCATTACTACTGGAAGTCCTCCCTAGGATTGACCTCATAGGTTCCAGGAAGTTTCCATTACTCTAGGTTTCCATATCTCCCCTAAATGCCCTCCTATTTCAGTTGTCTGTCCCTGTACCCTCTGCCTGAATCTTCCTGCCCCCTACACAATCTCTCCTGTTCCCATCCCCACCAATCGCCAGTTTACCCACAGAATCTATTATACTTCTACCCAGGAAATCCATGCATTCCCACCTATGTCTTTCCTCTTATCTAACTTCATTGGTTCTATCGATTGTGTTGTGGTTATCCTTTACTTAACAGTTTATATCCACTTACAAATAAATACATACCACATTTGCTTTCTGGGTCTTGTTTCTCTCAAACAAAATGTTGTTTTTCTATTTCTACCCATTTGCCTGCATATTAAAGGATGACAATTTTTCTAACAGCTGAGTAATAATCGATTCTATTAATATACCACACTTTTTTATCCATTCATTGGTTGAGGGGCATCTAGAATGTTTCCAGTTACTGGCTATTATGAATAAAACTTCTAGGAAAATAGCTGAGCAAAAATCCTTGTGATAGGAAGGGGCACCTATTGGGCATACACTCAAAGTGTTTTAGCTTCATATTGAAACATCAATTCTCCTGAAAAGTGGTAGGAAAAATTGTTAGAGCCAGAAAGAAAGAAGATAGCAGATAGCAGAAGAACATGATCCACAGAATCAATCAAGTCTGGCTCATAGAGATCTGAAGCAGCATCCTTATCCTGTATAGGTCTGCACCCGGCCCTCTGCATATATGCTGTGGTTCATTAGCTTGTTTTTTTACTGGACTCCTTACAATGGGAGTGAGGATGTCTCTGAGTTTTTTGCCTACTCATGGAGCCTATTTTCTCATGCTGGGTTTACTGGTCTTGTGATATGATGTCTGTGTCTGTTCTTATTGTATCTTTTTATGCTGAGTTCAGTTGCTATCACTGGGAGGTCTTCTCTTTTCTGAAAGAGAACAGAGAAGCAGTGGATCTTGAGGAGAGGGAAGGTTGGGGTGATTGGGAAGAGAGGAAGAAAGGGTGGGCATATTTACTATGTAATTTCATGAGAGAAGAATAAGTAAATTAAATAAAATAGTCTCTAAAACATACAGAAACACACACAAAGAAATGTTATTCACATTTTATAGAATATATATAAAGAGGAAAAAAGCAAATTAAATTCTTTCAAAGAAATTAAAGGTGATCTCAAAAATGTTGGGGGAGAAATGAGTAAGTCAAGGATAGTCTGTAAAACACAAAACATGTTCTGTCTGGAAACTTTGTATATTCACTCTCTTCAGTGAAAGAAACATTTTCATTTCTGTATATGAGCAATGATTTCATCATCACATATAAAAATGTACTTTTAATCTTAATATATAAGCTCATCATATGTTTAAAATATCTCATGTTTATAATGCATTTCTGCTAGATGTGTTACTAAATCCTAAGTAGCACACCATTGTAGAGGACCAGTTGATGAGAATTTGTGGGATAGAGCTAAATGTTGTCGTTCAGTCAGTGCTCACTATCTGATCTAAGTGTGGGAACTATGGTTCAGGTTTGGGAGAAGATATAGTTTTAAATTTCAAAGGACAGTATTTATTTAGCACATAGTGATTTCATAGAAAAAGTCATCAACTAAACTATTACAAGTTGGAGACTATGTGCTTGTTTGAATTATGTTTTTGTTGTTGTTGTTGTTGTTTTATAGGCTTGGTACTTTATTTTCCATTCCTTGCCCTTCATTTATTTATTTTTTATTTTTACAATTGTAATTAGTCCAATTTTAAATTAGACACAAGCTTCTTTTAATTATGTTTTCTATTGCTGTTATGAAACACTATGACCAAAAGCAAGTTGGGGAGTAAAGGGTTTATTTGGCTTACACTTCCACATCATAGTCTACCACTGAAGGAAGTCATGGCAGGAACCTGGAGGTACAGAGGCAATGGAGGGGTGCTGCTTACTGGCTTGCTCCCCTTGACTTGTTCAACCTGCTTTCTTATAGAACTCAGAATCATGATACAAAGGATGACCCCACTCATGATGGGCTGGGCCTTCCACATCAATCAGTAACTAAGAAGGTGCTCTTTAGACTTGTCTACATCCCCATCTCATGGAGGCATTTTCTAATTGGAGTTTTCTCCTCTCCAATGACTCAATCCTGTGTCAAGTTGACATAATTATCTTGCACAGTACTGTTTATTATGTTAACTGTTTAACTTTAACTTGGTTAGAAATTTTGAGCCTCTATTTGTATATGTTCATGTGGCATTAACAGAGTTGATATCTAAGTATGTCACTCTGAATTGTTTGTTACTAAGAATCTCATAGAAAAACACATCCAGAACCTATTACACTAACAAAGATTGCATTTGACTTAATATATTTTCTAATTTTTATTCATTGTTAAAAACTTCTAAAGATCAATTTTGTTGATAAAATTGTATAAAAAGCTGACCACTTGAAAACATTGTCAGATTTTTATTGTTTTCATAAAAATAACATTTTGTTTTATCTAACTATTTTATTTTGTAGTATTTTAATATTATCTCTTAGAATTCTAGTAATTTCTAATGAAAGGCAGAAAGGAAGTAGGTCTGAATGGGAAGGGAGGTAGGGAGGAATAGTCAGAGGGGAATACAAAATCATGGTATAGCATCTATTCTATAAAAGGAAAAATATTATTTTGAAATAATTATATGAACAAGTACACACACACACACACACACACACACACACACATATATATATATATATATATCATATTTACATACAAAATTTTTCAGTGTCATAAGAGTAGTTCTTAATAGCTAAATGTAAAACAAGAGGAAATTAGCAAAAAGGGATGAATAAAAAATACAAAAGTAAATCAATGCATTTGAATCTCATTTAGTATTAAAAAGAGTAAAGTATGGATACATGCTGCAACATGAATGAACCTCATAAAATATCATGATTAATAAAAGT
Organism: Cricetulus griseus; assembly: GCF_003668045.3. Lineage (NCBI taxonomy): Eukaryota > Metazoa > Chordata > Mammalia > Rodentia > Cricetidae > Cricetulus > Cricetulus griseus. The sequence continues at coordinate 300,382,971 of NC_048595.1, read as the reverse complement.
TGCCAATAAGAAAAGGTCATGTGTTACATGATTCCTTTTATATGAGATATGTAGAATAAGGGAGTCCTTAAGATGGTGGGAAAAAGCAAGAATTTCCTAAAGAATCAAAGAGGAAATACACAAGGGTTGGACTAATTATAGGGTTTCTAACAATGAGCTTCTTCCAGACGTTCTTGATAGATAGTGGTGAAGATTGTACAAGATGGGGCATATCCCAAAGTTGATAATACATTTCAAAGGTATGTATGTTAGAGTATGTAAATTATATCTTCATTAAGAAAACCGTAATTCTGTTTGTTTTATTCTCATAATTGGACTGAAATTTGAGTGAAGCCATTATTGTTTCCTGCATTATAATTTTTCTCATACCTTGAGTATTAGCTTTATGATTTATAACACTACATGCTAATTCATCACAAGCTCTCACTGTCACCAACCCAGTTCCAATCATTTCTCTTCTAGAGAAAAGTTGACTTTCTAACATTAGCCAAACTTATTTATCTTATTTATTAAGTAATATCTAAATTAACAAATAAAAAGCACATTTTCATGGAATATTATCAAGAAAGAAAAAGATAAAGGATTTTATAAATAAATAGAAAAAAATAAAAAAAAATCATCCACCATGATCATGTATGCTTCTTCCCAGAGATGCCGAGATGGTTCAACATACAAAAATCTGTCACTATAATCCACCATATAGATAAAGTTAAAGATAAAAACCATATGGTCATCTCATTAGATCTTGAAAAGCCTTCCACAAACTCCAAAACCCCTTCATGATAAAGGTCTTAAAGAGATCATGGATAACAGGAACATAACCAAACATAATAAAACAAATATAGAGAAAACCAACAACCAACATCACATTAAATGGAGAGAAAGTCAAAGTTATTCCACTAAAGTCAGGAATAAGGCAAGAATGTCCACTCACCCCCTATCTATTCAATACAGTATCAAAGTTCTAGCTAGAGCAATAAGACAGGAAAAGCAGATCAAGGGGATACAAATTGGAAAGGAAGAAGTTAAATTTTCACTATTTGAAGGTGATATGATAGTGTACATAAATGACCTCAAAAATTCTGCCAGGGAACTCTTAAAACTGATAAACATCTTCAGTAATGTTGCCAGATACAAAATCAACTCAAAAAAATCAGTACCCCTCCTATATACAAATGATAGAAGGGCTGAGAAAGACAGCAGAGAAACATCTCCCTTTACAATTGCTACAAACAACATAAAGTATCTTGGGGTAATGCTAACAAGAGAAATGAAAGACCCGTATGACAAGAACATTAAGGCTTTGAAGAAAGAAATTGAAGAAGATATCAGAAAATGGAAAGATCTCTTATGCTCTAGGATAGGGAGGATTAATATAATAAAAATGGCAATCCTACCAAAAAAAAAAAAAAAACAATCCACAGATTCAATCCAATTCCCACCAAAATCCCCAAAAAATTCTTCACAGAACTTGAAAGAACAACACTGAACTTCAGATGGAAAAACAAAACATCCAGGAAGAAGAAAACAATCTTGTATAATAAAGGAACTTCTGGAGGCATCACCAACCCTGACTTTAAGCTCTGCAATAAAAATAAAACAGCTTGGTATTAGCATAAAATATAACAGGTGGATGAATGGACTCAAGTTGAAGACCCTGATATTAATCCATACATCTATGAACACCTGATATTTGACAAAGACACTAAAATTATAGAATGGAAAAAAGAAACCATCTTCAAAAAATGGGTCTGATATAACTGGATGTCCACATGTAGAAGAATACAAATAGATCTATATCTATTGCCATGCACAGCCCTCAAGTCCAAATGAATCAAAGGCCTCAACATAAATCCAGCTACATTGAGCATCAAAGAAGAGAAAATGGGAAATACCACTGAACAGGAGAACACTTCCTAAATATAATGCCAGTAACATGGGCACTAAGAACAATAGTTAATAAGTGAGACCCCCTGAAACTGAGCAGCTTCTGAAATACAAAATGGCAGCCTATGGAATAGGAAAAGATCTTTACCAACCCCATATCTGACAGAGGACTGATCTACAAAATATGTAAAGAACTAAAAACATTAGACATCAAAATACCCAATAATCCAATTAAAAATGGGGTAGAGATCTAAACAAAGAATTTTCAACAGAAGAATCTCAAATGGTCAAAAGACACTTAAGGCATTGTTCAACATCCTTAGCCATAAGGGAACAGCAAATCCAAACAATTCTGAGGTACCATCTATCTTGCACCTATCAGAATGGCTGACATCAAAAACACCCATGACAGCTTATGTTAGATAAGATGCAAAGTAAGGAGGATATTCCTCCATTGCTGGTGGGAGTGCAAACTTGTATAGCCACTTTGGAAATGATTATGGTGGTTTCTCAGAAAATTGGTAATTAGTCTACCTTAAGACCCAGCAATATACCCCAAAGATGCATACACCCAAAAGATTCACTCTCATACCAAAAGGACATTAGCTCAACTGTTTTCATTGCAGCATTATTTGTAATAGCAAGAAACTAGAAACAACCTAGATGCCCCTCACCTGAAGAATGGATAAAGGAAAGTAATTACATTATCACAATTGAGCATTACTCACTGATTTCAAAATAAGCAAAAACAAACAAACAAAAAAAAAACAAGAAAATGACATCCTGACATTTGCAGACAAAGGGATGGAACTAGAAAAACAAAAACGTGCTAAGTGAAGTAACCCAGACCCAGAAAGACAAACACGGTATATACTCACTCACAAGAGGATAATATATCCCTCTGTGAAAGGGAAATAAACAAGATCTAATGGGAAAATTGGGAGCTTAGTGGGCAGTGGGGTGCAGAAGAAGGGGAGGAGGAAGGGAGAAGATGAGGGGGGAGGCAAACATGAGGGAACCTGATGGGCATGATGGGGGAGGGACTGAGAAGGGGAGCAAGGAAAGAGATATCTTGATTGAGGAAGCCATTATGGTGTTATCGAAAAACTTAAAACTAAGTAAATTCCCAGGAATACACAAGAATGACTCCAGCAAAGATGCTAAACAATACTGGAGAGAGTGCATGAGATGTCCTTCCCCTGTAATCAGATTGATATTACCTGAATCATCATCATAGAACCTTCATCTAGCAACTGATGGAGGCAGATGTAGAGATCCATAGCTAAGCACTGAGCTGAGCTCCCAGAGTACAGTCAAAGAGAGGGAAGAGCGATAATATGAGTAAAGGAATCAAGCCATTTTGGGGATACCTACAGAGATAGCTGACCTGAGCTCATGGGAGCTCACTGACTAGGAACTGACATATGGGGAACCTGCATGGGACTGAACTGGGTCCTGTGAATATTAGTTACAGGTATGTGGCTTGAGTAGTCTGGGCTCAGGATTTAATCCTAGTGCTTGAACTGGCTTTTTGGAACCAATTCTCTTTGGAGGGATACCTTCCTCAGCCTAGATGTAGAGGTGTGGGAGCTTGGTCCTGCCAGACTTTGTTGACTGCCCATGGAAGCCTTACCTTTTCTGAAGAGAAGATGGGGTGGGGTGGGGGGACAGTGGGGGAAGCAGGATGAGGGAAGGGAGTGGGAACTTGGATTGGTATATAAAATGAGAAAAGATAAAATAAAAGAAATGTTAAATTAAAAAATAGAAAAACTACTGGAAAATACAATAAAATGACATTATTAAATCACCATGGTATAGAAAGTTTACTTCTAAGTTTTTCATGGAAACAATTTCCAAAATTATTTAAACTTACCTTATATTAACAAAAACTGTGATATAATGATTCCATATTAAAAATGCAATCGATCACTACACATATATTTTCCAAGATTTTTCTGTACCAGTTTCCTAGAGCTCTGCCTCACTAAAATGTTGCAAAATTGCCACTAGAGAGAAGCTTAAAAGTCTGACAATTTTAACCTAAAATTGATGATCCCAGAAAGAACATCATGAAATGATATAATCTAAAATGACATATATATAAAGAATCTCTGTCTTTCTAGCTATACGTCAATCTTTCTGACTTAGGGTTTCTATTGACACGAAGAGACACCATGACAATGGCAATTCTTATCAAGGAAAACATTTAATTGGGGCTGTCTTAAAGTTCATTGGTTTAGTTCATTATCATCATGGGTGGAAGCATGGTGACATGCAGGCAGACATGAAGTTAGAGAGGTAGTTAAGAGTTCTACACCTGGTTCAGCAGACAGGAGGAAGAGACAGTCACAGAAGGCCTCGCTTGAGCATTTGAGACATCAAAACCTGCCGCTCCCATGAGTGAGACATTTCCGCCAATAAAACCACCCTTCCTAATGATGTCACTCCCTAAGACCAGGCACTCAAATACATGGGTCTATGAAGATCATTCCTACTCAAGCCACCATACTGTCTCTGTGATTTCTTACCCTTTCCTGTGCAATCCCTGTGTTTCTGAAATTTTCATTTCCTTTAATCTTTTTTTGGTTACTTTTTTAAATTTTAATTTTTATAATTGTAATTAGACAAATTTTAACCAGGAACAAGCTTCTTTTACATGACATTCCAAGTTCCCTCTCACTCCTATCTTCCCCTGACCCTGCTCCCAACCCCTTTCTTCTCCCCAGGGAGGGTGAGGCCTTACATGGGGGATCTTCAAAGTCTGTCAAATCATTTGGAGCAGGGCCTAGGCCCTCCCCCATGTGTCTAGGCTGAGAAGAGTATCCCTCTATGTGGAGTGTATTCCCAAAGTCCATTCTTATACTAGGCATAAATACTGATCCAGTGGAGTCATAGATTACCCAGACTGCCTAACTGTCACCCAGGTTCAAGGGGTCTGAATCAGTCCTATGCTGGTTTCCTACCTATCAGCCGGGGTCCAGGAGCAAATGCTTATTCAGGTCAGCTGTTTCAGTGGGTTTCTCCAGACTGGTCTTGACCCCTTTGGTCATCACTCCTCCCTCTTTGCAACTGTATTCCAGAGTTCAGCTCACTGTTTAGCTATGGGTGTCTGCTTCTGCTTCTGTCAGATCCTGGATGAAGGCTCTAGGATGTCATATAAGGTAGTCATCAATCTCATTATTGCAGAAGTGCATTTAAGGTAGCCTCTCAGTCATTGCTTAGATTGTTAGTTGGGGTCAAACTTGTAGATCTCTAGACATTTCCCTAGTGCCAGATTTCTTCTTAGACCTTTATTGGATCCTTGTATTATGGTATCCCCTTTCTTGGTTTCCTCTATTCTTCCCCTGACTAAATCACAACATCTCCTGAGTTAATTGGGACCATGGGATTGGGGAGATGGAGCTAGGAGAAAGAGAAGAGGAGGACATTTCCATTAATCTTATTTTTTACTTTTCACCAATACTTACCTATTTCATGCATTCATATTATGAGGTTTTATAAAGTTTCTTCCCTATTAACTCTTCTCTGTTTCCTCTGCTACCTACCCTATCACAATGCTCTCTCAATTATATGTGTTCTTTATAAAAAAACTCCACTGAGTATAGCTAATGTTCCCAGTTTGTATATCTGTGTAGGCACATCTCCTAAAGTCTGTGCAGCTTTGAAGAGGCTGCATCCCTGGAGAAAACTGTCCTCTTTCAGGCACTATCCATTGTCAATAATGACTCACTTTACAGGAAGAAGAGATTCTTAACCAACTTCCTTTATGCTTAGAATTTTCTGGATTGTCCCTGGGCAAGACTTGTAGATGAAAATCAGAGACTCCGTGAGTTCAAATGAGCTCTATTGTGTCTAGAAAACACTGTTTAGGTTTGACCATCTGACTCTTACAATCTTTCTTTGCCCTCTTACAAATGACAACAAATTCATTTGTGAATGGAATACCAAGTGGTCCTTGGAGTCATGAAGGAAAACCTGTAGACCACATGGAAAAAAATATGGGTAGCAGCAAATCTTCTTACATAGCTATCCCCTCTCATGTAAATCATTCATCACTGTTGAGCAAAGTCAGCTATGCTAGTGTGTGTGTGTGTGTGTGTGTGTGTGTGTGTGTGTGTGTGTGTGTGTTAGTATGTACTCATTTGCATTTATTTAGTATTGTGTACACATGAGCCATAGAAAGCCCGATTTTGGAGGTTAGAAGTCAACTTATTAGAATTTCTCTTTCCATTATGTAGGTTCTAGAAGTGGAACTTTCATAGTTAGGCACTGAGCCATCTTTATAGCCCACTAAATATATTCTTAAGAGAAAATGTTAATCTATTTTCATGTTCATTATCAGATACTTTAAAAACTTACAATAAATGAATACAAACTTTTTTCACAAACCAAAAAAAAAACAAAAAAACCAAAACTCTATTTTCAAATGAGTCAAAAAGAAGAAAGAGAGGAAGAGGGAGGAGAGAGAAAGGAAGGAAGAAAGGTAGAAAAGGAGGGAGGGAGGAAAGGAAGAAGAAAGAAAGGGAGGAAGGAAGGAAGGAAGGAAGGAAGGAAGGAAGGAAGGAAGGAAGGAAGAAAATTAGCAGCAGGAAGCAAAGTAAGTAATAAGAAAGAAGTCAACAAAATTTCAGAAAATTGCCAGAAACAAATAGAATAAATTTGAAAAAACGATCCATTCAAATGTCGGCCTAATGTTTTAAAACAAAAATTTAGTTAGTATTATTTCTACTAATTGAAACACATTTACTTTGTTGCATTATTTCAAAGTGTATTTTAAATGATTTTCCATTATACTAAATTATTTACAAATTAAGAACTTATTCAATATTCTTTTGTGTGTTCAAGTCAGACGGTGATTTTAATACCCTATGTTTTTTGGTTTGAGCTGGCAGCCAGCAGTTGAAATTGACATGTGAGAGTTCTAAGTCCCAGATGCTAGCTGCCAACTGCCTTTTTGTTCTTGTTTCCTTGGAAACGGAGGATAGCTTCATGGAAACAAGGTAAGTACAACTTTTAAAGCAGAGAAGTGGAATGCTCCTTTGTTGTGTTTGGCTCATTGGCTGAGACTGCTAAGTGCAACTTCCCAAAGTGGAGTGAAGTTGGGTTACTGTTGCTGCACAAGCTGCTTACAGCAAAATACTGCTGCATGGATAGGGAGCAATCACACTTCAGTTTATTGTGGAGCCCAAGTACAAACAAATATCAAGATGTAAATGTGAAAGAATCAAAACTTTCATCAAGCAAAAATCTACTCAGGCCCATGACAGCTAACACATCTTTCAAGATGCTTTTAAGCCTTCAGTATCACCAAAGAGGCTATTATGGGGTGATTGCCTAGGTCAGAAGTTCTCTCATATGACTTACATTCAGTTCGTGACACTGGATCCCCTGTAGTAATTTTCCACGGTTGGGGATACATGGAGGTAAAGAGCAGGGATATAAAGAAGAAATAAAAAAAAAAAAAACCTACAGTATTTTTGCAAAGCTCTTCCTAGTCTTCTGATTTACTGCTTGTCCCTTCTGACCCTATACTACCACCTAATTTTAGGGAAGACACCTCTGAGAAAATAGCGACAGAAAATGTGAGATCCAGTCAAATCGAAGAAGCCCATGTTTCCCAAGCCACAATATATTTCCCTTTGACCCATATTACTAACTACCATATTTGTGACCATCACAGGACTCTTTATAAGATATAAAATTTATAAAATTTTTATGAATCCCCTTTAAAATAATAAATTCAATTTGCCCAGGATCTGAACAAAATTTGAAATACAAAAAAAAAAAAAAAACTAGAAGATATAACTTGATTGTTTTAAAAGATTTTCACTTAACTGGTGGTAGGTAATATTTGTGTTTGACCTTAGTGTAATTAAGAGAATCTACTCAGAAAAGAAAAATTAGCCTTCTAAGTGACAAACTGTATTGTGTAGAGACTCTGTAGTCAATGGATTTCAAGCCAAAAGGCTGTAAATGCCCATGAGGACATCTATTACCTATTTAAATGACTTTAAAACATATTTTCATTAAAAAGTGGAATTACTTGCATCTTGGTAAATTCTCAGGCTTATTTGATATTCAAAAAAACTTTCTGCTTAAAATTATGATAAAACCCAGAACTTTAAAGGCAATTCCTATTTCCGTGAATGAAAGAGCAATGATTAAATGTTAGATTCCTTCCTTGGTGTTCTGTCTCAACCTCCATGTTTTCCATCACACTACATATGGTTCAATTGTTTACAGATTACAAAAAAGGTGCTCAGATGTTAAAACAAGATGTTTTCTTCACTTTCAAATGGCAGGCTGACTGCCAATTTTTACAATTAGTAATTCTGTGCAAAGGGAGGAAAAGAAGTTTAATTATCACAATTTCTTGTGTTTGGACATTACTCTGTGATGGGCTATCAACATTATAACTGACAGGAATGGACTCTGGTACACCATGTTGTAGAATGACTCTTGGGAAAGCTGCTTTTTGCAAAGGTGAAGGGGTGGTAAAACAGGACAAAGCATCCTCACCAGAAATAGGTATCAAAACATGAAGGAAGAAAGCCCCCTGTTAATGATGTCATTTCCCTGTGGCACCATCTGGCAGGCAGAATTTTGCAGTGTGAAACAAGAGCATTGCATACACCATGAGTGCTCCTGTCTATGGCCAACTGACTCTCTGAAAATCATTCTGATGGAGGCAAAGTGATCACAGCAGGGCAAGAGCAGGAAATAGAAAGATTCCTGTTCAGGTATCAAATCCCTTGGAGTGCATGGGCTCAAAATTGGTATATTTATTGTTTAGAGGAACTGTTCAGGCTTGCATTAAATTATAATAAGATTGCTACTAATTATTTGAAGAGAACAAATTAATTTATTTAATGCACTTAGAATTCTATATAATGTATGTGAAACTTCTAATGAAAACTTAACTAATTTCAATATGACAGTTGATTTCTATATTACCCATAGAAGCAGAATAAGGAGTAGTTCCAGGCTAGAACACCACTGCAGGTGAAAAGAGAGAATTCAGTGACCAGGTAAATAATTTCATCCAATTTTATTTGTTATAATGAAATTCTTCATTGAGTATCAGAATGTTAAAAATTATTGGAGTTAGGGAAGGTAGATATTTGGAGACAAGTTGTGCTAATACAACTCTGAGAGTTTTCTTTTTCTCTTCCTGTTTTGTCTATCATGGGTTTTTTATTTTTCCATATAAAGTTGAGTATTGTTCTTTCAATATCCGTGAAAAACTGTGTTGGGATTTTGACGCGGATTGCGATGAATTCGTAGACTGCTTTTGGCAGGATTGCCATTTTTACTATGTTAATTCTACCTATCCAAGAGCACGGGAGATCTTTCCATTATCTGGTATCTTCTTTAATTTCTTTCTTTAAAGTCTCAAAGTTCTTATTGTACAGGTCTTTCACTTTTTTGGTTAGTATTACCCCAAGATATTTTATGTTGCATGTGGATATTGTGAAAGGTGATGTTTCCCTGATTTCTTTCTCATTGGATTTATCATCTGTATATAGTAGGGCTACTGATTTTTTGAGTTAATTTTGTATCCTACTACCTTGCTGAAGGTGTTTTCAGCCTTAGGAGTTCCCTGGTAGAGTTTTTTGGGTCACTAATGTAGACTTTCATGTCGTCTGCAAATAGTGAAATTTGACTTCATCCTTTCCAATTTGTATCATTTTGATTCCCTTTTCTTGTCTTATTGCGCTAGTCAGAACTTCAAGTACAATATTGAAGAGATATGGAGAGAGTGGACAGCCTTGTCTTGTTCCTGATTTTAGAGGAAACACTTTGAGTTTCTCTCTATCTAGTTTGATGTTGGCTATTGGTTTGGTGTATATTGAGTTTATCATGTTTAGGTATGTTCCTGTTATTCCTATTCTCTCCAAGATCTTTATCATGAAGGGATGTTGAATTTTGTCAAAGGCTAAAAATATGGAACACTTAACGAATTTTCGTGTCATCCTTGCGCAGGTGCCATGCTAATCTTCTCTGTATCGTTCCAATTTTAGTATATGTGCTGCCGAAGCGAGCACGTTTTTATTCTTTTACAACTCAAAATCCGCAGTTTTTATGAGATGAATAATTATTGAATATATTAAGTAGTGATATAAATTTACCAACAATGAATTATTATGCATTCCATTTAATCAAATTTTCTTTTACAGTATAGTGATAAGGTTGAAAACCAAACCAAGCAAGTACTCTATCACTGAGCTTCTTATCCAGATCTAAAAAATCATAGTTATTTTGATGAGAAAATCATAGCATACTGAGAAACACTGGATTACTTCTTGTGCATTTCTTATTAAAAACTTCTTTCACCATCTCAAAGAGAGAACAAATCTCAAAAGAAAATGTCTATGTGTATATCAAAACCTATGTTTTGCAGTTACCTTTAGAAGAAAAGAAACTTGGACATTTAACTGATGACTAGTAGATAAAATTTTGATTCCCCTCACTTGCCCTCCTCCATCACCCAATATTTATTCAACTGAAATACCTCTCTACTGCAAAACTCAGAAGCTAAGGTGATTTGCCAGAGTGATGAAAATTTGTACCCCAGAACAGATAATAGCAACAGTTGTGTATAGAAGAAACAGAAACTCACTTTGTGAGTATTCTTGTTCAAGACAGGCTACAACACTGGATGAAAACTATAGTAAGCTTAGAAGTAAGAACAAAAATAATGTTAAGAGAAATATTAGTTGGGCTAGAAAGAAGAAAATATGTATGTGAAATAGAAATTGTGACTTTTATGCTGTTGATTATGTCAACCTTATCTCTTAAAGCATAGAATGATGTGCATGGATTTTCACTCACGAATAATATCAATATATAACCACTCCTAGGCTACAACTATTTGTCAACTAATAAGTTGTGTTTTCATTTAGCTATGTCAAATACTGAAGCTATATTCTGTTAAAAGAAAGCATAACATAAATGACATAAAATTATATATAAAAATTCTGTCATAATATATAACCCATCTTTCTGAATATCTCAAAATATCTTTTTTAATTTTAGAATAAAAATTTTAAATGTGTCTGTTTTGGTTTTCTTACTGACTGCCCTCAAAATTGAGAGAATCACTGGTTTTTCCATCTCACAAAATGAAGCACTTCATAATTGCTTCTAAGAAGTTCTACAAGCACACACAATAAATTTACGAAACTCATAGAACATGATACAGATATACTCAAGGCAGAAATACATCATCAGATTCATATAAACTGGTACACTATAGTAGCACCCTTTAAGTATCCATATATAGAGATTTTTCTAGTAGGAATAATATAGTATCCAGGTTATTAAAATAATGAAGTTTCTGTGTTTCTATGCATTCTCAAAGTGAACTAGTTAAAATAAATTTTACAAACTGATAATTATAACCAAATTAAAATCAGTTTTGTAAAATGTGAAAAGGTATTGACAAGTCCTTTTCTGGCCAAGCATCAGTTTTAGTTAGGCTTCCTAAAAATATTGTCTATTTTTACAATATTGTGTATTCTTGAACAACACCATTGATTCTAACTAACTTGATACAAAACTTTTAGGTAGTTGTTGAAATAATCATTAGACATTATTTCATTGACATTATTTTTTCTTTTCCCAGTCATATTTAGTTCTATACTGGGTCTCTGGTCCATCAAGTCTCTGGGTCCTGGTGTTCTATGCAGTATTAGGGGTAGATTCACTCTCCTGGCATGGTTCTCAGGCTAGACCAGTCATTTGTTGGTTACACACACAATCTATATGGCACCCTACTGCAGCATATCCCATAGTCCAGAAAGACTAGGTTGAAGGTTATGTGGCTGGGTGCCTGTCCCAACCCTGTAACTGGAAGTTTTGCTTGGTCACAGGTGGTGACCAGATCAGACCACATATCCCTTTTGCTAGGAGTCTTAACTGAGGTTAATCTTGTAGATTCCTGGGTGTTTTTCCTGCACCAGATTGTACCTCACCCTGAAATAATGCCCTTTCCAGTGAGTTCTTTTATTACTCTTCCTTCCACACTACCCCCACCTGATACCTCATGTTCACATACCACCTACCCACCCTCTAGCCATGAAATGTCTTCCATTTTGTCTTCCCAGGATGAGCCATGGGTTCTGCCTTGAGTTCTCTATCCTCCTGTTACCTATCCTCTCTGGGTCTGTGGATTGTATCATGTTTATCATTTATGGCTAAAATCCACTTTTACCTGACTACATACCATGTTTTTCTTTCTCTGTCCTGGTTACTTCAATGAGGATGATTTTTTTTCCTAGTTCCATCCACATTAGAATTTTCTGGTGTCATTGTGTTTTAGCAACTGAGTAATATTGCATCATGTAAATAAATGTATCACATTTTCCTTATACATTCTTTGGTTGAGGGGCATCTAGGTTGTTTACACATTCTGGCTCTTATCAATAAAGCTGTAATGAACAAAGATAAGCAAGTGTCCTAGTGGTATGATTGATCATTCTTTAGATATATACCTAAGAGTGGTTTCATTGGAGCTTGAGGTAAATAAATTCGTAATTATCTGACAATTTCTGCCATGACAATTTCTGGAGCTTCTTGCACAAGTTTTCACTCCCACCAGCAATGGAGGAGTGTTTCCTTTCCTCTATATCCTTTCCATATGAGCTGTCACTTGTGCTTTTGATTGTTGCCATTCTGGCAGATGTAAGGTGTATATGCATTTCCTGGATTACTAAGGATGTTGGATTTTTTTTTCAGTGCTGTAGAGCAAGTTGAGATTATTCTGTTGAGAGTTCAGATCCAAACACCATTTTTCAAGTGGATTGCTTGAGTTTTTCATATGTAGTTTATTGAATTCTTTACATACTTTGGAAATTAGCCCTCTTTCAAGTATAGAGATTGTGAAGATCTTTCCCCATTTTTAGGCTGCCATTTTGTCCTGTTGACAGTATCATTTGCTTTACAGAAGCTTTTCTGCATCATGATGACTCATTTATTAATTGTCATGCTTAGTGTCTGCATTCCTCGTATTCTATTCAGGAAGTTGGGTCCTGTTCCAGTGAGTTCAAGGATAGCCCCCACTTTCTTTTCTGTAAGGTGCAGTGTATCTGGATTTATGTTGAAGTCCTTGATCCACTTTGACTTGAGTTTTGTGCAGGCTGATAGATAAGGATTAATTTGCATTCTTCTACATGCTGACATTCAGTTACATCAGCACCATTTGTTGAAGATGCTTTCTTTTTTAGAGTATAATTTTGACTTCTTTGTTGAAAATCTGGTGTCCATATGTTTGGGGACTTACATTGGGGTCTTTTAAACAATTCCATTGATCCACCTGTCTGTTTTTATGCCAATACCATGCTTTTTTAAATTTCTGTATCTCTATAGTAGTGTTTGAAATCAGGGATGATGATTCCACAGAAGATTCTCTTATTGTACAGGATTGTTTTAGGTATCATTTTTATCCATATAAAGTTGAGTATTGTTCTTTCAAGGTCTATAAGGAATTGTGTTGGGATGTGATAGGGATTGAGATGAAGCTGTAGACTGCTTTTGGTAAGATGGCCATTTTTACTACATTAATCCTACCAATCTATGAGCCTGGGAGATCTTTCCTTCTTCTAATATCTTCTTCAATTTCTTTCTTCAAAGACTTGAAGTTCCTGTCATTTGGTCATTCACTTGCTTGTTTAGAGATACTCCAAGATATTTAATATTATATGTACCTGTTGTGAAGGGTATTGATTCCCCAATTTATTTCTCAGCTATTTGTCATTTATATATAGGAGGGTTACTGAATTTTTTTAATTTTTCCTGTGTGCAACCACTAATCCAAAAAGTTCATTAACTGTAGGAGTCCTTGGCAGAATTTTTGTGGTCATTTATGTATACAAATGTCTATTATTCAAATAATATCACTTTGCCTTCTTCCTTTCCATTTTTTATCCCCCAATCTCCCTTAGTTGTCTTATTGCTCCTTTATCTCACAAGAGCACAACAGAACCTGCCCGATTAACTACAAGGAAAGGAGACAGCGTCAACACAAACCTCAGGAGTTACTAATGACCTCTTGGTGCCTGTTCTCCCCTAATCCCACTTTACATTAATGTTCTCACATTTTTGATGGCTTTTATGGCTTGTACCCCATGGAGATGGGGTCTAGCCACCTGATAATGTAAATGGGGGAGTTATCATATTTCCATCCTTGCCACAGACTTGTAATTTCATGGCCTAAACTGGTGAAAAGTATGAGTCTTTCTTTAATTTGAACATGTTTAGGGGGCAGCAAGCTGGCTCAGGTGATAAAGGAACCTGGATCAATCCTAATGACATAAGTTTTATCTCTGGAATTGAATCTTGTAAGTAATCCTTCAATCTTTACCTACATACTATGCCATTTAAAGAAACACACATACATTAAACAAATTTAAAAACCTAAACAAAGTAGAAATTCTTAGGATATTGATGAAAAATAAAAAATAAAATTAGTACTTTGGATCTCCAGCTCCTTTCAGGTTTTTTTTTTTTTTTTTTTCCTGCAACACACTTCTCTCTCTTGGGCTGGTTTCACTCAAAATATCTTGGCAACTATCCTACTGTTCATGTATCTCCTTCGTCTTAGGGTCTCCAACACAATCCAAGCATCTCCTTCACACATTCTTGAAATGGCCTCTCTGGTCTCCATATAAAGATACTACTTAAACATGCCTGGCCCTAATGGCTTTTCTTAGCATGGGAGAGGGATCCCACAACCCCTTTCTTGTATTCTTTACTCAAAAGACAGAACCATGTGGATAAAGATGCAAAGTTCTGCTGGCTGATTGGGCTAAAACAATAGCCCCTCATTCGATTATATTTACATCAGCTTTCTGATGTTAACAGTTCGCTTTGCTGTGTAACTTGACTTTGATGATTGGTGTTTTGCACTAAGGTTACCATTCCTTTTATTTCATTTTATTTCAAGGCTTTTCTTTAAACTTATTATCTCTTTAAGCAGTGATCTTGGCTCCAATAAAACATTTCCTGGTGCTCCTTTTCTTCTCAAACTGTACATTTTACAATTTTCCCTCCTCATGTTCACTGAAGACCTACATAAGATTCATTACTGGTAACAGCATGACACAGTAATACTGTATGCTCTTAAAATATTTCTGTAATGTCATTAACCCAAAACTGTTTAATTTAGCCTTAGGTAAATTTTTGGGACAAGGACAAAAAAGGAGCCACATTCTTTGCCAAAATATAAGTATAAAAATGTCTAATATACTTCCCTTCTGCAAACACTTGAACTGGGTCCTTACTGTCCACATCACCTTCAGCAAAAGTTCATTCTTCTACTAGGAAGGCTCAGTAAATCTTACTTAAAGTGTTCAACTTCTTTTCCAGTCCAGTGTCTACATTCTGCCAACAAATAGCATAGTCAGGCTTATCATAGCAACATGCCAAACACTGGTACCAACTTTGGTCTTAGTCACTGTTTTACTGATGAATAGACAACTTTATAAAATAAAGCATTTAATTCGAGGATTGGTTATATTTTCGAAGGGTTTAGAAGGTTAGTCCATTGCTATCATGGCAAGGAGCATGGAGGCACACATGGCAGGCATAGTACTAGAGAACTAGCTGAGAGCTGCCTCCTGATCTCCAGGCAGAGAGTTAGAAAGAGAGAGAGATCTCACATTTTGTAGTATCATGAGTAAAATTGTCACAAAATAACCATATACAGGATTTTATATGAACATATTTTATTTCCTTGGGATAAATATTAAAAATATATTTGAAATTAAGAAATCAATTAAAATACTGTGTGATTATATAAAAAGAAATTTTAGAGTCCCTATGGAAAAAATTAACTGTAACATAAGCATATAAAACACTTTCTTACATAAAAATATATGTTGCTTTTGAATTCTGAAGCATGTGTGTTTAATTTTCTTAAATATGCGCTATTTACCTTACATTGTAAATAACTGAAAACAGCTATAGTGACAATTAATTCTTCAAAATTTGAGTAATAAAATATGTTGAACTTTGCAATATCAAATATTTTATAACAGTTGGAAAAATGTAAAATCCTTACTATTATTTTTGTCTCCTTTTTTAATTAAAAAATCAAATCTATGCTTTTTCCAAAATTGCTATATTTTCTGTGAGTCTATTATTTACTGTTCACATGGCATGAAGTACATAACTTCTAAACTCATTACCACATACTATGTCTTGTATTTATTCAACTGTTTTAAAGGGATAAAATTGTGATCACACACAGACACAATACAAAAATGAAAAATTCTATGTACTAATTATTTGCCATGTATTATAAAATACTGTTTTATTTTCTGTTGTTGTTGAACAAATTCTGCATTAGTTCCACACACAATTATTATTATTATTATTATTATTATTATTATTATTATTATTATCATCATTGTGTGTTTTAAGTTACCTGTCAGTCAAGGCTTTATTAATTATGTAACATTTTTCCCTATAGAATGTATGTGATATTTCCAAATGTTATACAGCTTTGTTTTCTTATTCACTGAAAGGAATGAGGACACTCACTGTACTTCCCTCTACCTCAAAGTATTATTTGAATTCTTATTTTCCATTATTTCTCATCCAACATAAAAATTACATACTTTGTCTACTAATTTTGGAAGGTAACATATGCCTTTGATTTTACACATTGTTTCACTTCTTTGTCCCACTTTTACTTGAGCTTCTCTTATTTTAATTTGTTTTCAAAATTATAAAAACTTCATTCTGAAAATTATTTTATTATCTCTCTCCTCTTGTTAATCACCAGGCTTTTTCACATGCATGAATTATAGTCACAAACTCCAGTCTGTATCCACCTATATTGCTTTATCTGCATAAAATATATGTACCATTGTCTTACAGACAATATGGCAACTACAATTTGATCAGAGCAGTTCACTGTTCAGTAATCATAGTATGTCCCTACTCTCATAGTTTCTGTTACTACTGCCAACTTTTGTTACCAGTCTCATATGAGAAAGTTGTATTTCTTCTCAATATCTTTCAGAAAAGTTTCTAGTTTTGTTTCTAATAAATATTAAAGATTAACTTTCTTCTTTATTTATTTCTAAATCTCTTCTTCTCTGAAGAATGAATAAGCTAGGACAGATAAGATGTTATTCAAGAGAAAGGTTTAATTAAGTCTATGTTCTCAGACCATGCAGTAGCACCTCAGCAGGAGTCAAGAACTGAAAGGGATAATGACGCCTGATTCATTATATTCTGCCTTACATCCTAGAGTATTTCCAAATATAAAAGAAAGCATCCACATCCAGCACCAAGAAATGCCACCATTTCTGGTATTAGAGACTATATTTACATCCCTCCAAAATAAAAATAACTAATACCTGCAAATTTTTCCTCATGGAAATAAAATGTTTTCACAGAACAAACTAGTTGGAGGATAGAAAAGTTTAGGTAAGGAAGACTTCTATACACTTGATATAAAAAAGTAGAGAATTTTAGATCATAGATATGTCTTTACTGCTTTCAACACTCTTTGATTTGAATATTTATGAAGATGAATCTTGACTTAACAAGTCAGTTGGAAACAATGCTTTTCAATCTTCTGGGTCACATTGATGGCAAGGCTGACACAGCTTATGGAGCTAAATGTGGGTGCAAGGGATATCAGCTCTAATGTGGCATGTTTGTAAAAAAAAAAATTGTATTTTTACCAATAGGACAATTCAGAACCATTTTCTTTAGTTTGAAAACTGAAGCCACCAAAATTCCTTATCATAAGTAAAAGAAGAAATCCACAGCTTTGGCTGTACACAATGGCTACATACAATCTCATTTTCATTTCACAGCATAACTATAAATCTTTGAGGCTATGATACACAAAATCCTGTTCTATGACAATGACCTTTTGGCCTTGTCTTTCTCCTCTACTCACATCTTACTTTTACATATCCCCCAACATAATAAGCCTGCCACCACTAATGTTATAAAGTAGTAATTGTTCCTAATTGGTAGGGAGGCGACAGACCATTCTGGTAATGTTGTGAAACTGTAAGAAAGGGGGAGTGAGAACATTCACAGGCCCAGCAGTAATTATCCACTAATTTGGCCTGTTTGTGTGGGGACAGCTCATTATAGCCCTTAAGAAACCTCAGAATAAAGAAGGAAAGTAGGTAGGAGGCAAGGTTAAATAATTAGTGTTCCACAGATTTTTTTTTTAGATTCAAAGACTAAGATTAAGGGTGGCAAATGTGACCAGAGTAACAATGAACAAATGGTAGAATGTTTGGAACAACTGAGTTTTATGATTTTGTCTGAGAAGAAGTAAGTTGATGTATTGAGGCATAAAAATAACATCATTCCAATTTTATTAACACTTCCAATTATTCTGAATATCATCCCCCATTTTTATTTTATAGTGCAAACTTCATCCTTAACAAAACAGTTATTCTCATGAGCCCCCACAAGATTTTCAAAAAGTAATGAACAATGTGTTTTCTTACTCTTTTATCTTTAGAGTTTATAAATATATTTGGGGCTTAAAACATTTAGGCACCATGCACAGTGAGCAAAATGCCAGTTTTAAAATAAATAAATATTCAACTATTGCTATGTGATGAGCTCCAGTTTTTCCATTTCTCACACATATATCTCTTTTATTTGTGTTCAAATTTTCAAACATATTTATGACAATTTGATAAAGAGTTTTTAATGAATATCTTAAAGATTTTTAAACTTCCCCATACAAAGTATTTGGATCTACCAACATGATTGATATTAAACTGTTTTGTTTTCTTTTTCTAGTTCCCTGCAAATAAAATAAGAGAATTGAGAATTTTTCAGTTAAATGATTTGTATAATTTAAATTTCTCAGAAAATACATACATATGCTTTAAGTGTATGTCAAAACTAGGCTGTAAACCTAAAATTTCTGAGAAAAATTTGGCCTGAACAAGGGAGAGCACATCGACCCCAGATGCTGTCTAAGAGGCAGTACAAGAAGACTGATCCAGCCCCCTGAACATAGATGCCAATAAGGAGGCCTCTGCACTCCAGGGAGCCTCTGGAAGTGGATTAGCAGTTTTTCCCTGGTGTAAGAAGGGATTTTGAGAGCCCATCCCATGTGAAGGGATACACTCTGGCCCTGGACACATGGAGAAGGGCCCAGGCCCAGCACAGGAAGATTTGGTGGACTTTGCAGAGCCCCCGTTGAGGGCCCTACCCTGCCTGGGGAGTGGTGGGTGGATGGGGTGGGGGGTAGGTTGGGGGTGGGGAGGAGGGATGGGGGTGAGGGGAGGGAGAGGAGAGGGAGAAGGGACTTACATGTGAAACAAGCTTGTTCCCTAACTTGAATTAATAAAAATAAAATTAAATTAAAAAAATAAAATAAAATAAAAAAGGGGTTCTGGGAACTAAGCCTATGTCCTCTGTGATTCATAAATTTTCTTAGTTTAATATATATAATATTTATATATATTTTTTTACACATTTTTAGAAGGTGTCTTATTTTACATATCCATTCCCCCATCCCCTCACCCACCCATCCTCCCTTCCTCCCCACCCCCAACCCAGCTCCCCACCCACTCCCCAAGGATAGTGAGGGCAATCAAAGTCCTTCACATCTTTTCGGGGAGGGCCTAGGCCCTCTTTTGTGTATCTGGGCTACAGTACTATCCCTCCATAGGAAATGGGTGCCCAATGACCATTTGTGCACTAGGGATGGACATTGGTTCCACTAAAATGGAAGTTATAGGTCATTTTGTCAAATCAAGATCCATGAATTGATTAATCCTCGATAATTAGTTAGGTTTATATTACTAAGCAAAATTTACCTTTTGTTATGAGAACCTCATGTCTAATTAAATAGTTACTACTTACTGCTAAGATTTGAGGGTCACTGATGAATCTTTAGTGATCTATTGACATGTTGGTCACTGTGTTCATAGCTGTAACTACCTCATAGGACTATTGATTCTTTCCCATCCTTAGAAGCTTTTCTAACACCTTCAAGTACAAGAAAAACAGATCTCAGAGAAGAGGATTTCATGTCACAACCAGCTCAGATTTTCCAGGTCCTTGTCTAAAGTGTATGGTGTTGTAAGAAATAAAGATTTGCCTTCAACCCCTGAGAAATAATGGAAAGCAATAGCAATAGTGTATATTGCTTAGGGAATCTCTTGTACTCCCCTGAACAACCCCTTGGGTATTTTTTTTTTTTTTTTTTTAGATATTGTTTGGGTCCTGGGGATACACTGTCAGCCAGGTAAGGAAATGGCATTTGAATACAAATGGGCATACACACACATACATACACACACACACACACACCACACATACACACACACACACACACACACACACACACACAACTATATATATATATATATATATTATTTTTATTTACTTGAATATATATGTGCATATATATTCAAGTAAATAAAAATAATAAGATTCCTTTTGACTTTTGCACACATCCTTGTTTTTTTCTTCTTTTCCATTCTTTTATTTCTGTATTAGCATTCTACCCACTACCAGTCAAAGTGCTTCCTCTATTTTTTATTCTCCTTTTATATCACTTCTTTCATCTTATAACCCTCTCTAAAGCTTCTCCCTATTGATTTCCTCAGTTTTGCATTTATTCAAGGTTGTCTACTCACTTTCACAGATTTGGAACTAGGAGATATGGATGAGACAGAACATAAAGCATATGTCTTTCTAGTACTGGTTTACCTCATTCAATATTTTACCAAAGTGCTTTCTCATTCCTGTATAAAAATTTACCTACAGAAACAACAATGTGAAAAATTTTTACTAGCATACTAAAAATACAGTAAAAAAAAAAAAAAAAGCATAAGACCCAGCTATTTCACAGACCACTTGTCTAAGAGTTACTTAATATTGAATTTCTATTTTTCCTTGGAACTCTAATTTTTATGACTACACTGCATCACATATATTTTAAACATTTTCTTTTAAATCTATTTATTGTTTTTCCCAGACTTAATGCAGCTTCCCATCCCCCACCTTTTACTCTCACTCTCTTCCTCCAACCTCCCTTCTTCTTCCTGCTCCAACCATTCCTCCTCCTTTCTCTTCAGAAAGTGCCGACCTCCCATTTATATCCAATGCCCCTCCTATTCGACTGGAAGAGGCAGCCCTCTCCTGTATGAAAAAAAGTGTCCCCAAACCAGGCAAGAGTGTAATATTTGATGCACCATCTCATCAACACATCCTAGAAAATAAAGGTTCATAGGCTTTCCTGAGTTCTTCCAGTTTGATATTTTCTATTCTACCAATAGAAACAAAGGCTCATAGTTTTACCTAACTCATTAAATATTATTCATGACATTTTTACTGATCATAAAGTTTGTATCCTTTTTAATATTTTCTATTTATATTATTTATACAGCTAATACTTAATATTACTAACTTTCTCTATTTGAGTGTGGCAACTGATTCCTTTTGCACAAATGCTAGAACTCACCAAATAGGCACTGTATTTTCTAACATTCCTTCCAGTTAGCTTGGGACCATATGAATAATTCTTTATTAAAGGAATACATAGAAGCATGTTAAGCTTCATTTCTAGAGAAATTGAGCTGGAATTTAATTGATTCACCTCATTATAATATTATTTGGAAAATCCTGAGATTCCTATTACTACATACGAACATTGTGACCCAGAATCTAGTAGTTACTTGGATAACTTTAATCCTAAATTGTCTATCAATATAAAGTAGAATTTACTCAGAGAGAAGAAAAATGAACGTATTATTCCACTGATACATATAAGATTTTTGTAACACTTCAGAGTCTGGCCTTCCATAAGTGTTACTAAGTATAATGACATTCTAGGGGTCCTAAAGTTCATTGTTAAAGCAAGAAGTAATCCAATACTAAATTTAGAACATATTACAAGATTTTAGATTAAATTAAAATTAAAAACCAGATTCAAATTTTAGTATATAGTACATTATTAAATTTAGCAGTCAGGGACATGGAAGAACCAAGAATCTTATAACCAAGAATACAAATAAAGGGAATAAGCTTTTTTTAAAATGCTGAAACAATCTGCAAAAGTAGTTGTTCCATGTGAAATTGGTTTCTTTCTTTTATTTTTTTTATTTATTTATTTTTATTTATTTATTTATTTATTTGGTTTTTCGAGACAGGGTTTCTCTGTGTAGCTTTGGAGCCTATCCTGGCACTCACTCTGTAGACCAGGCTGGCCTCGAACTCATAGAGATCCACCTGCCCCTGCCTCCCAAGTGCTGGGATTAAAGGCGTGTGCCACCAACGCCCGGCGGTTTCTTTCTTTTCATTTCATTTCTTTTTCTTTATAACAGACAGGAGGTGGCTAACTAAACACAAGATGTATAAAAACTTGTGCATCTTTTATCAGTCTCCAGAAACAAGAAACAAAGGATTAAAACTCAGTTTCTGTGTAAACATGGTGGGTTAGAAAAATAGAATGGCCAGGATCCTGTAGACAAATGGACATGTATTATTTAAAGGAGCAGCTTTAAGTAATACCATAGCTAAGTGAGTTTTATAGAAACATTGGAAACTGCAGTGCCCCTTTAGAAACCTTAGAGAAAAACAATGCCAGCTTAAAACTTGAATATATATATATATATATATATATATATATATATATATATATATATATTTGACTATTTGACTATTTGACTATGACTTGACTATGACTTGACTAAACAAGACATAGGCTGTAGGGTAGAACTTACTACTATAATGATGATAAATGGAAACAATATTAAGCTGACTTCTAATAGAGTGATGCATTCTTCAGCTATCATCTAAGAAGCTTCTATGTGCAGTAGATGGTGACTGACACAGTGGCCCAGAACTAATGAAGGTGTAAAAAATAAAAGACAGCAGAATACTCAGCCATATAGGAACATACATATTTCAAGTTCCTGTCCATTTTCAGGGAACATTTCAGAGAGGTATTGAGAAGATTGTAAGATTTAGTAAAGAATAAAAAATATCTTAATTAGTGAGACAAAGAAATTGTAGAATCATGGCTATAAAGGAAAAGAAGATCAATATTTATATCCAACATAAATAAGTTCAATACGAGTAGTTTAAAATGCCCAGAATGAATATAATAGGAACTATAATTACTTTGTTTAAGTGTTCTATACTAAATATAAAGATGAAGAAGCATCCTAACTAATATCTACCATGGGAAGGAAGTGCCAAAAGAAATTCTTGTCAAATAAATGATTTCTGAAAGAATCAGACTTAACAAATGATGCCGTATTTAAAGTTGGTGATGTCTTAGCACTCAAATGAAGAACTAATCAAGAAAACAGAAGCATTCTAAATGCTTCAATAACACAGATAAGAGTGATGCTATGCAAAAATAGCGAAATTAATAGAGTAGCAGAAAAATTCATAATTATGGTAGAAGGCTTTCTGGTTTCTTATAATCCTCATAGAATTTTTATAGGAAACAAACAACATCAGTATTCAGGAAAAAAAAGAGAAATTTACTAATCTGATCTGGTTGCTGCTGGTGGAACTATACAGCTAATAACAGAAATATGGCATCTAAGGTTTCCGCAAATTTACAAAATGGCTGATACTAATGACAATCTCAGCACAATTAAAAATACATTTAAGTACTCTATTATTTTAGGCAAATTGGATTTCCAAATGTTTTTGTATACTAAAATTATGTTCAAGATGCTCTTATATAGAAAAATTTGCCAATACCAGAAGTGGAAAATGGACCTAATTCCACATGTTACAGTAACAAAATCCTCCATATGCAGTATTTTGAAAAATCATTCTACCAATAGACTTCAGAAATAAGAGAAAATATACAAATTCTTTAAAAATTAATGTCAGAAAGTTAACACAAGTAGTAGAAAATAATAATAAAAGAAATGCATTTAATTAAAACATGTCTTCAAGCCAGGCATTGGTGGTGCATGCCTTTAATTGCAGCACTTGGGAGGCAGAGACTGGCAGATCACAAGATCTCTGTGAGCTTGAGGCCAGCCTGGTCTACAGAGTGAGTTCCAGGACAACCTCCAAAGCAATATAGCGAAATGGTGTTTCAAAAAAGAAAAAAGAAACAGAAAAAAGAGAAAAGAAAAAAGGAAATAAAAAGCATGTCTTCAAATACAAATAAAAAGTTCAAATTTCCCTTAACATTAAAATGAGTGAATTATGCCATAAGGTAATTAAAATGGAAAAATTATCACTATGTCAACATCAAACAAACAAAAAAAAACTTTAAGCATAAGACTGACTAAAAACAGCAAAAGCAAATTCTGTGTAGATCCATTTACAACCATAGAAGAAACATTAAAACATTATCTTCAACCCTTACTCATAAAAGTATTTACCATGGGGGTTGGGTAGTGATAAAAAGACACAAGGAGGGGCTTGTGGGATATAGTAGTCAGATGCTTTTCATCTGCAATTCTTTACCCTGGTGCATTTATATTTTGAGGATTCATCAATGTTGCTAATAAAAATCATTTGAATTTTCTGTATAAATCAGTAATTCTAAGTAACTCTATCCCCAGCCTTAATGGACATCTACAACTAATAGAGACATTTTGTTTCTGTAAATTTCATGAATGTGCTACTGGCATCTAGTGGGCAGAAGCTGTGGATGCTGCAAGTGCACCACAGAGCAGGAGGCTGTAGCCTCTGCAAAATTCCCAGTTCAAAATATCAGTAATTCATTACTGAGAAACTATGATGCATGACATAGAAGTTAACAAAAATTTATTAAAATAAAGTCATATAATTACATACAGATAACCTAAGCTACTGTGAAATGCCAAAAGACTAGTACTATCAATTTATAGAAATGTTTAAAATTAATAAATCTTAGAAAATATAGAAGATTAAGGCTTTGAAGTCCTAAGATGTGAGTGGCAATATATGGATTTCAGAAAGATCAACAGTAAACAAGAATTTATAACTAAGTCCACCATTATGTATTCCTTTGTTATTAATATGTAAGGATTCTAAAATCAAAATTTCTATAAGACAAAATTGTAAAAGTACTAGAGAAATAAATATGTTCCAAACCTCAGAAATGTAACAATAAAGTTAGAATCTATCTGAAGATTATATTTCTTATAAGACAAGTAGAACACAGTAATATATGCAATCTTTTGTCATCTGATGAAGTGATGAATACTAATTATTCACATATTTGCACTTATATGTTTTCAACATTTTATTTTAAAGGAAATTTTCATGTGGATAATCTATAGTGGGTCATTGTTAGTGTACTATTGTCTTAGACAGTTTTCCTTGTAATTTACTCTGTGTGGTTGGTGTATGCATCCTGCAGTGCACCTGTGTGGGTCAGAGGAAAGCTCTCTAAAACTTTCTCCCAGCTCCATTGAGAGATCTGAGATTACACTCAGGGTTTTCAGGCCTGTATGCAAATGCCTTTACCCTCTGAGCCATCTCACTGGTCCTGATAGTCAAAATTTTAAAGAAACTTCACTTTCCAAAATTATGATTTATATATGTTAAATCAAATCTTAAATGAATTTAAGGTTATGGAACAAAATGTGTAATGATAGAGGCCTTCCTGTTTGTCAAAAGAAAGTGATGAGTTTGGGGTGTCTATGCATTCTAAAGTACTGAGATACAAGTTCAGAATAGCCTTATAGGGGTTTGACTATCTCAAATGATCCCTTCTACTCATTAGTCAAATTTAGAATGTCATCTATCTTAATATATGAAGTTGCATGTATACATGTCTCTCATCTACAGACTCTCTCAATTTCATGCTATGGTGGCATGAGTGAGAGGTTGCAATGATTACAAATGACCCAAAAGTTTAAAATATTTACTGATGAGCCTTTTTCAAACCCAACTAGCAGGTCTCTAAAAACTCAATATTTACTCCACACTTCAGCTATCAATAATAAGTGATAACAGTTTTGCAGGCAGTATAGCTAATGATTAAATTGTGTTAAACCATGAAGTAGTGATATATTGTATTATTAATGACACACTAGCATAACAACTTACAAAAACTGGAACGTTTCCATGTTTTTGTTTTTTGTTTTTTTTTTACTTAAGTAAGTAATCTAGCAAGCTCAGAATAAGAAACGTGGCCTCATCTATATATTAATATGGTCAATATGTCCTTGGGAAAATAACCATGATAAACTTCCAAATTTTAATATAAAGTTGGATCTGAATCATAAAATTGATGGGTAGAATTCCCAAGGTATTCATTCTGCCCTGAATCCTCCAAGACTTCCCTTCTTCCTCTGAAGGGACTTTACAAACAAAATTAGGATTTCTGGATATTTGTTGTTAAAATGCCTAGATTATACATTGTTTTGGTGGATAGAGGAGAACTCACAGAGATCATATGAAACATCAAATGGAGCACAACATTGAAAGAAGTGTCAAATAAAGTCAAAGGGAAAGACATAGAAAAAAAACTTGGAACTTGATTAAAAAATTGAAGTTGAGAATTCTACCTATCACTGCTTATTTATAAAGTATGTGTTAAAGTCAGATGTCAAAAAAAGATGAGAACAATATTTAATTGGCAGTCAACAAGTATTGTGGCTTGAAATGAAGTGCCCCTCATAGTCTCATGTGTTCAAATGTATACATAGTCCCCAGGAGGTAGTACTGTTGGGAAAGATAAGGATGGTTTAGGAGATATATCCTTGATGGAGAAAGTATTCACAGGGTAGATTTTAAGTTTCTAAACCATGATTATACTTCCTGTTCTCTCTTTTTTCTTTCTGGGTGTGGATAAACTGCCATGCTGGCCTTGTGTTCCTATTACCCTCCTGCATTTGCTATAATGGACTGTATCCTGTCTGGAAGAGTAAGCCAAAATAAACCCTTCTTTCTTAACATATTTTTGTCATGGTACTGTATCACCACAACAGAAGAGTAACTGATAAAGACATGTGGGTGAGAAGTGGGGTTGTTGATATGCTTAAACTGACTATGGATTTTTTTGTGATAGTAGTAGATGACTGAAATGTGTGGCTAAAACACTCATTGAGTGTTGGAAACAAGGATTAATGGGCTGTTCTTGTGGGAGTTTGGAAGACAGGAATGAGGATTTGAGTATAGAAAGTAGAACCCAGATCATGATATTTAGAGAAAAGGGAATCTATTAACAATAGTATTAGAAGATATTTATGTGACCTTTTGGCAAAAAATCTGCCTGCAATCTGTTCAAGTCCTGAGTTTTCTTTAAGCTAAATAGAAAAGTAATGAACTAATTTCTTTGCCAGAGGAAATTTCAATATCACATAAAATTAAGTCTTTGTGGGTCTAAAATGAATAAGATCAACAAGTGGGGCAGAAATAAATTAAAACTTCAATTTGGGAAAGAAAAGATTACTATGAATCCTAAGTTTGCAACAGAAATGTACTGAAAACGAACCAGCAATTGGTAAAGATATCGGTGCTTTTAAGGAGAAGCCTTTTTCTCTCCACAACAGGAAATGCACTGTCAACATGAGACTCTATCTACGCAGTGAGGGCTGCAGTTCTAGGAGAAGAAGCTTATGGAGCTTCCTGCTCTGGACAAGTAAATATGTAGAGAAGGGTTCACTAGCTTCAGCACATGGAGCTGCTTCAATGTGTACTGAGGAGGCTAGGCTTTAAGCAGAGCAGGTAGTGGAAGGTGTCAGTGATATCCACATGACAGTGCTTTTGGAGGCATAAAAAATTAAGAATTGAGGGTGTCTTGGATTCTTCCACTCTGGATTTATTGTTGGAGTGGGTATATAACTATGGATGGACTTTGAGAATTCAAAAGCCCAACAATAGGCCCAATCTCTCTCACAACTACCCCTGTGTTGATTGTGAATAGGGATGTAAAAAGCTTTCAGCTACTCCAGCATAGCCATGTCCACCTATCTGCCATAATGCTGCCCACCCCTGACATTTTAATGAATCTCCCAATTCAATGCTTTGTCTTCTAAAAGTTGCCATGGTCATTGTATCTCTTCATAGCAATAGAGCAGAGACTAAATCAAGACAAAAATAACCTACAAAGAAGGTTCATAGTTAAATTTCATCTCAGATCAAATGACTTAACACCTTTCTGGATAATATGTAACAGAGCTGAGACATATTCTTCTTATAATCCCACTGAAGCCTCCTTAAAATACATGACGTTTTGTAATAAAGTAAGTCTTAACAAAAAAAGCCAGGATGGTAGCGCACAACTTTGATCCCTGCATGCTGGAGACAAAGGCAGGCAGATCTTAGGGAGTTTGAGGTGAGCCTCATCTACAAAGTGAGTTCCAGGACACACATGGTTATTACACACACACACACACACACACACACACACAAAAAAAAAAAAAAAAAAAAAAAACACTTTTCAAAAAATAAACATTATTATATAACTATTGAGAAAATAAGTTATAAATATCCTAGCATCACATGAAGATTTAAAAATCCCTTAAATCTGTCAGTATGTTACTGAAGAAATCAGAAAAATTTTAAGAAAATAGAATAAAATGAAAATGAATTATGAGCTATCAAAACCTTTGAAATAGAATAATTCAGCTTTGAGAAAATTTATATGTGTGGACACATTGTTGAAAAGTAGCTTAGTAATTCACTTCTAGATCTTAAAAAACAAGAACAATTCATACCAAAAATTAGTGATTGGAAATAAATAATTAAGATCAGAAAAGGAATTAATGAAATGAAACATGAAAGAACAATGCACAGATCTACACACACCCAAAAAAAATGGTTCTTCTAAATGATAAAGAATATTTTAAAGTCCTTGTCCAGAGTAACTAAAGCATGTTATAGAAGACTCAGATAAATGCATTCAGAGAGTAAAGGGAATGTCACAACATCTATCAAGGAAAAAAACCTAGAAAGTCACCAGGGGATATCTTGGATACTTATCTTGATAGTTGTTTGTTCATTTATATGTTAAATATAAATATGGAAAATCTAGGCGAAGTCATTGGATTCATAGATATGCAAAGATTTCCCAAATTTAAATGAAGAAAATACATATGGAGTAGGGAGATGACTGAATAGTTATTACTATTCCCCGATGTTCCAGAGGACTCAAGTTTGGTTTCCAGAACTTTTTAAAGGTGGTTCACAACCTCTAAACCCAGCTCCAGTGGTTAATATACTCTCTTCTGACCACCTTAGGTATTGGCATAAGGTTATACAACACACACAGACACACACACACACAGAGACAGACAGACAGACAGACAGAGAGAGAGAAACAGAGACAGAGACAGAGACAGAGAGACAGAGAGAGATACAACTACACATATACATTTGATAAATAAAAATATTTTACAGAAAAAGAATATATAGCATTTATATCTATTAACCATAAGCAACAAGTTTGAACTAAATAAGAAAATCCCCCAACAACAAGGCTCAAAACCCAAGATGGATTATCGAATACTACTATAACTTCAAAGACTATTTCTCAAATTATTTCATAACATATAAATGAACAAACAACTATCAAGCATTTTATGAAACAGTAATTAGCTCTACACTAAAATCTAATAAGGATACAATAGTGAAAACAAAAAATTATAGATCATTATTCTGGTCAAACATACACAAAATAATTCTAAGTAAAACACAAGAGTGCCAAATTTAATAGACACTAAAGAAAGAGACCACACAACATAGTCAAGGTAGTTTAACATGCATCAATAAAAATGTGATACAACACTCAAATACAAATTTAGAAATCATACAATCATTTCAATAGGTGCAGATAAGGCCATTGACCAAATTCAGCTTTCCTTCACAATAAAAGCTTTAAAAATTAGGAAGAGCTGAAATATGTTTAAAATAAATGCTATATAAATTAAATTATTATCCAACACATGGTCAAATGTGAGGAAAGTAAATATGTAAATTTTAAAACCACGAATGAGTGTGTCAAGGATGTTTACTAACTCACTCCATTTTCATTCAATGGTATGAAATCTTAGGCAATAAGGGAAAAGATATAAAGATATGAATCTGAAATGAAGAAACCTAAGTATCTTTATTTGCCAACAATATGATCCTACTTAAAATATTCTACAGATCTGCCCTGTTTGTTTTTTTGTTGTTGTTGTTGTTCGTTCGTTTGTTTGTTTTGTTTTGTTTTCTTTTGGTTTTTGGTTTTATTTCTTTTTGTCAACTTGACACAAGCTAGACCTATCTGGGAAGAAGAACTTCATTTGAGAAAATATCTCCATCATATTGCTTGTAGGCAAGAGAATTGGGCATTTTCTTGATTATTGATTGATGTGGATGAGCACAATCCATCGTGTGTGTGTGTGTGTGTGTGTGTGTGTGTGTGTGTGTGTGTGTGTGTGTGTGTGTGTTTCAGAAGGTATCACACTCAGGCAGTGGTCTTAAGTTAAATAAAAAGATGCCTGAATAATCCCTGAGGAACAAGCCAGTAAGCAGTGTTTCTCTATGGCTTCTGTTGCAGTTCCCGCTTCCAGCTTTCTTCCTTGAGTTTCTACCCTGACTACCTATAAGGACACATATGATATGGAAGTATAAGCCAAATAAAGCTCTTCCTACCCAAGTTTTTCTTTAATCAGTATTTTATTACATCAATAGAGACCCTGACTAAGATATATTCCAACAGTGAACTATTGGATCTTGTCAACACTTTCAGCATAGTAAATGGAATACAAAATTGGGAGTAAGTTTTCATTTATAATAGTTCAAAATACAAAAGCAGAGAGATAAAAACAACTAATAATGACCATGAAAGCCTGGGAACCAATTGAACCATCAAGGTAAAAGATGTCTACAAAAAAATTTAAAAATAATAAATAAAATTAATAATAAATAAATTAAGATAGAAGAATATGCTATGAGTACATTGATTCAACAAGGTAAAACCCAGTTATCCTGGTTAGAATTGTTTTTCGGTCAATTTGACTCAAGTTATGGCCAATTGAAAAGATTGAGTTTTAATTCAGAAAATGTCTCCATCAGTTTGCCATGTAGGGAAGCCTACTGTGTCACTTTTTGCTTGATGATTGACATGGCAGGACCTACCCTACAATCCCTGGGTAGGTAGTCCTGGATTGGATAAAAAGGCATCATGTGTAATTTCAATATTCAGCACTCCTCCATGAATGCTGCTTTAGTTCCTACTTCCAGATTCTTGCCTTGCAACCCACTTTGATTTTCGTCAATGGAACAGCCTGGGATATATAGGGCAGATAAATCATTTTGTTCCCAAGTTACTTTTGGTCATGGTATTTTATCACATCATTAGAAACCAAAGAACCTGTACAATGAAATTTTTAAAGAAATTGAAAAAGATTCAAGGGTATGGAACAATTTCCTCCATAAACTGACAGAATTAATATTGTGAAAGTAGTCATGCTGCCAGAATCTGTCTTCAAATTCAGTGCTATCCTAATCAACATTGCAATAAAATTCTTTACAGAAATAGAAAAATCACCTCTAAGGTTCACATAAAAAAGACTCATGTCAGCCAAAGAAATCATAAGAAGTCATGCTTTAATTATGATTCCTAACTTCAATTTATAATATAGACTGATAATAATAGAAACAATATGTATGGTGCCTAGAGCTACCTATTTTTCATTTTAAAAAATAAATATGACAAAATGTGGTATTCGGGAAAGTGGATACATGTAGAAAGAATAAAAAAATAAATCCTTATCTCGATTAATTCAAAATACATTAAAGTTTTTAGTGTAAGATGTGAAGGTTGGAAATTTATAGAAAAACTAGAGGAACGCCTCTTTAATATGTAGGCATATGTACAGATTTCCTGAAGAAAAGCTTCTAATAGCTTAAGAAAGAAAAGCAAGAACTGATATAGAGATTACATTAAATAACTGCAAAGCAATGGAAAAATTTCAGGGAGATGGTGGATCCTATATTGTGGGAGAAAATACTTATCAGTTGTTCTTTTGACAGAGGATTAATATGTGGAATCTGTGAAGAAGAGAAAGAATTAAATATGAAAAAATCGAACCAAACAGATGGACAGGTAAATTGAAGAAGCAGTTCTCAAAAGAAAAAAGTACCAGTGTCAATAAATATTTGAAAAATAACTAACATTTAGCCTTTCAGAAAAGTCAAATTCAAAAGGCATTGTATCTGATCCCAATTAGAATTGTTCCTTTCAAAAAAGCAAACAAGACAAAATAGCAAATGGTATACAGTGTATAGTGATAAAGGACCATTATATCCGGCTGGGGAGTGCAAGCTGAGAAAACAGCAATGGAAATCAGCATGGGTTTTCTCTAAAACCTTGGAATGTAACTCCTATATTATTCAGTTACCTCACTCTTGGGTATGTATACATAATGAAATCCAAGTTAGTATATCACAATCAGACATGCACATCCATGTTTATTGCAGCACTATTCATGATAAGCAAGGTACACAAACAGCCCAGATGCCTATTACCAGATGAAGGGATAGAGAAAAATGTGATATCTATACACAATGGAGTTTTAGAATGTTATAAAGAATAATGAGATTATTTGAAAGAAAATGGATGTACATGGAGACCATTGTTTTAAACAAAATAAGCCTCAGCAAAGAAATACAAATGACTCATATTTTCCTTTGTATGTTGAGTCTAGATTTTTATTTTTTATTTTAGTGTGTGTGTGTGTGTGTGTGTGTGTGTGTGTGTGTGTGTGTGTCTGTTTGCAGTCACTTATTCTCACCACTTTGGCCAGTTTTGAGTCTCTGAATTAATCTTGTCCCTTTGCATAAGCAAGCTCCACTGACCTGTGATGAAAACAGCACTGCTCTGTGGGAACAAGCATACATACTGAGAAGGCAATTTGACTACATGAAAATGGAAAAGCACCAGCAGTGGACTTCCCCCCAGGGCCTGTGGTCTTCTCCGTGATGAATTTCTGACCAAGTTTATAGTGTCAAGCAAATATTCCTCCTGTGGAGTAGACCTCAGGTCCAATCAGAAAGAAATTCCATAACCCCAAACCATAGATGCCACTGTGGTATCCGTGGGTACATCTTGACTGGTGGGGCAATATTGAATGAACCATGAAGGTTCATAGTTGAATCTCTTCTACCGGACACCTGTTGTGGTATGACAAATAATCTCCAGCAGGAATGAAACTTCCAGCACAGTTCCAACTTGATTTCTTGTGTCCTGAATTTAAAGTTTTCCTGCAATCAGACCTCAGTATCTAGTTTGGGTTGGTAACCAAGAACAAAGGCAGTAGCCTCTGCTGGTCTAGGAGTCACTGAGGCTCCCTGGCCAACAACATGTAAGATGATATCTTGCACCTGACTCAGGCATTTCTAATTAAAATTAATGGCTCCTATGAACAGTAACATTGTCTACAGAGTAATGCTCAACAAACCTTTATTTTTTTCAAGATTAAAATATAACTAAATCATTTCTCCTTTAACCCTTCCTCTCTGCAAAACCTCCCATGTGCCTCCCCCTTTCTATCTTTAAATTCATGGTGCCTTTTTTATTTAACATCTAATACTTGTGTGTGTGTGTGTGTGTGTGTGTGTGTGTGTGTGTGTGTGTGTGTGTGTGTATGTTTTCAGAGTTGACCACTTGGTATTGGTTAACCAGTTGGTATGTTCTTTCCTAAAGGTGACTGAATAAGGATAATGTTAATAGATACATTAATGTGGACAATGCAAGCTCTTAAGGCCTCAACTCTAGACAAAGAACTACAGGCAACAATGGAAAATTTTTTAATTATACTTTTAGTTAGTTTGTAAAGTAGTAGGTTTCTAAATGTATTTTTTGTGTAATCCTGTGTTTAATTGACCACGCCAGACATTCTATCTTTTTGCCATCTCAATCCATATCTAAACCTTTCCTCTCTGCTTTACTCTTCCATGGGCTGTAATATATACCAGGATTTCCACCTCTCCACATATCCTGTTGCTCCTGGTTTCTACAAACACCCAAACTTAAACACAAATATTAAAACTTGGAGCTAAGCTCTGCATATGTGAGTAGAACCATGTTTCCATTTCCAGGCCTGGGTTACCTCAATATAATATTTTCCAGTTCATCTATTTGCATTCAAATATAATTTTTCTTTAATGATAAGTATGTTAACCACATTTGTATCATCAGTTCATCATTTAGTGGACTTCTAAATCCATTCATTTCCTACATACTATGAATAGAGCAACAATGAACTTGAAGATACAGGTAGACTATAGGGTCCTTTGGGTAGATGTCTAGGATTGGAATAGCTATGGCATCAGTTCTACTTTTAGCTTTCTGAGAAGGCTCTACATTAACTTCCATAGTGGTTGTATTAATTTATACTCTTGACAACAGTGAGTAAGTTCTCCTTTTCCCCAATATTCTAGCTAGTATTTTTTTTCTCACTTACTTTCTTGAGGGTAGGTATTCTGACTTGAAGAAATGGAATCATTTTTTCTTTCTTTAATTTATTCTTTGTCTTTCTCCTCATGTCTCCTGATTCCAAAAACCTCCCTCCTTACTCTAATTGTATAAAACAAAATACAATTAAAGAAAAACAACAGCAAAAGAAAAAAATCAAAGGATAGAAATGGGGAAGAAGGGGGAAATCTCAGCATGGTTGTGGTACTGTGACATAGTGAGTCATGCAGTAAACTTTATCCAATTATTTTTACATGTTGGTGTTTATTGAGAAAAATCATTGTTCTGGTTTGAGGCCTTTGGCTTCTGCTGCACATCAATGCTGCCACCTCCCTGGGACTCTCCCTGGACATCTGGTTGCTGTCCTGTGTCCTGGGGATCCTTCAGCCCTTGCTCCACAGGTCAGATTCTTCCAATAACCCCCATACCCTCCCCCGTGCTCCATCAGATCACGGATGTACTGGATGTGGGGAAGGGCCAACACATAAGCCTGATTCTGGGCCTAGGTAGCTGCAAGGTTCATCATCCAACCAGCTCCCCAGTCTTAGCAACCAGGGTGGGTTCTCCAAGATTACCCTGGCTAATTCACCCCTAGAAACAAGGGATGGGGCGAGTTCTCTGGCTCTTGCATCCACAGGGTTGTTTTTCTCACCTTCAGGACCAAATCTACCCTGTTGCCCACACAAGGTATAGGTGCCACTCTGCCAGTCCTCCAGCTGCTAAGGGGCAGTGATAGCTCTTCTACTCTTACTACATCAGGGACAGCTCTCCCACCTGCAGTGATGGGGGTGGGGCATCTCTTCCCAGCCAATGCCTCCACTAGACAGATGAGTAGTGGTGACAAGTCCCCCATACTCACAACCTGAGAGCTGACCTACCCATACCCCTACCAAGAGGGTTGGCTCTATTTTTTTTTTTTTGCCCAGTCAAGGTGCAGAGCCTGCTCTCCCGAGTGTTACAGCTGGTGGGGATAAGGGGCAGGAAATGGAATCTTAAACCAGTTTTGCTCTGCATTTCCCTGATGTCTAATTGTAGGAGGCTCCTGATGCTGTGTTCTAACAGATAATCACTAAAGGAACCCAGGAATGTTAAACTCACAGTGTTGCTCCTTTGAGGGAGTGGTGTATATAACCTATTATCTGCCTAGAAAGCTGGGAGTAGACACTTTAATAACCTGGTGACCTTGGTGCTATCTGTGTTTCCAAGCCTACTCCTGTTCCCACAAGAACCCCTTATTGTGAGCTTGTGAAGCTATATAACCTTTATATTTAATGGAAAGTGTCACATGTAGTCAATTGATAGACCACATATTTATGGAAGATATCACATTTTTGAGATCTTGGTATATTCTGAGTGTTAGATGCCTTGAATCCACTAATGCCATCATACAATGGAAACATGTTTGAACAACTGGTGCTAATGAACTATATAGAGAATTGACTGTAACTACTTATATATGTACATTAAAGCCAACAAGAAATATATGTATAGCACAGTTATGTCTTATCACGTATAAGAAATATCCATACTCAGATGCTAACTATGGTGAAGAGAAATTCACAGTGCAAAGTGACAACAGCACTAACAGATTGTTAATCTTCCTTTGCTCTCATGATTTTCCAAATCTGTATTTAAAAGGATCATAAATGAGTTCTTCTCAGAGCATTTGGAAAGTCAACTAAAATAAGGTGTTCTGAAGCTCAATCAAGCACCATTTACTTAGGAATACATTAGAGGAGAATCTTTAAGGAAAGATTTGTAATGACTTACAATCTATGAGGAACTGTATTCCTACTGTACTTAGGAATTTAATTTAAACCAAGTTTTTTATGAACAGTGAGGAAACAGAGAAATAATTAGTAGTCGATGAGAATACTTTTTTAATTGCTGCTCTTATTGCAAAAGGTCAATGTTGTGAAATTGTTTTGGTAAACACATGTAATTCAGAAAAGATAAAAGAATTAACCAACTGACTTTAAAAAAATACTGTAATTAATTTATTGTATTATTTCCTCTGTAAGCAAGTTACAATAAATCCAAATATTAATTACTTGTACATAAACATTTTTCATATTTATAAACTAAATTTGCATTGTTATGCTTAAGTGAACAATAGCAAACATGTCCAACAGTGTTTGGTAACAATTTGAAAACAGGCCAAACTCTTAGAATCCTGTTGTAGAGAGGGAGGGGTAATTAGCAAAAGGATCACAACCATGCTGGGGATACCCACAGAAGCAGCTGACTTGAACAAGGTGTTGCTCATGGATCCCAGACTGACAGCTGGGGAACCACCATAAGACCAAACTAGGTCCCCTGAATGTGGATGACAGCTGGGGGCCTGGGTAGTTTATGGGGCCTCTAACAATGGAACCAGTATTTATCCCTAGTGCACAAGCAGGCTTTGGGATATCATTCCCTATGGAGGGATATTCTCTCCACCTAGATACACAGGAGATGGCTTAGGTCCTACCCCATATGATGTGACAGACTTTAGTGATCCCCCATGGAAGGCCTCACTTTCATTGAGGAGATGGGGGTGGGGAGGGGACTGGTGAGGGAATGGAAGGCCTGGAGAGAGAGGGATGGGATTAATATGTAAAATATGATTGTTTTTAATTTAAATAAAAGTTTTTATAAAACAATTTGAAATAAGACATTTGGCAGAAATTGTCTTTGGAATTTTAGAAATTATTTTAGATTTGACAGTAAAGTAGTCAAATGGGACAGGCAGATTGTATAACTGAAACATTCCCATATAATTTTCCTTTTAAACAATTTTCCCCTGATATCATAGGACAAAAGTAATAAGTAATAGAAGAAAATAAATAGCTATGAACCTGGGAATATGGTGCCTAAAGCTTCTTCCATCTAGCAAATACTCTGAGGATAATTCATACTTAAAAGAGAGACTTTCCATGTTCCTGTGAAGAATGAGTTTTAGTTTTGATCTTTCTAATTGAGGTAAATATAAAAAAACACTTTACTCTCTATATACAATCCATATATGAGTGAGTGCAAACCATTTTTGTCATTTTGTAACTGGGTTACCTCACTCAGGATGGTTTCTTCTAGTCCCATCCATTTGCCTTCGAATTTCAAGATTCCATTTTAGTTGTTGTTGATGTTCTACTGAGTAGTACTACATTGTGTTAATGTACCATATTTTCTCCATGTATTCTTCAGTTGAGGGGCATCTAGGTTGCTTCTATGTTCTGGCTATTACAAATAATGTTGTTATGAACATGGTTGAACAAATGTTCCTGTTGTATAAATGTGCATCTTTTGGGTATATGCCTAAGAGTGCAATTACTGGATCTTGTGGTAGATTGATTGCCATTTTCCTAAGGAATCTCCATGATGATTTCCAAATTGGATGTACAACTTGGCACTCCCACCAGCAGTGGATGAGTGATCCCCTTTCTCCACATCATCTCCAGCATAAACTGCCATTGGTGTTTGTGATTTTAGCCATTTTGACAGGAGTAAGATAGTATCTCAGAATTGTTTTGATTTGCATTTCTCTGATGGCTAAGGATTTTGACACTTTCTTATGTGTCTTTCAGCCATTTTACATTCCTCTATTGAGAATTCTCTATTTAGTTCTGTAACCCTACAATCTACATCACAAGAGAAGCTAGGAAAAGAAGGATGTCCTTAAGAGAGATATACATAGTCCCCTGGAAAAGGGTAAAGGTTCAATATCTCCTAAGCTAATGGGGAGCAAAGGGAGATAAAAAGGGAATTAGAAGAAAGAGAAGGAGAGAGGAGGACATGAGGGATAAGGAAGATTGGTCAGGGGAACAATAGAGGAGAGTAACAAAAGAGATACCATCATAGAGGGAGCCATTATTGGTTTAAAGAGAATTCTGGCACTAGGGAAATGTCCAGAGATCTACAAGGTTGACCCCAACTAACAAGCTAAGTAATAGTCAAGATGCTACCTTAAATGCCCTTCTCCAATAATGAGATTGATGACTACCTTATATGCCATCCTAGAGCCTTCATCCAGTAGCTGAAGGAATATGAAGCAGCCACCCACAGCTAAACACTGAATTGAACTCTGGAACCTAGTTGCAGAGAGAGAGGAGTAATGACCAAAGGAGTCAAGACCAGGCTGGAGAGACCTACAGAAATAGCTGACCTGAGCTTGGAGGAGCTCATGGACCCCAGACTGATAACTAGGAAACAAGCATAGGACAAACCCAGACCCCCTGAAGTAGGAGGTCAGTTTGGAGGTCTGGTTAATCTATAGGCCCTCTGGTAGTGGATCAGTACTTATTCCTTGTACACGAATGAACTTTGGGAGCTCTCTCCACATAGAGGGATACTCTCTCAGCCTAGGCACATTGAAGAGGGTCTAGGCTCTGCTCCAAATGATATAACTAACAGACTTTGAAGATCCTTCATGGAATGCCTCACCCTCCCTGGAGAGCAGAAAGGGATTGGGATAGGGGGTCAGTGAGGGGCAGGGGAAGAGGAGAGGGAGAGGGAACTGAGATGGACATGTAAGAAGTTTGTTTCTAATTTAAATTAAGAAAGGAACTTTTACGTTTTCTCAAGCTTTTCTGTTAGAAATGTATTTCTTACCAAGTAATGTGTTTCTCTTATGTATTCTTTCTATCTTTTTTAGCAATTATGGGAACTTGTTTTTCTTAAAAAGGACAAGAGGAAGAGATGATGGAAAACTAGGAGAGAGGGAGGATAATAGAGATCAGAAGAAAGGATGGAATGAAGGAAGGGGAAAAAGAATGGAAGGGAGTGAGAAGCAAGTCATGAAGAAAATTGGCTCTTTTCTTGTAACTAATCACATAAACCAATGGTTTTAAAGAAAGAGCATGGTGTGTGTGTGTGTGTGTGT
Source organism: Cricetulus griseus (assembly GCF_003668045.3). Classification (NCBI taxonomy): domain Eukaryota; kingdom Metazoa; phylum Chordata; class Mammalia; order Rodentia; family Cricetidae; genus Cricetulus; species Cricetulus griseus. The sequence goes on along the minus strand of NC_048595.1, from coordinate 300,343,846 downwards.
GTGTGTGTGTGTGTGTGTGTGTGTGTGTGTGGTGTATATTTATGTATTTGAATGTGATATGCCTTTATATCTATGTATGTGTGTAGTATATGTGCATGTCTGTGTGTTCCCAAATTTAGAGAAGAAAAGTTGATTAACTAAACATAAAGAATAGCGTGAAACAGTATTTTGCAAACACAAGCACTTGAGAAATATTTTTTATTTTTAAAATAGGGTAACTATTTGCCAAATGTTTAAGTTGGGTAGCTGCTACAATATTTAAATTTTGTGTGAAATTACCAGGCTTTTGGCAAAAGAATTATACAAGACAACTGCCAGATTAAAATACATACACTCAAGCTGTCCTTTAGCTCACCACTTCTCCCCTCCTCCTCTTTGTTTGTTCCTGCTTTCTTTCCTGTTCATTTAATCAGTGAAATAAAGTGTCTTTTTAACATCAGTAGTGGAAATAAACTCTGAAAGTGTGAAGACTGAACAAAATGATTAATCACAGACCATCCTGGGTTTATTAAAAGCATTCTTCAGTGATGTATTTAACTAGAAGAATATACTTCTTGTTTATAGAAAATCCAAAATAGCTCAGAAGGAGCATATGCTCAAGTATAATTTTTAAATGGCCACATTAGAGATGTTTGCTTGTTAATTTCCCAGCTCAATATAAGAACATTAGGAATAACTTATGAATTAAATCTGGTCTTTGAAAAAGCAGAAAGATAAGGATTTGGACTATGTGAACTTTCCATCTAACTTCTTGAAAAGTAGAAAATGCATGGAAAGCACAACATGCACAACACATACACACACATATTCTTTATATGTGTATATACACATAAATACATATGTTCTTATTAAGTGTATGTAAATGATACATATATCCAGTATATATAACTATGTGTGTGTGTTATATATAACACATAAATAGAAAGTTCCATGCAAATGTTTACATAGATGCATATTTACACCTTTATACTTTTTTCAGTTTTTTGAAATAGGGTTTCTCTGTGGCTTTGGAGTCTGTACTGGAACTAGCTCTTATAGAACAGGCTGGTCTCAAACTCACAGAGATCCACATGCCTCTGCCTCATGAGTGCTGGGATTAAAGGCATGATCCATCAATGCCAGTCTCCACATTTGTACTTTAAGTACTATTGTTACATCAATTGGTTGGTAGTACACACCTTTAATCCCTGCACTCAGGATGCAGAGGCAGGAAGATCTCCAAGTTTGAAGCCAATATGGTGGTCTACAGAATGAGTTCTAGGATGGCCAGAGCTACACAGAGAACCCTGTCTTGAAAAAGCAAAATGAAACAAACCAAAAGAATTGTTATTTTTAGTTTCCTTTGTTTTTCAGTTTTGTGAGATTATAATGTATTTACATCAATTCCCTCTCCCCTCTTCTCCCTCCAAATCCTTCAACATGTTACTCCTTGCTCTCTTTCAAATACATGGACTCTTTTGAATTGTTGTTATATGCATATGTCATATGTACATGCATATATGTTCCTACTCAATCTGTATAATGTTACTTGTATGCATGTTGACAATCTGGCATTGGTTTAGCAATTGGTGTGCTCTTCCCTGGACAAGACTTCCTCCTCCACTCACAGATTATCTCAGTTGCTTGAAGTTCTATGCAGAAGACTGAGGCTTCATTCTTTCCCATGTCTACTTCCATATGCCAATTTTGTCCTTGATCAGATTGTGTTACAGCAGTCATGTTGCTAAGAGCCTCTGGGTACAGCTCTGACATTACTAGGAGACAGAGTTTCACAGCAAACTTCCTGATCCTCTGTATCTTATAATCTTAAAGGCCCTTCTTCTACAATGTTCCCTGAGTCTTAGGTACAAGGGGTATTTTGTAGATGCATTCCTTGGGACTGGGCCTCACAATTTCACATTTTGATTGATTATGATTTTTTGTAGTAGTCCCCATCTATTGCAAGAAGCTTCCTCAATAAAGGATACTGGCTACACTTATCATTGAGTATAAGAACAAATATTTAATAACAAATATTGTTTTTAGGGGTTCTGCTGTGAGTAAAGTGGTGATTGTGGATTCTCTCCCAAGGTTAATGATCTCAGTAGCCCTGAATAGTTGGGGAAGTGTTCAGTAGCAGGCATAATTTTCCTCTTATTAAGCAAGTCTTGAATCCAATCAGAGAGCTGTGGTTACCACCAGGGTATGCATGCCACTATTACATCCTTAGGGTTATCATACACATAATAAAATTTTATCTTCTTCTTTAGGGGCTCTGCAAAGTCCACCATATCTTCCTGTGCTGGGCCTGGGCCCTTCACCATGTGTCTAAGGCCAGAGTGCATCCCTTCAAATGGCTTGGGCTCTCAAAGTCCCTTCTTACACCAGAGAAAAATGCTAATCCACTTCCAGAGGCTCCCTGGAGTGCAGAGTCCTCCTTATTGGCATCCATGTTCAGGGGGCTGGATCAGTCTTCTACTGACTTCCCAGATAGCATCTGGGGTCAATATGCATTTGTACCCTTCTTCCAAGATGACCTGAGTGCTAGACAAATTGACAAAGGATCTAACCAGCATATATTTTATGCATATATAATATATTCACAAGTAGGATTCTCAAATGGGTTTAAGTCAGTAGAGATAAAAATGACTGAATTATTGACATTAGAACATGACTGAAGTAAATAAAAGGCAACAGCTGTAATAATTTGCTTCCAATGTAGGATCATTAAAAATATTAAGGTCATACAATATAAATTGTCTTATTCCAGTGGATAGATACTAATAGAATGTGATCTAGAATTCCCAACAAATAGTTATTCTATTACTTGAATATAGATAGCACTGAGTGGCTCTGACACATGTCTGAAAGACAACACTGATCTGGAATAATGTAAAAACTTGCTGTCACTTGTATAAAAATATTTCTTAAGTGACTGCAAAATCATATCTAGATATATTCTAAATTTTTGGGGAATCATTAATCATTTAGTGTCCTTATCCCTTATTGCTATAAAGTCTTAGATTACAGAGAGTCTCCACCTCATTCCAGAGAGTCCTCATTGCCAGTTGTCTCCCCAGTACTCTATCCCTCCACCATCTCCTCACATGAACCCTCTTCTTCAATTACTTTCTTCAGTGTTACAAAATCGTTGCTTTAGGGCTCTTTAGCTTATTTAGTTAGGTTTATTCCAAAGAACTTTTTTATTCAGTTTTTTATCTTTTCGTTTATTTTTGGTTTTGTTGAGACAGGGTTTCTCTATGTAGCTTTGGAGTCTGTTCTGGCACTCGCTCTGTAGACCAGGCTGACTTCGAACTCACAGAGATCCACCTGCTTCTGTCTCCCGAGTGCTGGGATTAAAGAGGTGCGCCACGACAGCCCTTCTTATTTATCGTTTTGTTGTTGTTGTTTTACATCTCCACTAAATTTCTCCTCCCTTGTCTCCTCCCAGTTCCTACCCCTCACCTCCTCTCTGTACCCACCATCCCTTCCTTCCCTTTTCCCTCAGATATGGCCAGGCTTCTCATGGATATCAGCCAGCTGTGCTGTATCAAGTTGCCGTGAGACTAGGCACCTCCTTTTCTATTAAGGCTGGATGATGCAGTCTGGAAGGAGGAATGGGTCCCAAAAGCAGGAAACAGAGTCAGAGACAGCCCCTGCTCTCAATGTTAGGAGTCTCACAACAAAACCAAATTACACTATTGTCACATATATACAACAGACATAAGTCAGTACCATACAGGCTCCCTTGTTGTCAGTTCAGTCTCTGTGAGCTCCTAAGAGCCCTTGTTAGTTGATTCTGTGATTCTGTGGGGTTTTTTTGGGGGGGCGTTGATTCCTCCAATTCTGCATTCCCCTCTTCAGCAGGATTCCCCTAGCTTGGCCTAATGTTTGACTGTGAGTCTCTGTATCCATTTCCATTGCTGGATGATGCCTGTCTGATGATGACTAGGTTAGGAAACAGACTAAGAGTAAAGCACATAATTAGGAACCATCTCTTAGACCTTTTCATTTTTGGATTCTATACTAGATCTCTGGGGTATGCTGCCTCTGTGTCCTGGTAGACAGGAGTAAACTCCATCTCAGACTATGTGTCTCAGGCTTCAGCCATCACTAATTGTTCACTCCCACAATTTCTGTCCTGTCCTTATCCCAGCACATCTTCTAGGCAGGAGAAATTGTAGATCAAGGGGTTTTTGGATGGGTTGTGTCCCAGTCCCTCCACTGTAAGTCTTGCCTGGTTACAGGAGATAACCAATAAGGCTCCTTATCCCTTATTGCTATAAAGTCTTAGATTACAGAGAGTCTCCACCTCATTCCAGAGAGTCCTCATTGCCAGTTGTCTCCCCAGTACTCTATCCCTCCACCATCTCCTCACATGAACCCTCTTGTTCTGATCCAGAACCCTCCCTCATCCACTGACAATGTCAATTCTATTCCCCTTAATAGTAAAATTTATGAATCATTCGCTTGAGCCCTCCTTATTACTTAGCTTCTATGGGTCTGTGGATTGTAGCATATCTATCTTTTACTTTAAAGCTTATGAGGGCACATATCCACTTATGAGGGAGTACATACCCTGTTTATGTTTCTCCATCTGAATTGTCTCACTCAGGATGACTTTTTCTAGTTCAATCTACTTGCCTGCAAAGTTCATGATGTTATGTTTTAACAGCTGAGTAATACTCCATGTGTAAATGTACCACATTTTCTTTATCTGTTCTTTATTTGAGGGATATATAGATAGTTTTCAGTTTCTAGCTAGATAAAATAAAGCTGCAATGAACTTGGTTGAGCAGCTGTCAATGAGACAGGCTGGAGGGTCTGTTGGGTATGTGCCTAGGAGAGGTATAGCTGGGTCTTGAGGTGGATCAATTACTAATTTTCTAAGAAACTGCCATATTGATTTCCAAAGTGTTTGTATAAGTTTGCACTCACACCAACAGTGGAATATTCCCCTTGTATGACATTCTATACAGCATGAACTTTCATTTGTGTATTTGTTCTTATCCATTCTGACAGGAGTAAGATGGAATCACAAAGTTGTTTTGATTTGCATTTCCCTGATGTCTGAGAGTGTTGAACATTTCTTTAAGTGATTCTTGGCCACTTGAGATTCCTCTGTTGAGAATTATCTGCCTAGAACTGAACTCCATTTTTAATTTGATTTTTTTGTTGTTGTTGTTGTCTAGTCTCTTGAGTTCTCTATATATTTGTTGGAGATTATCCTTCAGTCAGATGTAGGTTTGATGGAGACCTTTTCCCACTTTGTGGGCTGCCATTTTGTCCTCTTGAGAGTGTTCTTCTGTAGTAGAACTATGTAGTAGCATCTGAAATTAGGGGTGGCGGTATCTATGGAAGTTCTTTTATTGTAGAGGATTGTTTTAGCTATTCTGACTTTTTTGTTTTTCATATGAAGTTAAGTATTGTTCTTTCAAGGTCTGTTAAAAACTGATATGGAATTTTGATGAGGTTTGCATTTTATCTGTAGATTGCTTTTGATAAGATGTCCATTTTTACTAAGTTGTTCCTACTCATCTATTATCATGGGAGATCTTTCCATCTTCTGATATCTTCTCCTGTTTCATTCTTCAGACTTGAAGTTCCTTCCATTCAATACTTTCACTTGATTTCCTAAAGTTAGAACAAGGTGTTTTGTATTATTTGTGGCTATTGTGAAGAATGCTGTTTCCATGATCTCTTTCTCAGTCCATTTTGAGTTATTTTGTGTACAGCCAGTTTGCTGAAGGTGTTTTCAGTTGCAGGAGGATGTTGGTAGAATTTTTTGGGTTGCTATGCATACCAACATATCTGCAAAGAGAGATACTTTCACTCCTTTCTTTTCATTTCCTACCTTCTTGAACTCTTTTAGTTGTCTTACTGGTCTAGTTAAAATTTAAAGTACAATTTTGAACAAATATGGGGAAAGTGAACAGCCTTGGCTTGCTTCTGATTTTAGGAGAATTGCTTTGAGTTTCTCTCCATGTAATTAAATATTGGTTATAGGCTTGTTGTATATGGCTCTTATTGTGTTTAGATATGTTCCTTGTAACCCAGACCTCTCCAAGATTTTTATCATGATCCATTTTATCAATAGATCTTCTCAAAGGCTTTTTTTAGACTCTACTGAGATGATCATTCTTTTCCTCATTCAGATTGCTTACATGTTGGGTTATATTGACAGATTTGTATGTTGAACCATTCCTCCATTGTTTTCTGTGATCATGGTGATTAAACTTTTTGATACGCTCTTGAATTCATTTTGCAATTATTTTATTGAGGAGTTTTGCTTCTATGGTCATGAGAGAAGTTGGTCTGTAATTCTCTTTGTTGAGTCTGTGTGGTTTATGTATCAGGGTGACTGTGGCCTCATAAAATGAATTTAGCAATCTTCCTTCTGTTTGTATTCTGTGGAGTATTGGTATTAACACTTCTTTGATGATCTGGTAGAATTCTATGCTAAGACCATCCAGTCCTGGACTTTTTTTGTTAGGAGACTTGAAATGACTTCTTCTATTTCTTTATCATTTATAGGATACTTTAAATGGCTTATCTGACCTTGATTTAACTTTAATAAATGGTATCTATCTAGAAAATTATTCATTTCTTTTAGATCAATTTTCTGGAGTATAGGTTTTTGAAGAATAATGTAATGATTATTTAGATTTCCTTGTTATCTGTTGTGATATCCCCGTTTTCATTTTTTTATTTTTATTAATTTGGACATTCTCTTCTGCCGTTTTGTTAATTTAGATAAGTGTTTGTCCTGATGAATTTGTCAAGAAACCAGCATTTGCATCAATTATTCTTTATATTTATTGTTCTGTATATTTTAATTTTATTCATTTCATCCCTCAGTTTGGTTATTCCTTGCATTCTACGAATCTTAGGTGTGTCTACTTCCTTTTATTCTAGATTTTTTCAGGGGTGTTGCTAAATCACTGGTATGAGAATTCAATAATTTCTTTATGCAGGCACTTTTTGCTATGAACTTTCCTGTTAGCATGGCTTTCATTGTGTTCCATAATTTTCTGTACATTATGCGCTAATTTGTATTGGATTCTAAGCAGTCTTTAATTTATTTCTTGATTTCTTTCTTGACCCAGTGGTAATTCAGTAGACAGTTGTTGAGTTTTCAAGAGTTTATAGGCTTTTTGTTGTTGCTGCTGTTTTTGTATCTGTTGCTGTTTTTATATCTTGTCTCTGTTGAGACTTACTTTGTGACTGAGTTTGTGTTCAGTTTTGGAGAAGGTTCCATAAGATGCTGAGAAGAATATGTATTCTTTTGTGTTCAGGAAAAATGTTCTGTAGATATCTGTTAGGTCCATTTGACTCTTAAGGTCTGATAGTTCTATTATTTCTGTGTTTTTGTTTTTCTCTGGATGACCTGTCCATTGGTGAGAATGGGATGTTGAAGTTTTCCACTACCAAAATGCAGGATTAAATGTATAATAATGTTTCTTTTACAAATGTGGGGACCCTTGCATTTGAAGCATATATATTCAAAACTGAGATGTCATCTTGCTGGATTTTTCCTTTTATGAACAGAAAATGTCCTTCTCCTTTTCTTTTTATTGACTTTGGATGGAAGTCTATTTTCATAAATATTAGGGTACCTTTGTTGTTTGGTTCATTTGATTGGACTCTTTTCTGACACTAATCCCTGAGGTAATGTCTATCTTTGATGTTGAGGTATGTTTCTTGAATGGAGCATGGCAGATGCAGATTTCATACACATTCCATTAGCCTGTGTCTTTTATTTGTGAATAGAATCCACTGATATTGAGAGATAGTAATGACTTTTGATTGTTTATTCCTGTTGTTATGCTGTTATTGGTCATGGTGGTAGTGTGTGTGTGTGTGTGTGTGTGTGTGTGTGTGTGTGTTTCTTTCTTTATATTTTTCTCTTGTGAGATTATCTATTGCCTGTATTTTTTTGTCAAAGTAGATAACTTCTTTGGGTTAGAGTTTTCTTTCTAGTAACTTTTGTATGGCTGTATTTGTGGATAATTCTATTTAAATTTGACTTTGCCATGATATATCATGTTGTCTCCATCTCTTTTTTAATTGTTTTTATTTGAATTAGAAACAAGATTGTTTTACAGGTCAATTCCAGTTCCTTCTCCCTCCCCTCCTCCCCTGCCCCCCAAACTAACACTACATATCTCATACAGTATCTGCTCCCCAGGGAGGTTGAGTCCTTCTAGAGGGGGTATTTAGACTCTGTAATAACCTGGGAGATAGGGTCTAGGCCCATCCCCCATGTGTCTAGGCTAAGGGAGTATCCTTCTATGTGTGATGGGCTCCCAAAGTACATTTCTATGCTAGGGATAAGTACTGTTCTACTACAAGGGTCCCCATAGATTTCTGAGGTCTACTCACTGACACCCACATTTATGGGGTCTGGATTAGTCCCATGCTGGTTTCCTAGGAATCAGACTGGGCACCAAGAGCTCCCAGTTGTTCAGGTCAGCTGTTTCTGTGGGTTTCAGCAGCCTGGTATAGACCCCTTTGCTCATCATTCCACCTTCTCTGCAACTGGATTTCAGTTAAGTTCAGGGTTTTGCTGTAGGTATCTGTTTCTACTTCCACCAGCTGCTGAATCTCATTATCAGGGGAGGTCATTTAAGGTAGCCTTTCCTCTTTTGTTTAGATTGTTAGTTGGTGTCATCTTTGTAGATCTCCAGACATTTCCCTAGTGCCTGATTTCTCTTTAAAAATAGAATGTCTCACTCTATGTTATCTCTTATCTTGCTCTCCTCTATTCTTCCCCCAACACAATCTCCCTGCTCCCTCATGTTCTCACCCCTCCTCCTTTTCCCTCCTCCTTCTCCTAGCTTCCACTCCCCTCCCCCAATGTTCCCAATTTGCTAAGGTAATCTAGTTCCTTTCCCCTTCTCCAGGGAACCATGTAGGTCTCACTTGTTTCCTAGCTTCTCTGGCGGTGTGGATTGTTGGCTGGTAATCATTTGCTCTATGTCTAAAATCCATATATGAGTGAGTACATACCATGCTTGTCTTTTTATGACTGGGTTACCTCTCTCACAATGGTTTCTCCTAGTTCCATCCATTTGCCTGTGAATTTCAAGACTCCATTGCTTTTTTTTTTCCACTGAGTGTAAATATACCACATTTTCTCTATCCACTCCTCAGTTGAGGGACATCTAGGTTGCTTCCAGGTTCTGACTATTGTAAATAATGCTGTGATGAATATCATTGAATGGCTGTCCTTGGTTTATGAATGTGCTTCTTTTGGGTATATGCCTAAGAGGGGAAATGCTGAATCTTGTGGTAGACTGATTCCCATTTTCCTGAGGAATCACCATACTGATTTCCACAGTGACTGTATGAGTTGGCACTCCTACCAGCAGTGGAGGAGTATTTCACTTTCTTCACATCCTCTCCAGCATAAAATGATATCGGGGATTTTGATTTTAGCCATTCTGAAAGGAGTAAGATGGTATCTCAGAAATGTTTTCATTTGAATTTCCCTGATGGCTAAGGATGTTGAACTCTTTTTTATATGTCTTTCAGACAGTTTAGATTCCTCTATTGAGAATTCTCTATTTATTCTGTACCCCACTTTTTAATTGGATTATTTGGTGTTTTGGAGACTAGGTTCTTGAGTTCTTTGTAAATTTTGGAGATCAGCCCTCTGTCGGATGTGGGATTGGTGAATATACTTTCCCAATCCATGGGCTATCATTTTGTCCTGTTGACTGTGTCCTTTCCTTACAGTAGCTTCTCAGTTTCAGGAGGTTCCATTTATTAATTGTTGATCTCAGTGTCTGTGCTACTGGTGTTATGTTCAGGAAGAAGTCTCCTGTAACAATTTGTTCCAGGGTATTTCCTACTTTCTATTCTAATAGGTTCAGTGTGGCTGGATTTATGTTGAGGTCTTTGATCCATTTGGACTTAAGTTTTGTGCATGGTGATAGACATGGATGTATCTGCAGTCTTCCACAAGCCACTGTCTAGTTATGCCAGCACCACTTGTTGAAGATACTTTCTTCATTCCATTGTATAGCTTTAGCTTGTTTGTCAAAAATCAGTTGTTCATAGTTGTGCGGGTTAATATTAGGGTTTTCAACTCGATCCCATTGGTATACATGTCTATTTTTGTGACAATACCAAGCTGCTTTCAGGACTATAGCTCTATAATAGAGCTTGAAATCAGGAATGGTGATGCCTCTAGAAGTCCTTTTATTGCACAGGGTTGTTTTGGCTAACCTGGGTCTTTTGTTTCCATGTAAAGTTGAGTATTGTTTTTTCAAGATCTGTGAAGAATTATGTCGGGAATTTGAAGGGGAGTGCATTGAATCTGAGGATTGCTTTTGGCAAGATTGCCATTTTACTATGTTGTTCCTACCTATCCAAGAACATGGGAAATCCTTCAATTTTGGTATCTTCTTTAAATTCTTTCTTTAAAGACTCACAATTCTTATGATACAGGTATTTCACTTTTTTGGTTAGCGTTACCCTAAGGTATTTTATATTATTTGTGGAAATTGTAAAGGGTGATGTTTCTCTGATTTCTTTTGCTGTCACTTTTGTGTCACTTCTTTTGTGTCACTGCCCTTTTGCTGAAGGTATTTATCAGCTATAGGACTTCCCTGGTAGAATTTTTCAGGTCACTTATATAGACTATCATATCATCTGCAAATAGTGAAAGCTTGACTTCTTCCTTTCCAATTTGTATCCCATTCATCTCCTTTTGTTGTCTTATTGCTCTAGCTAGAAATTCAAGGACAGCATTGAAGAGGTTTGGAGATAGTGGACAGCCTTTTCTTGTTCCTGATTTTAGTGAAAACATGTTGAGTTTCTCTCCATTTATTTTTATGTTGGCTGTTGTCTTGCTGTATATTGCTTTTATTATGTTTAGTTATGTTCCTGTTATCCCTGATCTCTCCAAGAGCTTTATCATGAAGGGTTGTTGGATTTTGTCAAATGATTTTTCATCATTTAGTGAGATGATCATATGGTTGTTCTTTGTCAGTCTGTTTAATATGGTGGATTACACTGAAGGATTTTCATTTGTTGAACCATCCTTGCATCCCTGGATGAAGCCAACTTGATAGTGGTGAATGATTTCTCTGATGTGTTCTCATTCGATTTGCCAATATTTTGTTGAGTATTTTTGCATTAATGTTCATGATGGATATTGGTCTGTAGTTCTTTTTCTTAGTGGTGTCTTTGTGTGGCTTGGGTACCAAGGTAATTGAAGCCTAGCAAAAACAGTTTGGCAATGTCCCTTCTGCTTCTATTGTGTGTAATACTTTGAGGAGAGTGATTTTCTGGTAGAACTCTGCATTGAAGCCATCTGGTCCCTGGCTTTTTTTAGTTGGGAGAATTTGATGACTGCTTCTATTTCATTAGGGGTTTTAGGTCTATTTAAATTGCTTAACTGTTCTTGATTTAATTTTGGTAAGTGAAATATACCCAGAAAATTGTTCATTTCCTTTAGATTTTTGAATTTTGAGGAATGAAGGTTTTCAAAGTATGACCTGATGATTCTCTGGATTTCCTCTGTGTCTGTTGTCATGTCACACCTTCATTCCTGATTTTATCAATTTGCCTGTTCACTCTCTGCTTATTGGTAAGTTTGGATAAAGGTTTGTCTATCTTGTTGATTTTCTGGAAAAACCAACTCTTCATTATATTGATTCTTTGTATTGTTTTCCTAGTTTCCACCTGATTGATTTCAGCCCCCAATTTGATCATTTCCTGACATCTACTTCCCTAGGATGTGTTGGCTTCTTTGTGTTCTAGAGCTTTCAGTTGTGCTGATAATTCTCTAATGTGACAATTCTTCAGTTTCTTCAAGTGGGCACATAGTGCAATGAACTTTCCTCTTAGCACTCCTTTCAAAGTATCCCATAAGTTTGGGTATGTTGTGTCCACATTCTTATTGAATTCTAAGAAGTCTTTAATTTCTTTATTTATTTTTACCTTGACCCAGGGATGGTGCAATTGGGCATTATTCAGCATCCATGAGTTTGTAAGTTTTCTGCTAGTTGTGTTGTTTTGAATTCTAATTTTAGTCTTGGTGGCTTGATGAGATACAGGGTTTTTTTTTTCTTTTGTACCTGTTGAAGGTTTGTTATGTTGCCCAGTATGTGGCTGATTTTAGAGAAGGTTCCACGTGGTGCTGAGAAGAAGATATATTCTTTTGTGTTTGGATGGAATATTCTGTAGATGTCTTTTAAAACCAGATGGGTCATAACGTCTATTAGTTCCTTGTTTCTTTGTTAAGTTTCTGTTTGGTGTTCCTGTCTACTGGTGAGAGTGGGATGCTGAAGCCTCCCACTATAATTGTGTGAGGTTTTATGTGTGATTTGAATTTCAATGTTTCTTTTATGAACTCTGGTGTCTTTTTATTTGGGGCATAGATGTTCAGAATTTAGACTTCATCTTGATGGATTTCTCCTGTGACAAGTAGGAAGTGATCACCTTCATTTCTTTTGATTGGTTTTAGTTAATGTTTTAAAGTCTAATTTCTTAGACTTCTTCCTTGGTTCCTTTTGATTGGAAATCTTTTCCCACCCCTTTACTCTGAGGTACTGTCTGTCTTTGATGTTGAGCTATGTTTCTTGTTTGTAACAGAATGTTGGGTTCTGTCTTCTTATCCAATCTGCTAGCCTGTGTCTTTTTAAAGGTGAGTTAAAACGATTGATATTGAGTGATATTAATGACCATTGATTGTTCATTCTTGTTTGTTTTGGATTTGGTGGTGGTGGTGAATTTGTGTGTGGATTTACACCACACTTTTCTTTTGGTTGTTGGTAAAGTGGGATTATCTATTACCTATATTTTTCTGGTTGCAGTTAACTTCCTTGGGTGGGAATTTTCCTTCCAGAACTTTCTATAGGGCTGGAATAGTGAATATGTATTGTTTAAATCTTGACCTGGTGCCAGGTGTTGGTGGCACATGCCTTTAATCCTAGCACTCGGGAGGCAGAGGCAGGTGGATCTCTGTGAGTTTGAGGCCAGCCTGGTCTCCAGAATGAGTGCCAGGATAGGCTCCAAAACTACACAGAGAAACCCTGTCTCGAAAAACCAAACAGAAAATAAATAAATCTGGACCTGGGATTGATATGTAAAATAATTTTCTTACTAATTAAAATAAATAAATAAATAAATCTGGATTTGTCGTGGAATATCTTGTTTTCTCCCTCTATATTCATTGCAAACTTTGCTGGGTATAGTAATCTTGACTGGCAAACAGTGTAGGTAGAATACCTACCCAGGACCTTCTGGCTTTCAGAATTTCCATGAAAAAAATTCAGTTGTAATTCTGATAGGTTTACCTTTATATGTTACTTGACCTTTTTCCTTTGCTTCTCTTAATATTCTTTCTTTATTCTGTATGTTTGGGGTTTTGATTATTATGGGGCAAGGAGACCTTTATTTGTGGTCCACTCTATTTGGTGTTCAGGAGGCTTCCTCTACTTTCATTGGCATGTCTTTCTTGAGGTTGAAAAAGTTTTCTTCTATGACTAATTTGAATATGTTTTCTGTACCTTTGAGTTGGGTTTCTCCACCTTCTTCTATACCTATTATTCTTTTCACAATGTCCCATATTTCCTTGATATTTTGTGTTAGGGATTTGTTGGACTTAAGATTTTCTTTGGTCATTAGGGTCATTAGTCTATTTCTCCTAGTGTATCTTCAACTCATGATATTCTTTCTCCCTTCTCTTGTATTCTGTTGGTTATGCTTGCATCTGTAGTTACTGTCCATGTACTCAACTTTTCTATTTCCAGCATTCCCTCAGTTTGTGTTTTCTTTATTGTCTCTATTTCAGTTTTCAGGTCTTGAACTGTCTGAATTGTTTCCTTCAGCTGTTTGATTGTATTTTATTGGGTTTCCTTAAGAGATTTGTTGATTTCTAGTATTTTTTTTTTCTTCCATTTCTTTAAGGGACTTTCTCAGATCCTCTTTGAGGCCCTTTTTAATTTTCATGAAGATGTTTTAACATCATTCTCATCTGCATCATCTGCATTGTGATGTTCAGGTCTTGCTGGTGTAGGGTCCCTATTCTCCGGTGTTGTCATATAGGTTTTTATGTTGTTGTTGAATGTATTTTTATATTGGCTTCTTCCCATCTTTTCTTCTGGGTGTAGAAGGAGTCTTTTCTTCTCCTGGTGGGACAAGACCAAGGTTCCTTTCTGGTAGGTGCAAACAAATCCAATACTCTGATGTCTCTCCTCTTCCTGTGGATGGAGGCAGGACTGTTACTGGGGCCTTGGCAGTCTCTGGATGGTCTGGATACTGCCTAACTGCAATCTGCTATGAGCTGTCCTCAGCCCCAGATGTCCCAGAGTAAGGAATAGGAAGAAGGCATGTTTTCTCTATCTCTTAAAGGAGCCCATTCCATATAGAGGAATACTCCCTGAACCAAGGCACAGGGGGGTGGACCTAGGCCCTCTCCTAAAGGATACAATAGACTCTGATAACACCTATGGAAGGCCTCACCATCCAGGGGGAGCAGAAAGGATATGTGATAGATAGGGTTTTAGTTGGGGGTGGGGAGGGGATAGGGGAGGATGGGAGGGAGAAAGGAACTGGGATTATCATGTAAAACAATACTGTTTCTAATTCAAATAAAAAAAGTTGAAAAAAAAAAGAAAGTTTTGCTGGGTATTTTAATCTTTGCTGGTATCCATGGTATCATAGATTCTGCAAGACACCTGTCCAGGCACTTCTGTATTTTTGAGTCAACATTGAAAATTTGGATGTAATCCTCATAGGTCTGCTTCTATTTGTTGTTTGGCCCCTGTCTCTTGCAGCTTTTAATGTTCTTTCTTTGCTCTGTGTTAGGTATGATTAGGTCTCATTCCTTATTTCTGAGGTTTCCTTTGTTAAATGGGTGTCTTGTTCCTTGGTTTTTGTTTCTTCTTTGGTTTTCTAGTTGTTGTAGCCTGTATTTCTGGTGGCTGGCAGTCCTGTGAGCTTGTAAGAAGTCTCCGGCCAAGTTGGGAGTTGGCCTTCTGGTCATTAGCTTGGACTTCGTTGCAGATAGTGGCCTCTGTTCATCTGATTGGTGTGACCTGCACCTATTCTTCTGACAGGTTTGGTCTGCTCTCAAGCAGCTGAAATCTGTTCAAGCCGGTGATGCTTTTCCCTGTTCTGATTGATGTGGTTTGAACCTGAGTGGCAGAAGTTAACTGCAGTTGGGGCAGAAGCCACTAGAGAGGACTACTTTGAGCTGGGACAGCATGAGCTGTGAGATGATCCTTGAAAAAGAACCAAGGGGTAGGGGGATCAGCTCCTCATGCAGGCAATCTACTTACAAGTGCTGACTGGTGTAGCCTGTACCTGAGTACCACAAACTGGCTAAAGTTGGGGCAAGTTCTAGCACTGTGACTGACATTGAGCTTAGAAGGTGAGAGCCCAGGTAAGGGTCCAGGACAACAGAATCAGTGGCGTGGCTACAGACCTACTGGCAGGCAGCTGACTCACACGTTCTGGCTGGTGTAGCAATACCAATTCTGACTGTCCCAAGAAATTTATTTAAGGCATAGTATTATCCACTGATTTGTTTCTTAGCATGTGCACTTCTGGTATGTAGAAAAGGTACTAATTTTGTATGTTATGGACAAATGGGATTGCGTGAAATTAAAGAGCTTCCACAATTCAAATGAAACAATCAAATGAAAAGGGATCCTACAAAATAGGAGAAAAATCTGTTACCTGTGTGTTCATCAAGTGATGTCACACCCAGAGAAGGTACAAAACAAAAACATAACCCAAACAAGACACCTAATAGAAAAATTTGCTAATATTGTTAACATATAGTTCTTAAAAGTGAGGTTTAAATGAGAATAACATGCAGCATTCTTAGACATTGGGTACCTTCACATAAAAAAAAAAAAAAAATCCTGGAGATTCCATTTGACCCAACCACTCAGAATGATTGTCATTAAGATAACAATTACATTTGAGGATGTAGGCAAAAGGCATCCAGTGATAGTTAGGACTTAAATTTGCCCATCCACTATGGTAATCAGTACTGAATTTCTGTAAAAATAAATAAAAGGAAACATAGCTACCATATGGCTGAGCTTGGCTACTCCTTGGTATATGCATTAACAACTCTAAGTCAACATGTCCTAGACATAACTGAATGCTTGTGCTTGCTGCATTATCCAGAGTAGACAAGGTAAGCAATCAGCCTGTCAACAGAAAAATGGTTAAGAAAAATGTGGCATGCACACATGATAGAGCTTGATTCAGTCATCTAGAAGAAAGAAATCATGGTGTTATATTGAATACAATTTAAAGAACTAATGGTTATAAGATAAACATATTTATTATAAATAGTGGATCCTATGTGTTTTATATATACATAACCTATCTATCTATCTATCTAGCTAGCTAGCTAGCTAGCTAGCTAGCTAGCTATGTGATATTAGAGCAGAAAGCAGACTACAAGAAGAAAGAGAAGTAAAGAAGTGAAGGAGAAGAAGCATAAACATGAGAAAAGAGAGGTAATGGTGAGTATATTTAAAATTAAATTATATATTGAAAAAGATGAAGGAAGGGAATATATGCAGGGTTGGAAGGAAAATGATGAGGCTGCATTATAATCTCAAATATAAAAGCAATAATTTCTAAATTACTTGATACAATTGAGGGAAATTTTCCTATTAAACCTTAAGGTAGTCACCATAAATATGCAGGAATGGTATAAAAGAAAAATATGCTAATAACTCTAGAAATAAAAAATGTTTTAGGCTAGAATTTTTTTTGAAGTACTAAAATAGCATAAGAACTACGTCAGAAACATGTACAATATTGTCAATATAAGATGACTCACTTCAATACAGAATTTAGAAATAACATAGTGTCAATATATGAGTAAGTAACAGCATATTTATATAAAATAATAGCAAAAGTTTGTATTCAGAAATTCTCATGTGGTGATATTGGGCAGTACCCCAGTTATAAGTAAAAATAGCATGACTAAACTAACAACATTTGGAATGTACAAAAAATAGTATATAAAATGAGGTATTTTTTCATAAAGAAGAATAATATAATTTATTTTATAAAAAGTCACATGTTCTAAGAGAATATGAATTGGTTTAATAATAGCTTTTACCTATATGATTAGAAACAGAGGCTAAGAAGGAGATACAAATGTAATTACATTGTTCACTATATAACTTCCTTGTTTTGAATTATAAGAATTCCCTATCTATTTATAACAAATTTGAATGCTATAAGTAAAATGATATTTATAAAAATTTTCATGGAAATACATGGTTTTTATAATTAACCATATGAAAAATTGCTAAAACCTCCAAGTAAGTTTCATGACAATTTTTCCATTGTTTTATTATTTATCTTGAATACAATCAAGTAAGCTCCTACCTTCTACAGAGGCAACTGAACACTTCACATGTCATTGCTTTCTGCCATCCACATATCTAAAGTGCTAGATCTCAGTTAGGATATGGAGAGAGTACTTTAGATGAAGAACTCTGCTTGCATGCTGCTTGGAAGGATGCCACCCATGATAATTTTAAGCTGTTAGTGACATTTAGGAGCTATAAAGGAATACTAACAGAAATAATTTTATTTGTAACTTCACCATGAAGTAGATGTTTCAAATTCCAGCAATGATGCCAATAGTGTCATCATTATGGTTACTTTATTATTATCTAGAGAATATCTAAGAAGGTGTTGAAAGGGTATCAGATACTTTTAAAATAAATAGCAACCTAAATATTGTTCATCATTGGAGAAATGTTGCTGTGATTTTCCTCATTTACAAATGTAATTATTAATAATGAATAAAAGCTTCATCTTGTTTACAATGATGCAGCAGTATCCACATTATTAAAGCAGAAAATCATGCTAATAATAATATGTCTCTTTCTGGTTGAAAACATTAATGGATGTCAAGCAGTGGGAAGAGTGTGTGATGAATGTTGGTTTATGAAGAGAGTTTCAAATGGAATGATCAGAAGTTTTATGTGGATAAACCTCATTTGTGAACCATATAACAAAATGATGAGAATCTATAGTAAGTATAATATAGAAATTCTCAAAATTTAGGGTGTGACTAAATGTTCAGGAAAGTGACACAATTCATTTTGGGGAAAATATCAATAAAATGCCCAAATTTGAAAATCATTGCTTCTCTGTCACCCAAATTTTCAATACATACTTTGTTCCATGCAGAAAAGCATCTGGTAGCACAGCTCACACCACAATTAATTAAAGACTTGTTTTTGAAACAGCAATTGCATTTTGATGTGGGTGAAGGTATTATATATAGTTCTGTATTTCAAAAGTTATAGAACAATCTCTTGTCAAGGACTTGATATTTAACAAAGCAAGATCTTATGGCTTCATCAGAGTGGCTGAGAAGAGCAAACTAGTCCTTTTTTCCTCCAATTGCAAGAACATCTAACTACAGAAATTACTTATTATCACACAGACAGAATGGGATTGCAGATGCTGTCATAACTTAGGAAACAATCTTTTATTAGTAAAACTTTTATACTGGACTTGTGAAACACACAGTGGTTCAGGACTATGGCTGGAATATAAAACATGAGTTTACAATGCAGTCTAGCTGAAGCAAGAATAAGCAGAGGAGCCAGAGAATAACCAGCAGCCTCATTAAATTACTCCTTCTCACACCAACTTCCTTTCTCAACACCCCATTTATGCAAGGTACTACATTTTTGTTACTACTAAACAGAGTTCATTTTCTGTCACACTCAAAGAAAGCATGACAACTAATATGATAGATTCTCATATTTAACTTTAGTTGCAAGCACCTCCTTGAATATGCTTGGTTAGTATTTTCTTCATATTCTCAAATCCATGAAGAAAATCTCATGCTAATTTTCCAAGGTATAATAGAGATATGATTAATGGAACAAACAGAAAAACTCTAAAACACCAAGTTATGACAACTTCAGATGAAGTCATTTTCCTAAATTCCCAAAGGAACAAATGTTTTAAATATTAGGTATGTATATTTGTCCAAGGATATTTTTTTTTCTTTCTCAGAGACAAATATCCCAAATACCATGATCCTAAATCCTGTATGTTAATCACAGGAGATAAATTTTTATGATATTTTGACACATTTGTACTGCTAGACTTCACTAAAGCATATGAAGCACACATGTTACCCTGACAGCAAAGAAATGAAAATTATGCACTATATATATTTTTTCCAGTGGCATCTTTGTAGACATTGCCAGTATCTGAGCTGTTATAACATGGTTGAATGTCAATTTTGTGCAGGAATGTTAAAGGAGGTTTATTATAGTGCTGAGTATTTCTGCTCCTAAATTTTACTGTGCAGCAAAAGCAAACTTTCTCCAAACATGAAATTTTATAAACATTCATTAATTCTTCAATATAGCATAACATGTGTAGTCTACATATTTCATTATTACTGGTATAATTTTTCCTCTCAAAAGAAAAATTATAATACATCAACATTGTGATTTTCAGTGAATAATTCAATGGCAATTTCTCTTCTTATCTTAAAATACAATGACTAAGGATAATATGGTCCACAATTTAGGATCTTATAAAAGAAGTCAGTTTAACTAAAAGAAGTGAAAATCCTAATGACTATTGGAATTACTTTCACAATTCTACCACTTTGTTTCATTCTTTTATCATACTGCTCTCACTGATTTGTGAAGAATGACACTGAAATCACGGATAATACATTCTCACATCTGAAGTAATCGAGAGAGCACATTTCTACATTATTCGCAAAGCTTTATTTACTACTAGTATTCATATGATCATTTTACTAGAATATTTGCTATTCTATGTAACATAAGTACTCATTGCTAAAATGTTTGAGACCTTAAGTAGTTTATATTTAACTTTTTGATCGTTTTCATAAATAGATTCACATATGCAAACATACAAACACACATATATGCATGCACATATACAATGAGTAATAATAGGAAATGGAAGACAAGTCTAAACATTGTGTATGTGAATACATATACAATGCTAAATTTTAAGTAAGATGGGTTGAAAACTGACAAGTAAAATTGAGAGTATATAATTTTACCATGTGTCCTAGTCAGTGTTATATTACTGTGAAAATACTCCATGAAAAAGGCAATTAATATAAGAAATCATTTCACTGGGGTTGCTTACAATCTCATTGTCATATTAGTGGGAACCAGACAGACATGGTGCTAGAGAAGTATCTGAACGTTCTACATCCTGATCTGTAGGCAGCAGGAAGACAGAGGACTCTGTGCCTAGCATGGGCTTTTGAAACTTTAAACCCACCAATAATTGACACACTTTTCCTCTGAAAAGTCCACATAACCTTATCTTTTAAAAAATAACTAAGTATTCAAATACATGAGCTCTAATTTCACTCTGTGCTGCCCATAGGCTGGTAGCCATATCACAATCCTAAATTGCATGTCTTCCAACTTCAAAAGTCCTCAACACTCTGTAAATGTCCAAAGATCAAAGTCTCTTCTGACATGACAATCTCTTAACTTTAATTCCATGTAAAATCAAAAGGAAAAAGCAGGTCACATGCTTCCAAAATATAATGGCACAGAATATAAATCACCATTCTAAAGGGGGTAACAGGGAGGAAACATTGGACCAAAGCAAGACTGAAAATCAGCTGGGTAAACTCCAAACTCTGTATTTCCTTGTCTGCTGTCAAAGTGCTGTTTAGATTTTCAACTCCTTTTGACTTTGCTGATTGCAAAACTCTTCTCTCCCTTAGGCTGTTTCTACACACTTTCTGCAGCTTTCTTGGCAGAGATCCCACAGCTCTGGCATCTCCAACTTCTTGGGGCCCCCAACAAATTCCACACCTCACCTTTGCACCTTCATACAATGCATTCTTAGGGCTTCCATGCAGGGACACATTTGACACAACTTGGAAGCTTTCTGTTTACCATGGTTTCATTGGCTGCTTAAGCTCTTCTTTGGTTCCATTTCACAAGTTTGAAGCTTATCTAGATGGGTTCCTGCCCTGAGACCACCACTACTTTATTCCATTTAGAATCAGATTGCTGGTACTCTCTTCTCTTCAAACCCTACATTTTGAATTTGTCTTTGTCCAGCTTGCTCCTTTTCTTTATATATGTGCATAAGTGTGATCACTAATAGCCACATTAAATAGTAATTACTAGGCTGACTTAAAATACCCTCTGGCAAAGCCATTAAGGCAAAACTCTTCAATTTAGGCTTAGGCAGATTTTGGGGGGGCAAGGGCAGAAGAGAGCAACATTTTCCACAAAAATATCACAAGAATGGTCTCTAGGCCAATATGCTACTCTGAAACCTCTTGAGCCACATCCGCACAGTTCAAATTACCCTCAACACCACTGTCTTCTATGCTTCTACTTCTGTGTTTCATTAAGTACTGCTTAAAGCATCTAACTGTTTTTCTAGTTCCAAGTTCCAAAATCCACACTCCTCTAAACAAAAGCATAGTCAGGACTATTACAGCAATACCGAAGTCCTTGTAACCAAGTCCTGTCTTAGTGTTTCATTGTTGTAAAGAGACACTGCTATAAAGACAAATGTTAGGAAAGAAAACATTTAATTGGGCTTGCTTAAAGTTTCAGAGGTTTAGTACATTATCATTATAGTGGGTAACATGGTAGCATGCAGACAGACATGGTGCTGGGGAAGTACCTGAGAGTTCTATATCCTGATCTGCAGGCAACAGGAGAGAGATTATGGGCCTGGGCCAGGCTTTTGAAACCTTAAAGCCTATCTCCAGTGACACCCTTCAATAAGGCCACACCTCCTAATTGTTCTTAAGTAGTTTTACTCCCTAA
Source organism: Cricetulus griseus (assembly GCF_003668045.3). Classification (NCBI taxonomy): domain Eukaryota; kingdom Metazoa; phylum Chordata; class Mammalia; order Rodentia; family Cricetidae; genus Cricetulus; species Cricetulus griseus. The sequence continues at coordinate 300,322,052 of NC_048595.1, read as the reverse complement.
TAACTAATGTTTAGATATGTGTGTCCATGGAGGCTATTCTTATTCAAACCACCACAATATATGGTCAGTATAAAATCAATTAATGACAGAATCTACTTTTATTTTTGTAGCAACATATTCAATATGTGGCTTGCATTTCATAATTTCAATTCATGTCAATAAAATAGCCTGATGTTAAGTGAACACCACTGGCTGTATACTATAGAGAACATTTTCACTTGAAAATGAGAACTGTAAAATATGGTATTTCTCATAGCTTCTAAACAGGATCATAATCTGAGAAAGTGCATACTCACAAACAAAGGGAAATAAAATATTGAAATATTTGGAGTCATAATCAAATTGCCTATGTTCACAGATAAGAGGATTTCTAGAAGAAAATAAAAAACAATTGAAAATAAAAAGAAACAGACAACTAATAGGAGATACTTTCCTGTATTGGAAATATGGTTGTAATATATAGTTGAATTGTCTTGTATACATCACAAATGAACAAATATAGCTTAAACTAAGTGCTTAGCCTTTATAGTTGTGAAAGAGATGAGCTTTTTCTTTATATCTAAAGCAAAACAATGACATATTTCAGAGTAGAGCATTACTTTTTTGTATCCAATATATATATATATATATAGTTTATACTTTGAGTCTTCATTTTATATTATTTTTGTACAAATGCAGAAATTCTAAATCTATGTGCTAATTTGATTTCATTAATTTGCTTTTTTGGTTCAGATATTGCAGTTTTTAAGTTTTTCCTATTTGCTTTCTGCTACATTTATCTTTTCTCATGATTCTTTTCAATAATATCACTTTTATCATGTTTTCATATCCTTTTTCAGTTCTCTATGTACATGTGATTGTGTTCTCATTGTATCAATTCTTTTTTAAATGAATTTCCTGTAAATTAATAACAATCTTATTTTACATACAAATCCTAGTTCCCTCTCCCTCGTAGCCTCCCATGCCCTTCACCAGGCCCCCATCTCACTTCACCATCCACTCCCCAGGGAGGGTGAGGCCTCCCATGAGGGATCATTAAAGTCTGAAACATCATTTGGGGCAGGACCTAGGCCCTACCCCTTGTATATAGATGGAGAGATTGTCCCTCCATAGGGAATGGGGTCCCAAAGCCCATTCATGCACTAGTGATAAATACTGGTCCCACTGCCAGGGGCCCTATAGACTGCCCATGCCTCCTAACTGACACCTACTGTCAGGGGGCTTTGTTTGGTCCTATTTTAGTTCCCCAGTTGTCACTCTGCTGTCTGTGAGCTTGCACTTGTCCAGATCAGCTGTTTCTTTGGGTTTCCCCAGCTTGGTATTTACCCCTTTGCTTATCACTCCTCCCTCTCTACAATTGGATTCCAGTAGTTCAGCTCAGTGCTTGGCTGTGAATCTCTGCTTCTTCTTCCATTAGTTACTAGATAAAGGCTCTAAGATGGCATTTAAGGTAGTCATGAATCTTATTATAAGGGAAGGGCATTTAACATAGCCTCTCCACTATTGCTTAGATTCTTAGTTGGGGTCATCCTTTTGGATCCCTGTACATTTCCTAGTGCCAGATTTTGCTTTGAACCTACAATGGCTCCCTCTATTATGGTATCTCTTTTCTTGCTCTCCTTCTCTATTCTTCCCCCAACTCAATCTTCCTGATCCCTCATGTTCTCCTCTCCACCTTGTACCCTCCTTTTTCTCATATCTCCCTCCCCAATTCTTTCAATTAGCTTAGGACATCATGTCCCTTTCCCCTTCTTCTGGGGGCCATGTGTATCTCTATTAGGGTCCTCTTTGTTTCCCAGCTTCTCTGGGGTTGTGCATTGTAGGCTGGTTATCTTTTGCTCCATGTCGAATATCCACTTATGTGTGAGTACTTACCATGTTTGTCTTTCTGTGTCTGGGTTACCTCACTCAGGATGGTTTCTTCTAGTCCTATCCATTTGCCTGTTAATTTCAAGTTTTCATTGGTTTGTTTTGTTTTCTGCTGAGTAGTACTGCATTGTGTAAATGTACCATATTTTCATTATCCATTCATTGGTTGCGGGGCACCTAGATTGCTTTCAGGTTCTGGATATTGCAAATAATGTTGCTATGAACATAGTCCAGTAGATGTCTTTGTTGTATGAATGTGCATCCTCATTGTGCCACTTCTTTTTGTGTGTCTGGTAATTCTTCATTTTTGAGGCATATTCTGAGATATTTCTTTCTTTGGATCATTTCACCTTGTTTTGTATCTTTTTTGTTTGTCAGTTCTTTTGACCTTGGTCTGATTCATACTGTTCTTTTTTTAATTTATTTTTTAAATTTTTTGAAAAATAAATATAATTGCATCTTTTAGTCTTCCTTTCCTTCATCCAATGCTTCCCATGCTATATTACCTGTCTCAAATTCTCCCCCTACCTGAGAGATAATATTATATATGTATGCATCTATATATATATATATATATGTGTGTGTGTGTGTGTGTGTGTGTGTGTGTGTGTGTGTGTGTATCATGTTATATTATAAAATGTTACTTGTATTAGTAAGATTTAACCCAACAGATTAGTAGTTTACTAGGTGCTGGAATATTCCCTGTGGAAGAATATGTCTCTTATTTTCATTATCCTCGTTTGTCTGCAGTACTTTTTCTATTTGAGGTCTCATGATATTTCTCCCTTCTGTGTTAGCATAACTGTTGATAACTTTCCTGTTTCAGTTTTGTTTAAGCAGACATATTTTGGGGACTTCATAGTTGTAGCTTTCTGGACATTTCTAGGTGTCACACCCTCATAGCTAGCATCCTCTTTATTTAGCTATTTCAACTTTCTGTCTCCTCTTCCTCTATGTTTTATTTCCTGAAACTTCAGTGTAGGGGTGTGTTAGAGATATATGAGTTCCTGCAAAGCACTTGTTCTCTGAATTATATTGGTTGTGGTCTTCTGTAATGCTCTCTATATGTTACAAAGAGAAGGGTTTTGATGAGGGTTAAGGGCTACACTTGTCTGTGAATATGAGGATAAACACTAGTAAATATTAGAAACCATATAGGAACTGTGCTGGTTTAGTAAAGTGGTAGTTACAGGTTTTCTTCCAAGATCAAAGAACACTCCACTCCTTGGTAGTTGGATGCATTTTCAGTACCAAACATGGTTTCCCTCCTGTTAAACAGGCACTGAATCCAATCAGAGATATTGGTTGTTCTTTTTTCCCCAAACATGCATGCTGCTATTATACATTTAAGGTTAGCATGTCATGTCAATCATAGGCATCATAGTTGATGTAGTGATGTGAATAAAAATGGCCCCCATAATCCCATAACTAGTAGCACTATTAGCAGGTTTGGTCTTATTGAAGGAAGTGTGGCCATGTTGGAGGCAGTGTGGCACTGGGAGTCATCATTGAGGTCTCTGATTCTTAAGGCCAGTGGCTCATGGGCTCTTCCTGCTGACAGTGGATAAAGATGTAGACCTCTCATCTGCTTTTATAATACCAGGGCTTCCTGCTTGCCACCAAGCTTTCTGCCATGATGAAAATAGACTAAACCTCTGAATCTGTAAGCTACCCCCAATGAAGTGTGATTCTTTATAAGAGTTTCTGTGCTCATCGTGTCTCCTTGCAGAAATAGAAATTCTAGATGAGACTGTTGGGTAGGACTATTAGCTGCTTTCCTCACTTATAAGACTTCATGACACCAACATGTACCATGAAAATTAGTCATCGGGGAGGAAGATTTCAGGTGAGATTCAGCTCAGATCCTCTAGATGCTATCTCTTCAGCAATGGTGAAGATTACTATTACTATTTCTATTACTAAAGGATTTCTATTACAAAGGATTTCTATTACTAAAGAGAGAACCATGACCAAGCAACTCTTTTAAAGGAAAGTATTTAATTAGGTGGCTTACAGTTTCAAGGTTCAGTCCATTATCATCCTGGTGGGACGTGGTGTTACACAGGCAGACATGGTGCTGGAGAAAGAGCTGACAGCTTTACATCTTGATCTGCAGGCTAGAGGAAGTGGTTTAACACATTATGTATATTTTGAGCATAGAAGATTTCAAAAAACACCTTCACTGTGACTCTCCTTCCACAACAAGGCCACACCATTCCAAAAATCCACACCTCTGAATAGTGTCACTCTCAATGAAATTATAGAGGTCAACAACATATAAACTACCATATTCCACTCCCTGGCTCCCATAAACTTATCAAAATATCATAAAGCAAAATACATTTAGTCCAACTTCAAAAGTCTGATAGACTATCACAGTCTTAACAATGTTTAAAATGTCAAAGTCTCTTCTGAGGTCATGCAATCTCTTAATTGTAATCACCTACAAAGTGAAAATACAAAAGAAATTAGATCACATACTTCTAACATGTAATGGCACAGGATATATCTTACCATTCCAAAACATAGTAAAGAGAGCATAGTGAGGAAATAATGGGCTAAAGAAATACCTAAAATCAGGTGGGAAAACTCCAACCTTTTCATATTCATGTCTGAAGTCAAATGCTCTTCAGATCTCCAACTCATTTCGACTTTTTTTTTTTTTTAACTCCACCACACTTGTTTCTCTTGGGCTTTTTCCACTCCTTCTTAGCAACTCTCCTCAGCAAGTATCCCATGACCCTGACATTTCTACCATCTTCTGGTTTCCAAACTTCACTTCCACAGAATGACCTCTGGGCTTCCATTCAGGAAATCCCTGACACTTGTCTGACTTCACTGTCTTTCCTTAGTCATGTAGGAAGATTTCATAACCTCTTTCTTCTATGCTTGACTCTGAAGTCAGAGCCACACGGCCAAAGCTGCCGAGTTCTGCTGCTACCTGGGGCAAAAACATGCTCCACTGTTTCAATTATACCTTCACCATCTTTATGTTTAACATGGTTTCCTTCACAGCCTAAGACTGACTGTCCTAAAACTGGATCTATAGATGAGGCTGGCCACAAACTATTAGATCTACCTACCTCTGCCTCTGGAGTGCTGGGATTAAAGGTGTGCATCACCACACCCAGCTCTAAGGTTTTCTTCAATTCCTTTTCAAAAGTTGGAAACTTAGCTGGGTGGAATATTGTTCTGAAGTCACCACTCCTTTTACTCTATTTCTTAATCTGTTCATCTCAGTGAACAAAAGAGTTAGCTTCATTCCACTTATTGGTACTCCTTTTCTCCTTAAATTGTATATCTTCCTTTATTCCTTTTTCAGCTTTCTCCTTTTCATTATATATCTTCATTAGACTTAACACTAATAAGCACATGAGAGACTCCATACTAGGCAATTTTGAAATTTCCTCTGCCAATATAATTAATTCAAAACTCTCCTGGCAGAGTATTTAACCAAGAGGAGAAAGCAGCCACATTATTTAACAAAATATCACAAAACTGGTCTCCAAGACAAGATCCTAACATTCTTCACCTCTGACACTTCTTGATCCAGGCACCCACAGTTCAAATCATACTCAGCACCACTGTCTTCCATGTTCCTTCTAGGGTGTCTAATTCACAACACTTAAAGTGTTCAATTGCTTTTCTAATCCACGGTCTCAAGGTTTATACAAAATCCTGGTCAGGCCTATGACAGCAATATCCCCTTCCCTGGTACCAACTTCTGTCTTGGGGTTTCTATTGTTGTGAATAGAACCATGACCATGGCCACTCTTATAAAGGAAAAATATTATTTTATTTTATTGGCTTACAGCTCAAAGGTTCAGTCCATCATCATCATGATGGAAGATGGTAGAAGGCAGGCAGACACAGTGCTGGAGAAAGATTTGAGGTTTTATATTTGATATGTCAGCAACAGATAATGGACTCATACACTGGGCTAATGTTGAGTATAGGAGACCTCAAAGCCCACCCCCGCAATGATACCCTTCCTTGAACAATGCGTCACCTACTCCATCAAAGCATGCTTCCTAATAGTACCTAATGAGCTCATGTGGACCAATTTCATTCAAACTAGAACACATAGGTATTAACAACAACCTCTCAATTGACAACAACAAACTCTACTATATTTTGGGAATCTCTTTTTACTTCCCTGAACAACAATTCAAAAAAAGTTTCTTGGTATTTTTAAATTTGTCTTCATTTCGATGTAATCCATAAGGTCTGTAAAATCAATATTATCATGCCCTCAGTTGTTCATCATAAAGTTTACACATTTGCAAACTGAATAATCACTAGTCTTGATTTAGCACAAATTTAAATGAGAATGAAGAAAACATTTGTCACACAACAACATGTATGTGTGATTGAATTCTTTATTGGATATCTCCTTATATTTAAATGAAATATAAGTGTGGCAAATAATATAATATACATAAGTAAAATCATACTGAGAAATAACCCATTATAAAAGGTATATGAGTTTGTAAAGAATATCTTTATCTTTTCTCAGTGATTCTGATCCCATAGAAATGGCTACATGGCAAGCCCTATGACTTTACTTGTCATGTGTATGTAATTACAACCTCATAATTGAGGGCAGATTTTTCTGTCCCAACTGCCAACTTCCAAATAACCATACAGAGGCTTATTTTTAATTATAAAATCTCAGCCATAGCTTAGGCTTGTTACTAATTAGCTCTCATAACTTAAATTAACCTATTTCTATTCATCTATATTCATTCCCAAATGACTTATGGCTTTACATGTACTCCAGCATGTTTGCTCACTATGCATCTCCTTGTGATTCCTGGAATCTCTACCTTTCTTCTTCCCAGCATTATCTCTACCCTGAAAATCCTGTCTAGCTATTGGCCATTTAACTTTTTATTAAACCAATCAGAGTGGCATACCTTAGACACTGTAAAGCAATATTCCACAACACATAATCATTCCTTAGTAACTAAACCAAATACCCCTCAGTGTTTGACATTTCCAGTGTCCTGTGGAATTTATACTTGTAAATTCACTTTCAATTTGTGCCTTTATCTTCATCTACTATATATAACTTCAGGACTGCTGTGGGCTATAGTCATGAAGGAATTATCTTTGCTTAGTGTATTATTCTTTTAAGGAACTATTGGTCCTCCTAGCTCAAAAAGCTGTTTTTTTAAAATTTTCCATAATTTGAGGGAAGAAAAGAAGTTAAAAAGATACATACATACATACATACATATGCAAATCCTTTCTTGAAAGATACCCCAGAAATGATTCTTGAGCCTTATCTTGACTTGTCGGAATTTCAAAGTTTATCTTTCTTTGATAGAGCTTTCTCTGGAGTTCTCCATTTGTTTTATCTGCAGTTCTCCAAAATAAATGAATATAGTTTTAATCTGGCTACTCATCACTGAAACCTCCTTGCTTCTGGAAGTTTACCTCCAACTTTCTCTACTGTGATATCCTACCTCCTACTGGTAGTTCTCTTCCAAACTCACTTTCAAATAGAGCCTTTTCATGTTGGAGAAAACACTCAGTCATGATATTCTGCAGTTCTTGAGTTCCAAAGGCTTTGCAAAGTCCAATTCTTTATTCCTCTACTTCAGTTCCAAGTAGATGGCATCTAGTCCATTGAATTCTTGAGCTGTAACTCAAAAGCAAAGCTACTGTGCTCTTAGAAGCTGTGGATGGAGACAGATAGCATAACTCATTCTAATATTTTCATATTCTCCTGTGATCTGTGATATTCCATTTCCTTAATCTTGATGTAGATGAAAGTTATGTATGCTTACTACTCATTGTGAGATTCTTATACTCTAATAAATAAATTTTCTATGATGTCATTTTGATTTGTTTTAGATGAAATGTTATATTTAAACACTTTCACTTTCAACTCTATTTTATGCAGTTAACTATTATAAAGAGCTACTTCAGAGTTAAAGAAATAAGAGCAATAACCTTTCCAAATTTATTCATGATACATGTATCCATTTGTCTGTATTATATCTGTAATCATCAGGTAATATTACTCTTCTATGGTCTCCTTTCTATATGTCATACTAAAGCCACTGTTCATTTATACCAACAATGTACTCTCAGAAAAAAAGAATTAATAAACTATCTCACTTATCATAATAGTTCCCAAAAGTTAAGTACTTCAGAATACTCACAACCAAAGAAGTAAAAGACCTCCATTTGAAATCTTTGGGACACTGAAAAGGGTAGTTTAAATGGATGCTAGACAAAGGATAACCATACTCAATGACTGGCAGAATCAAAATAGTGAAATAGCTCTTTGCCCAAAATTAACCTACGGATTTACTGTGATGCATAGCAAATTTATTTATCATATTTCACAGACCTTGACTAAAAATGCAAGAATTTCAGGACCCACAAAAGACCATTAATGGCCAAAGCAATTCCAGGAAGTGAAAGTTTTCTAAAGATGAAAGCTTATATATTCTTGAAATCATAGATAAAATATTTCTTTTAAATAAAAAAATTCAATTGACTTTTAATTGTTCAGATGATTATCCATACTGATTTAATTTCCTTGCATGTATTCACCTAATATCAAGAGAGAAAGAAACACTATGTATTTCCTCACAATCTCTTCAGCTGTAGAGATTATTAGAAGAGATATTAGCTAATATTAGCAAAGACTAAGTAGCATTGCTTTCATTGTGTTCCAGTACTAATGTCCCATAACAAGAAAGTAGGTGATATTTCCATTGGTGGGTTCCTACTTCAATGATAATATATATATATGAAATACATGATACCTCTGTGTTGGTAAGTGAGTTAATAGAGCCTGCTTTACATACTGATATTAGTAATTCCTTAGTGTTTATATAAACATTAAAAAGCCCTGCTAACTGTGCTTCTACCATGGCTATGACATGAAAACATGACACATGAAGTTATCATCATGATTTTCACCCTAGTATTTATTTACTCAACTGTATTTGCTTTCTCTATTGTTGATATTATATATTTGAAATGATTTTTTTGAGAACAAAAATAACCTTGACTTAGGAAACTGAATATGCATTTTATTAATAGATACATATTTAGAGATACAAGTAGTCATACTTTATAATGATTCCCTTGACCACCAGGTTTAAGCGAGGAATAGGCATCATTACTGATTTCATACTCATCATACTGCAGTGCACACTGTGATCCTCAGGGGCTGGCAATATAATGGAAACACATATTATTGACTTAAACTTCTCACTCATACAATTCCATAATTTTATTGTTTAATCTATTTTGAAAATACGCTTATACTAGAGGAAATGACCTACACATATTTGTCAAAGAAACATTGAAGTTGTTTTAATTATATGAAACCTTTTCACCTTAATTGGTAATTAAGTGAAAAGACTGTTTAAGCTCTAAGGTCAGATAATTATTTTAAAAGTTGACTGATGCAGCCTGAGTAAAACATTTATAAATTGATGTGTCATAGAAAAAATATGATAAAAATATCCCCGTGGTACTCTTAT